>NW_026728154.1:30000-330000 GCF_030684315.1 Stegostoma tigrinum
CCATATGCTTATCCAAGGACTGTTTAAATGCCCCTAATGTGGCTGATTTAACTAGATTGGCAGGCAGGGCGTTCCATGCCCTTACCACTCTCTGAGGAAAGAACCTGCCTCTGACAGCTGTCTTAAATCTATCACCCCTCAATTTGTAGCTATGCCCCCTCAACCAGCTGATGTCATCGTCCTCGGAAAAAGACTCTCACTGTCCACCCTATCTAATCCTCTGATCATCTTGTATGTGTTTCTTGAATCCCCTCTTAGTCTTCTCCTCTCCAATGAGAACTGACCAAGCCCCTCAGCCTTTCTTCATAAGGCCTTTGCTCCAGACCAGGCAACATCCTGGTAAATCTACTCTGCACCTTTTCCAATGCTTCCATATCCTTCCTGTAATGGGGCGACCAGAACTGCACGCAATATTCCAAAATGAGACCGCACTAGCATTTTGTACAGTTGCAGTGTGACATCTTGGCTCCGGAACTCATTCCCTCTACCAATGAAACCTAACGCACTGTAAGCCCTCTTAACAGCACCATCAACCTGGGTGGCAACTTTCAGGGATCTATGTACATAGACACCAAGATCCCTCTGCACATCCACACTGCCCAGAATCTTTCTATTGACCCAGTATTCTGCCTTCCTATTATTCTTCCCAAAGTGAATCACCTCACATTTATCCACATTGAACTCCATTTGCCACCTTTCAGCCCAATTCTGCCGTTTATCCAAGTCTCCCTGCAACCTGCGACGTTCTTCCACACTGCCCACCAGTCCACCAACTTCAGTGTCACCTGCAAACTGAGTAATCCATCCACCTGTGCCTGCATCCAAATCATTTATAAAAATGACAAACAGCAGTGGTCCCAAAACAAATCCTTGTGCACACCACGAGCGAATTGACTCCAGGCTGAATATTTTCCATCAACCACCACTAGTTGCCTTCTTACAGAAAGCCAGTTTCTCATCCAAACTGCTAAATGTCCCTCAATCCCATGCGTCCATATTTGCTCCAATAGCCGACCACGTGGAACCTTATCAAAGGCTTTCCTGAAGACCGTGTACACCACGTCAACGGCCCTTCCCTCGTCCACATGCTTGGTCACCTTCTGAAAACTCAGTGAGGTTTGTGAGACACGACCTGCCCTTGACGAATCCATGTTGACGATCTCCAATCAAATTGGTGCTTGCTTGATGTTTAGAAATCCTAAATCTCTTCTCATCCTTTCCAAAACTTTTCCGACAACAGACGTAAGGCTCACTGGTCTATAATCACCTGGGTCATCTCTCCTGCCCTTCTTGAACAAGGGCACAACATTTGCAGCCCTCTGGTACTAAATCTGTAGAAAATGAGGACTCAAAGATCAAGGCCAAAGATCAAGAGGATAGGAGATGGTGGTGGGGCTTGATGTGGGAGGAGGGGATAGGAGGGAGAAAAGACAGGTTCGGGAGGCGGGAATGAGCTGGGCTGGTTTTGGGATGCAGTTGTGGGGAGGGGTGATTTTGAAGCTTGTGAAGTCCACATTGATAGCATTGGGCTGCAGGGTTCCCAAGCAGAATATGAAGTGCCCTTCCTGCAACCTTCGGGTGGCATCATTGCGGCACTGCAGGAGGCCCAGCATGGACATGTCATCTGAGGACTGCGAGGGGGAGTTGTTTAGTGTGAAGTGAGCATAGGTGATGTGCAAAGCGGTCCCCAAGCCTCCGCTTGGTTTCTTTGATGTTGAGGAGGCCACAATGGGAACAGCGGATGCAGCTACCACATTAGTGGCGCCGATACAGTCATCAATGTAACGGAGGAAGAGGTGGGGTTTAGGGCCAGTGTAGGTATGGAAGAGGGATCGTTCGATGTAACCTACAAAGAGGCAGGCATAGCTTGGGCCCATGTGGATACCCTGGCCACCCCCTTTGTCTGAAGGAGGTGGGAGGATTTGAAAGAGAAGTTTTAGTTTTCAAGGACCGCAACTCCCCCCCCCCCCCCCCCCCGCCCCCCACCCCCCGCAGTGGTCGAAAACACCCTCGACCGGGTCACCCGCATTTCCCACAACTCACCCCTCACCCCTTCTGCCATCTGCACTCTGACCCCACCACCAAAGACATTTTTTCCCTCCCCACCCTTAGGTGACTCCCTTATGCACTCCACACTCCCCCCCAGCACCTCGTACACGCGGCACTTGTTCCTGCAACTGCAGGAAGTGCTTCACCTGTCTCGATACCTCCCCCCTCACCCCCATCCCAGGCCCCAAGAAGAAATTCCACATCAAGCAGATGTTCACCTGCACATCTGCTAATGTGATATTCTGTATTCGCTGTTCCCATTGTGGCCCCCTCTACATCGGGGAAACCAAGCGGAGGCTTCGGGACCTTTGCAAGTCACCGATGCACGAAAGAACTGCACCTACCAGTCGCGAACCGTTTCACCTCTCCCTCCCAATACTCAGATTACATGTCCATCCTGGGTCTCCTGCAGTGCCACCTGAAGATTGCAGGAGCAGCGCCTCATATTCCGCTTGGGAACCCCGCAGCTCAGTGGTATCAATGTGGACTTCACAAGCTTCAAAATCTCCCCACCTGCTCCCGCAACCCAAAACCAACCCACCTATTCCATCCTGCCACCTCAAGCCCCACCCCCACCTCCTACCGACTAACCTCTTCCCGCCCCCTTGACCTGTTCGTCCTATCTGGACTGCCCTGTCTGCTCCCTAACTTCCCACCTGCACTCCATCCCTGCCTCTTTGACCTGTCTGTCTCCTGTCCACCTATCTTTTCCTTTATCCAACTTCTATCCGCCTCCCGCTCTCTCCCTATTTATTTCCGAACCCCCTCTCCCTCCCCCATTTCTGAAGAAGTGTCTAGGCCTGAAACGTCAGCCTTCCTGTTGCTCTGATGCTGCTTGGCCGGCTGTTTTCATCCAGCTCTGCACCTTGTTACCTCAGAAAGAAAATCTCAGTGGCCCTGACCAGTTTTTCAATTCCTCTCACAAGGGAAGTACCAGAGGGTTGGAGAACAGAATGTGGTTAGACTTATCAAGATAAATGCAAAACTATTCAATTCCAGTGGAGGTTTGAGATGCAGTGTTGATGTTTGTTCTATGTAGTAGCCTGGCCTTAACTTGTCCTGTGGTGAGATGTAATTTGAGGGGGATGCTGTGCTTTTTTTTCTCGTTTTGGTACGGTATGTGTTACTTGACCTTGTCAGCCTATTTTATCGAGTCATAGTCGTACAGCGTGGAAATGGGCCCTTAGGTCCAACATAATCCCAAACTAAACTAGTCCCAACTGCCTCTTCCTGGCCCATATCCCTCCAGCCTTGACCTATTTATTAACCTCGATCAGGTCACCTTTCATCCCCCTTTGCTCCAGTGAAAAAAGTTCCAGCTGACCCAACCTTCCTTTATCACTGAAACCTTCCATGCTCAGCAACGATCTGGTAAATTTCTTCTGTGCCCACTCTTGCTTAAAAATATCCTTCCTATAATAGGGCAACTGTAAATTTGTACTGTAGAAATCTTCAAGACTAGAAAAACATAAAAGCAAACAAAGCAGGAAATGAAGGGATCAAATTGTAGTTCAGGAAGTGGAAAAATGGAAGTGGCTTGAGTGCAGCATGTTCTGGACTAACATGCACTGTAGTTCTGAAAGGGCATTGCACCGGTGTGAGTGGAAAGTTGTAGATGAAATAGTGACTTGAATCTTCATATACGCTCTCTGTCCAATTGATGTTGGAAACTCCTTCATGTTTCTAATGACGAATCCCAGGGATCGCTGCTGTTGTCTAGCTGATAGCCAGCCTTCAAACTGTTTCAAAGAGGAAAAGAACAAAGAAAATTACAGCACAGGAACAGGCCCTTTGGCCCTCCAAGCTTGCGCCATTCCAGATCCTTTATGTAAACCTGTCACCTATTTTCCAAGGATCTGTTCCCTTTGCTCCCTGCCCATTCATGTTTCTGTCTAGATACATCTTAAATGACGCTATTGTGCCGCCTCGAACGCCTGCGTTGACAACGCGTTTCAGGCACCCACGACTCTCTGCATAAAGAACTTTCCACTCATATGCCTTAAACTTTTCCCCTCTCACCTTGAAATTGTGACGTCTAGTAATTGAGTCCCCCCACTCTGAGATAGAAAGCTTCTTGCTATCCACCCTGTCTATACCTCTCATGATTTTGTCGACATCAATCAGGTCCCCCCCTTCAATCTCCGTCTTTCTCATGTAAATAATCCCAATCTACTCAACCTCTGTTCAGAGCTAGTGCCCTCCATACCAGGTAACATCCTGGTGAACCTCCTCTGCACCATCTCCAAAGCATTCACGTCCTATTGGTAATGTGGCGACCAGAACTGTACGCCATATTCCAAATGTGAACCCAAGTCCCGTAAAACTGTAACATGATGTGCCAACTCTTATACTTGATACCCCGTCTGATGAATGAAAGCATGCCGTATGCCTTCTTGACCACTCTATTGACCTGCGTTGCCACCGTCTGGGTGCAATGGACCTGAACACCCAGATCTCTCTGTGCATCCATTTTCCCCAGGGCTTTTCCATTTCCCGTACAGTTCGCTCTTGAATTGGATCTTCCAAAATGCATCACCTCGCATTTACCCGGATTGAACTCCATCTGCCATTTCTCCACCTAACTCTCCAATCTGTCTATATTCTGCATTCTCCAACAGTCCCCTTCGCGATCCGCTACTATCTGTTTCGCATCGGTTTTGCACAAAACTAGATTTTTGTTCTATTTTTGCAAGTGAATTGTTTCAAATTAGTTGCTGTTCTTTGTAAATCACAATCATGAATGCACATCCAAGCAGTGGGGAGAGGGGGAGAATGGATTTTTTGACGTCATGAAGTCTGAGATTTGTTATAATCCGCAAATATTGTCATGATAATTTTTAAAATTCACGAGCATGTCATTGATGTTGCTTTCTTGGGCTGCATTTGCTATCCATCCAGAATTGCTGTTGAGAAGGTTGTGGAGAATCGGCCTGTTGAATAGCTGCAATGCACGTGGTATGAATATATTAATGAAATACTGAGGACAGGAGATGAATTGCTTTTACTCAGTGGAAATGAAGTAACAGTCATACAGTTCCAGATCAGGATTCTGCTGATTTTGACAGGGAACATGCAGATTCTGGAGCTGCTGTTTAAATATTTTTGGGTGGTAGGGTTCACACAATTATCAGGTACTGTGGAAGGAGTTTGATGAATTGGTGCATTGTCTCATTGTAACTCCCCATCTCAAACAACAGTTCATTCTAGATCCATTGTTAATTGTAAATTTTCAGTTCGACCGAAAGGAAAAACAGTATTGAGGGATATGGACCAAAGGCAATATGGAGGTAGGCCACAATTAAGTTATAACCTCATTGGATGGTAGAAAGTGTTTGAAGGGTTGAATGGCTGACTTGTTTTCCTATATCCTTACGTAAGAAGGGGGATCAATCAATGGGATGATTTGACTGCATTGCTGTCGTTTATCGATAGTGTTGTCGGAGTCGCACTCGTTCAGCTGAGTGAAGAGTATTTCATTGACACCCGGATTTGGAGTTTATCGGCAGTGGACAGATGTTGAGAAGTCTACTTGCTGTAGAATCTATTGTCTCTGATCTACGGTTCCAGTCACATTGATTAACATAGATCCAAGAACACTTCAGCAGAGGAACAGGCCCTTTGGCATGCAATGTTGTGCTAAACATGATGCCAAATTTAGCTAAAGCCTTCTGAATGTCCTTGATTCATATCCCTACATTCCTTGTATATTCATGTACGTATATAAAAGTGTCTTAAACGGCCCTATTGTATCTGCTTCCACAGCCACCCCGGCAGTGCTTTTCAGACTCCTACCACTCTCTGTATATAAGAATTGTCTCTGACATCTCCTTTGAACTTTCCTGCTCTCACCTTAAATACATGCCCCCAGTTTTAGACATTTCAAATCTGGGAGAAGGGTTACAGTCAGAATCTGTCCATGCATGTCACAAATTTGTAAACCTCTATCAAGTCTTCCCTCAACCTCTGCCACTGCAGAGAAAACAGTCTGAGTCTTTCCAGCCTCTCCTTTCTAGCTCAAGCCCTCAAATCCAGGCAACCTCTTTTGCGCCCTATTCAAAACCTCCACGTCCTTCCTGTAACATGACGACCAGAATTGGATACAATTCTTCAGAGTGCAATACTTAAGGCCCAACCAAAGTGTTCTAAAGCTGGAACATGACATCCTGATTCTTGTGCTCGATTCCCGAACTAATAAAGGCAAGCATGCCATGCGTCTTCTTTGCCACTCTATCAACTTGTGTGGCCCCTTTCGGGGAGCGATGAACTGTATCCCGAGATCCCTGTAGACACAAATGCTGCTCAGGGTCCTGCCATTAACTGTATATTTTTCCTTAACATTTAATTTCCCAAAGTGGAGCACTTCACACTTAATGGATTAAAATTCACTTGCCATTTCTGCAACGGATCTGTATCCTTCTGTATCCTTTTATGACTTTCTACCCTAACTACCACTCTACCAATCATTCTATCGTCTAAAAACTTACTAACCCATCCATCTATCTTGTCACCTCAGTCATTTTATATATATATACCACAACAGCAGAGGTCCCAGTACAGATCCCTGCAGAACACAATAGTCCTGGATCTGCAGCCTAAAAAGCACGTTTCCACCACCACCCTCTGCCTTCTCTGGGCAAGCCAGTTGTGAATCCAAGCAGCTAAGTGACCACGGACCCCATGGATCTTAATCTTCTGGATGATCCTACGGTGAAGCACCTTGTTGAAAGCCTTGCTAACATCCATGTCAACAATATCCACCACTCTACCTTCAATGATCACATTAGTTACCTCCTCAAAAAATTCAATCAAGTTAGTAAGACATGACCTGCCCTGCACAAAGCCATGCTGACTGTCCCTAATTGGGCAATGCTGTTCCAAATACAGGTAAATACAATCCCTAAGAATTCTCTCCAATAGCTTCCCAATGAACGATGAGAGACTCTCTCGTCTATAGATTCCTGGATTGATCCTATTTACCTTCTTGAACAGAAGAAGAACATTTAGCAACTTGCTCGTCCTCCAGTACCCCTCCAATGGCTACCAAGGATACAAAGATATTGCTGAATGCCCCGACAATCTCCTCTCTCACCTCGCTCAAAATCCTTGAGTAGATACCATTGGGTCCTGAGGACTTATCCACCTTAATGCTCTTTCTTGATCTCAAAATGCTGTTGTCATATGAGCATGCTCCACACAAATCCCACTATCCTCCACACCCTTCGCCTGAGTGAATAGTGATGCACAGTCCTCATTTCGGATCTTGCCCATATCCTCTGCTTCCGTACACAAGTTCCCTCCTTTATCCTGAATGGTCCTACTTTCTCACTATTTATCCCCTTGTTTTTGATGTATGCATCGAATGCCTTGGGATTTCCTTTAACCCTCCTTGCCAAGGTCATTTCATCACCCTTTCTTTTTCTGCTTTCTTTATGTCGGCCCTGTTCGATTTTAGCTTCCAAAACCTGACATATTTCTGTTTTTTGCCCATTTGACTAACTTCACAACCTCCCCAATTATCCAAGGGTCTTTTACCTTGCCATCCTTGTCCTTCCTCCTTCCTGATCCTAAACTCATAAGCAGGCCTTTAAACAATTCCCATGTGGCAAATGTGACAGCTCCCCCCAATTAACACTCCCCAGCTCCTACCTAAAATTGATATAATTTACTCTCCCCCAAGGTCCTGACTTATTCTTCTTCATAGCAATCTTAAAATTGAAGGAGTTGTGATCACTATTTCCAAAATGCTTTCCCACCCTTCTCACCAGTTACCTGACCAGGACAAAGTCCAGCATGGCCCATCTTCTCTCCATATACTGTGTCAAGAAACTCTCTTGGATAGACTTAACAAATTCAGCCTCATTTAAACTCTTGTTGTAAGGGAGTCCCAGTCAATACCGTGGAGGTTAAATTCACTGACTGTGACAACTCTGAGTTAGTGCATCATTTCACAAGCTGCCTACATATTTGTTCCTCAGTGTGTCAGTGGCAACAGGGGAGCAGGCTATTAGTTTAATCTGATCAGAGTGATTGTGTCTATCTTATTTTTGAATGCTACCTATATTGCCTCAGTGGGCAAGCCCTCCAGAATGTCCTTTCTGGGTGCAGATGTCACATTTCCCACAGGTTAGGAGAGCACCTCCTTCTTTTACCTTCCCCTCTATCTTCTCGAAAACAATGAAACCCTGGAACATTGAGCAACCAGTCCGGTCTCTGTCTCAACCAAACCCATGTAATGGCCTCAACATCAGAGTCCCATGTACTGATCCAGGCTCTAAGCTCATTTGCCTGAGCTATAATACTCCTTGCAGTGAAAGAAACATACGTCAGCTTGTTTGTGCCATCATGTTCATGTACCTGTCTCTGACTGCCATTCTTTTCTGATTTATTGGTCCTAACATGTACCTGCTATCAATTCATCGACTTGCTGACCTGCTGGTCTCGTTTCCAGCTGCCTGCCAGCCTTTAAATCATCCTAAGTAGCACGAGCAAACCTCCGTGTGAAGATATTTGTTCCCGTTCAGTTCAGGTGCAACCCATTCCTCTTACACAGGTCACCCCTTGCCGAAGAAGTGGACCCAGTTATCCATGAACTTGAAACCCTGGCCCCTGTACCAGCTCCTTAACCATGCATTCATCTCACCTATCTTTCTATAATTTAGCTCACGAACATGTGGCTCTGGTAGTAACCCGGTAACTATTACCCTCTAGGTCCTGCCTTTCAGCCTCTTTGCTAACTCCTTGTACACAGTCCACAGGATCACATCCCTCTTTCTTCCTACGTCATTGGTACCAATGTGGACAATGGCCTCTGGCTGCTCACCCTCCCCCTTAAGAATTTGTTGCAACCACTCAGAGATGTCCTTGACCTTTGCACCAGGGAAGCAACACACAGCCCTGCTGTCTCAAATGTGGCGACAGACACCATGCCCCCAACGAATGAGCCTCCAACCACAATCACTTACTTGGATTTGCCTGACCCTGTTCCACAGCAGGGCGGTTTGTACCACGGACCTGGCTACTGCTGATTAGATAACTGACCCAGTTTAGTTTTAGATCAGTGTTAACCTTGATGAAGTGGATAGCCAAGCACCTCAGTAGTCTACAATACAGGAGAATGAAATTCTTAAGCTCACGGATTCTGTGACAGTCAAAGAGAAGCAGTGAATTTTTCTGACCTCATTTCCAACACCTGGCCCATCGCCCTGCATGGCTTGGATAGCACTTGTACATTTAAAAATAAATGTAAGGATGATGTTCAGGTAAGGACATGGAATTTTGTGATATGGTCATATTCTCTCTTGTTGGAGCTGATTGCTGCTTAGCACTTGTGTGGTGCAAATGTTACTTATCGTTTATCAGGCCCAGCCTGATCGTTGTCCAAGTCTCACTGTATTTTCTCATTGTTGATTTCACTGTTGGAAAAGTCATGAATTCTGCTGGACACCTGGACAATATTCAATGAACATTCATGTCTCCAATTTGGTTCAAATGAAGACATGACTTCAACCAGTGCAGGTATCCAGTGAATGCCACTGACTCAATTTTCTATTCCTCTGCTTCACACCACATTCAATCAGAAGTTGGCTTGGTGGAAATGACAGATTGCACTTTCCTTCCTTTTCAAGCTCAGGATCGCTGATCATATTTGTGGTAACTCCTGAATGAGGTTGCGAGAAGTGTGGCATGACGAAAAGTAAACTGAACCTTAGTGTGCAGCTGTTTGACAGCACTGTCATCCAGATGTTGCATTACTTTGCTGATGATTGAGAATACATTGAGGCCATAATTGGTCAGCACAATTTGTCTGACTATTACATGATAGGTCATCTTTCTCTGAAATGTGAGTGTCGCAAGTGTTTAAAAATGTACTGGAAAACATTTACTGTTGGTGTGCTGACCTTGGGGCACATTGTTCCAATACAGTTTGTCGGATGCTGCCAGGTGCCATGGCATTTGCAGTATCCAGAACATTCAGTCTTGTCATTGCATGAAATAACTTGAATTGCGTGTAAGTAAAGATCTGTGATGCCTCCTCAGGATGAGGGCAAGAAGATCATCCAGACTGATGCTATGAATGGTTTCATCTGCCTCTTCACCTTTTGTTCGTAACATCTTGTAATAACTGCCATGTAGCCTGATGAGAAACAAAAGCTCATCTTGATTCATTTGCATTCGAAGGTGCCTATTTTTCCCAAACAAAAGGACCCATCACTGAGCGGGAAGTATGGAGAATGTTATAGACATCAGTGGTGAGATAATGGTGGATCTTGACCAGAAAACCATTGTTGTGTTGGTGAAATGCAAACAAAAATCTATATGATGTAAACTTTATTCTCAGCTAATCCCTTTCTCAAATGACAGATTCTGATGTTGGTTCCTGGAAAGCCTCCATTGTTGGAGGACGAGAAGCCGTATCCAATCAAAGCAGCACAGGCTTTTGCGATGACTGTGGAAACCACTGCTTATGCCTTGCTTCAAGCGTTGTCAAGGAATGATATTGACTATGCAACACCGATTGCGAGGTGGCTAACGATGCAACAGGACTATGGTGGTGGATTTCACTCGACGCAGGTAAATGCTTGAGATCACAACAACAGGCATTCAGATATTTCCATGGATCATGTTACTAACTGGTGGTTGTTGCAGTTTGCAATCAAACTGGACACTGCATTTTCATCTGCACGTTTGGTGCATTGGCACAAATACCAGTTCTTCAATGGTGTTAATCCTTGGTTAAATTCTTACATGCACTTTGCCTGTGCATCACTTTTCCTTTTGGCATTGTCCTTGAAAAGTACCTGTTTCTGTAAACCTTCACTTGCTTGTCACAGGATCATTGAGGGACAGCATAATAGAGTGCTATGGCAATGGAACAGACCCTTCAGCAAATTGTATGTGCCCTCACAAGATGCAAGTCCCGAACTATTCTCATCACATTTCCCAGCACTCGACCCAGAGCCTTGTATGCCTTGGCATCGCAAATGCCCAATCACAGACTTGTTAAATGTTATCATGCTTTCTGCCTCTACCACCCACACAGTCGGTGCGTTCCACATTCTCACCACAGTTTGGGTGCAAAAACAAGTAAGTTTCCTCAAGAGATAGTAGGAACTTGCCAATGCTGGAGAATCTGAGAGAGCAAGGTGTAGAACTGGATGAACACAGCGGGCCGAGCAGCATCAGAGAAGCAAGAAAGCTGACGTTTCAGATCGAGACCCTTCTTCAAAAATGGGGGAGGAGAAGGGGATTCTGTAAAAAATAGGGAGAAGTGCGGAGGCAGATAGAAGATGGATAAAAGAGAAGATAGGTGAACTGTCCCGTGCTGTCCACTCACTGTCCCCTGCTCCAGAATCATAGAATCAGAGAATTCTACAGAATTGAACAAGCACTTCATTCCATTGTGTCTGTAACCACTGAACCCACACTAAGTTGACATTCGGCTCATGTTCTAGCAATAGGCCCATTGCCTTGAATGTTATTTCATTTTAAGTGCTGTACCAACCCTTTTTCTTTAATGTGAAAAGATTATCCACCTCGACTGAAGTCCCAGACAATGAATTCCAACCCCCCAGCACCTTCTGGGTGTCTTTTCTTTCCTGAAATTCCTTCTGAGCTTTTAGCTTAAATGTATGTATCTCTTCCTCTACCACCACCGCCCCCCGACCGACCCCATTATGGACCTTCTTTTTACCTCGCCCCTACCCATATTAATCTAAACAATTTTTTCAGGACCTCCTTCAACCTTCTCTACTCGAAAGAAAACAAGCCAACCTTATCCAGATAAAACAGTGATGCTAGATACAATGGGAACTGCAGATGCTGGAGAATCCAAGAGAACAAAGTGTGGAGCTGGCTGAACACAACAGGCCAAGCAGCATCTCGGGAGCACAAAAGCTGATGTTTCAGGCCGAGACCTTTAATCAGAGATCGGCAACAGTGATGCTGCCTGGCCTGCAGTGTTCCTCCAGCTCCACACTGTGTGATCTCAGACTCCAGCATTAGCAGTTATTGCTAACGCAAACGTATCCAGACTCTCCCAAGAGTTAAAATGCTTCACCCCCTCAGAACATCCTGATGAATGTCCTCCACACGTGCTCAAATGCAAACACCTCCTTTCTATAATGGAGTGACCAGAACTGCACTGAGCACTTCAGCTGGGGCCTAACCAAAGTCCTGTACAGCTCTTGAGCCATGTGCTTTCTGAACTGTCCTTTTAAGCTGCCATTCCATGTTCAGGAATCTGTGGACAAGCACCCCAAGATCACACCATTCCTCTGATCTTCCTAGTGTCCTGGCATTTCTTTGAATGATTCCTTGCCTTGTTAGTTTGTCCAAATTGCCTTATTGATCAGGGTTAACATTCCATCTACCGTTGACCTGCTCATTTGACCAATCTGTAACTTTGGATTCAACTTGCTGTATTTTCCTGGACCCCCCAAGCTTTACCTTCTTTGCCACGCTCCCATTTGGGACCCTGTCCAAGTCTTTGCTGAAATCTATTTTCATTACATCAACTCCCATCTGCACACTCCGTCACCTCTTTGAAAGAATCATCTAAGTTTGTGAGGCGTGACCTCCCTCTGACAAAGCTATGCTGACGGTCGCTGATCAGACCCCACTTCTTGAAATGGAAATTAAGTCTGCCGTTCAGAATTTTCTCCAATATTTTCCTATCTACTGATGTGATACTCACCGGTCTGAAATACTCTGCTTTATGTTTGTCACGCATTTTGATAAGTGGAACTATGTTACCTGTTCTCCAGTCCTTTGTTACTTTTGAAATCTCTGTATGAGGGCGAGTGGAATGTTTTCTCTCATCTCCCTGGGCATCGTGGCATACACCTCATCCAAACCTGGGATTTGTCCAATTTTAAATTCACCAAAACACCTAACATCTCCCCACTCTCTGTTAATTCTGTCCGAGAATTGTGTGCTCCTTCTCACATGTAAAAGCTGATGTGAAATTGTCGTTTAACACCTGACATTGCCCTCCAGTTCAAACCATTCATTTGCCTCTTCATCCCTAATGAGACCTGGTTTTCCCTGGGTTTTCTCTTTCCCTCTGAGACACTTGTAGAAGATTTTGAGATTCTCCCTCATCCTAATCTTGGTCACCAGCGTTCTGTTGCCCTGTATTTGTTCTCTGAATTGCTATGACGAGATGCCCCTGCACACTATACATCATCATCATCATGGTGGTTTCTCGCAGATATGGATGACACTCTCCCACTCTCAGGCTGAATTGATCACCGGCTGCACAGACCGATGCAGCTACCATCGGCTCTGTTGCACTCGGGGCAGAAGGCAGTCGTGGGAAGGGGTGAGGGAGGTGTTGGTGTGGCTGCATGGCTTCCGCTGCTTCCAAAGGCAAGCCTCAAAGTGTTTGATGCCTTCCCAGGTGCTCTTCAGGCTTTAGGCCGTCTGAGACCGGCGATTCCCAGGTGTCTGCAGGAATGTCGCACTTCACCATTGAGGACTTGAGTTTATCACCGAGTGCTTCCTCTGCACATCTGGGTCTCGCCTGCTTTTTTGAAGCTGGGATGAGAACATGCGGAGAGTCTCGTGTCAGTCATACAGATGAAGTGTCCAGCCCATTGTAGCTGATTGAGGATGGTCAGTGCCTCAGTGCTGGGGATGTTGGCCTGGTTGACGTTCGTGCGTCCACAGGGACTCTTGTTCCCTTGATGACTGTTATACACCTCCCTTTTCCTTTTTATCTGGTCAAAGAACAAAGAAAATTACAGCACAGGAACAGGCGCTTCGGCCCTCCAAGCCTGCGCCAGATCCTATTGAAAGTGGCGTGTTGATGCATTTGTGTAATGATTGTGTTTTGTTTGAGCCCTAACACTCAAAGCAGTGTAAGAATGTCTTTGTGCAGCAGGCAAGGTGTCATGAGATTGAGCCTTCATACACTTGCAAGATGTTGAAAATTTGCCATTATTTATTAAAACACTGATAAATTTCCATGATCAACATTTCTGTTACACTGCAATGATTATCCCGTGGCATGTAAAATCAGAAAGATACGATAAAATGAGACTGGGTCATGCCCTAGTCTTGCGGACTTGGGTCAGCATGCAGGGAGAATGTTTGCATTTCATGCATGTGGAAGTACTGAAATATTTCCATGAATCTAAAAGTCACTTTTCCCTTCATTGAAGGACACAATCATTGCCTTGGAAGCTTCATCATGATACGACATTGCATTTCTGAAGAGGGAAGAAGAAATCAACATGCAAATTCAATTCCATGGTTTTGGAAGTCCCATTGAGAACACGATTCATGTGCGCCAGCATAATGCTCTGACCGAGAAAGAATTGAAGGTGAGTTTGTAGTTTGGAAGATCGCAGCAATTTATGCATCAACTTGTTCATCAATAATGTTCCATTGCTTTCAAACTGCATTTTCCACTCTGCAAGATAATAACTGTTAGAACAAGCAACAGGATGGGTCGATGGGCTTTGGGGAATGCAATGGCACAAAACCCAATCCATTCGACAACATATTTCAGATATGTCGACAAATTAAATATTCCAGCAGAGGGATAAAACAAGGAAGATGAGAGTGAGGAGGCAAGAGTTCTGATGACAAAAGAACACGAACTTACCTTTATCCATTTGAGCAAAAAAGCAAGCACACAAACAAATAATCAGCTAACAATGCACATGTGCAACAGAGGCTACAGGGGGACGAAGAATGCCGAATTGTTGTCATGCGTATTGCTGAAAGGGTGATTGAAACAGATTCTGTGGTAAATTTGAAGAAATACAGATAATGCATCTCAGGATGTTGGAGAAAGAACATTTATTGACTGAGGCAAATTGTATTGCCCTTTTCAGGAGTTATTTGGGTCATAATGAATTCAAAGACTTTCTTCTGTGCCGAAAGCTTTAGCTTAGTTGCAGCTGGATCACAATTTCTGTTCCTGGTAGTATTTAGCAAACTATTAAAAGTGAATGTCACTGCACAGAAGTCCAAACATGACTCCAATCAGTAGAGAAAATATCCAAGGGGTATGATGAGTTGTATCCTCTCATGTTGAACAATGCAGCTACAGATACAATGGAGGCACTGATGATAATCTTCCAAGAATCCTTAGATTGTGGAAAATTCTCAGAGGATTGAAAGATTGTGAACATAACACCATTATTACAAAGATACTTGGACAAAATAGTAAGCAAGTGTTGCCAATTTAGGTCAACCTGGGTAGATGTTCATGCCGGCAATGAAAGATGAAATAACAGGGTACTGAGTGTGCTATAACATCCTACAGAGTTAACATCCTTTCATTTCGGGGAAATAATACTTGACAAACTTGCTACAGTGCTTTGAGAAGGAAACAAACATTACTGATGAAGGACCACCAGTTGACATTGAGATTTCAAATTCCAAACATGACTCCAATCAGTAGAGAAAATGTCCAAGGGGTATGATGAGTTGTATCCTCTCATGTTGAACAATGCAGCTACAGATACAATGGAGGCACTGATGATAATCTTCCAAGAATCCTTAGATTGTGCAAAATTCTCAGAGGATTGAAAGATTGTGAACATAACACCATTATTACAAAGATACTTGGACAAAATAGTAAGCAAGTGTTGCCAATTTAGGTCAACCTGGGTAGATGTTCATGCCGGCAATGAAAGATGAAATAACAGGGTACTGAGTGTGCTATAACATCCTACAGAGTTAACATCCTTTCATAACGGGGAAATAATACTTGACAAACTTGCTACAGTGCTTTGAGAAGGAAACAAACATTACTGATGAAGGACCACCAGTTGACATTGAGATTTCAACAAAGCATTTGATAAGCTACAGCTCGTAAGGTGTCTCAAAAGAAAAGAGCCCATGTGTTCAAGGGTAGTATGTTCGGATGGACGGAGGACTGCATCGTAAATAGAAGTAGAGACGTAGCAGCAGGATGGTAACTTACAAGTCATGTACGGCCACAGAGCGAGTGCTGCGGAGGCCGTACACCTCATGTTGACTGGGTTGATTTCGGAAATGGCGGAGGGGATTGCTATGCTTCGGAAAGTTGGGCTACATTCATTGGAGTTTATAAGATTGAAAAAAACTTATTTTTTCGACATTTTAGATTCTTAAGAGGCTTGATAGTGTATATCCGTAGAGATTACTCCCATTTGTGAAAGATTTTACGACCAGAGGCCACATTTTCAAATTGGTTGCCTATTAATTCAGGGAAGAATTACTTCTTTCAGGTTGTAGCAATCTATTGAACACTTTAGCCAAGAAGATTTTCGAGGTAATGCCATTAATCATATGCGAGGTTGTAACGGCCAGGTTAATTTTTAAATCAAGAAACAATGATAATGAGAAAAGGGTCGAGGCCTGAAACGTCAGCTTTTGTGCTCCTGAGATGCTGCTTGGCCTGCTGTGTTCATCCAGCTTCACACTTTGTTATCTTGGATTCTCCAGCATCTGAGCTTCCCATTATCAGTGATAATGAGAAAAGGGTAGTCTTTACAGCTATGCTTAGGAAAGTTGGGCTACATTCATTGGAGTTTATAAGTTTGAAGAAAATCTCATTTTTTCAACATTTAAGATGCTTAAGAGACTTGATAGTGTATATCCGTAGAGATTACTCCTATTTGTGAAAGATTTTATGACCAGAGGCCATATTTTCAAATTGGTTGCCTATTAATTTAGGGGAAGAATTACTTCTTTCAGGTTGTAGCAATTTATTGTACACTTTAGCAGAGAAGGTTTTAGAGGTAATGCCATTAATTATATGCTCGGCTGAGATGGCCAGGTTAATTTTTAAATCAAGGAACAACCACAATGAGAGAAGGGTAGTCTTTACAGTGGAAGATACTTCAAGGATCCCCTTATTACTACAGAACACAGGGAGGAATTAAACACATCACTACCACACCATCACTACCATTAGAGAAGTAGCAATAGACAATCTAATGGAGTAAAAGCAGATTAGACTCTTTGCCGTGATGGTTGACTTTCTAAGATTCTAAACAATGAGCTTCAGAGTCGGTATATGCATTGATTGTAATTTCCCAAAAAGGTTTAGATTCTAGAGAAGCATCTGAGGGCTGGAAAAATGCCGATGTGACGTCCCTATTGAAAAAGGAGAGAGGCAAAAAGAAGATAACTACAATCGAAACAGCCTGACATCTATTGTTGGAAATATGTGGCAATCAACTATGAAGAAAATAATAGCAGAACATTTGGAAAATCAGAATCTAATCAAACAGAATCACCATAGCCTGCTGAAAGAGAAATTATGTCTGGCTAATTTGTTTGGGTTTTTGGAGGAAGTTTTGGGAGGAGAATTAATAGAGGAAAACCAGTAAATGTGTTGTGTTTGGACTTGGAGAAAGCATTTGAGAATGTACTCAAAAGTAATAAGCTGAGAGCTGAGGTTTTGAAGGTAGTATATTGCTTTGGATCAGTATGCTTTGCACGTTCTGGAAGGAGAGATCACATCTCGAGTGAAATGCACCAAGTGAATATATATTTTGGGGAACTTGGTCGCAATGCGGTAAGTCAGTGCAGAGTGTAAGAGGTGCCATTTGCTTGCTTTTTTTGCCTGATAGTTTGTAAGCATTTTTTTTTGAGACAGGGTAAATTGAAGCCAGAATCAGGGACCCAGAGGGTGAACCAGGCTCATTGGTTGGTGATCGCTTCTGGTTTAAGAATCTATTATCGGTAGCTTTCAGATTGCAAGTAAATCGGAGAAATATTTACAGGCTACAAACTAAAAGACCAGAATGTTTTCAAATCAAATTAAGATCGAAGTAATTGAAATGGAGATGCCAGGCCAGACGATGATTTATACCTACGTGACGGGGTAGTGGTCAGACCCCATACTCCAGCTCAGGGTTAATGAACTGGAATCTCAGTTTTTACCAATCAACAAATCATGTGGGGGACAGTTACCGGGGAATGCTGTGCCTCAGGAGGCAGTCACACACCTTAGATTAACTAGCTGAAACTCGGTCAGTGGCCAGAGACGTGAGAGTGTGACAAAGAACAGGGCAGGTGGAAGGATCCAGGATGTAGTGCAGAAGGAACCTTGGCCTTTGATCTTATCTAACAGGTTTGAGATTCTTTCTTCCTGTGTGGATGAGAGTGCAGGGTATAGGGAAGATGAGTAAACTGACTGTAGCACTGTGGTACAGGGGGACATTCCAGAGGAGATAAAAAGTGAAATGTAGTTATAATCAGAGGTGGTATAGTTAGGGGAATGAACACTGTTGGTTGTGATGAGGATCGAGAGTCTCGAAAGTAGTGTTGCCTGCCTGGTGCCCAGGTTCAGGATATTCCATCTCGGCTACAAAGGATCTTGAAGTGGGGGGAGTAGAAATCCAGCTTTTGTGGTCCACACAGGTACCATTGATATGGAAGAAAGAGGAAAGAGGTTCTGCTGAGGGATTATGAGCGCCAAGGTGCTGAGGTGAGAAAGCAGAACCAGAATGGTAATAATCTCTGGATTACTATCTGAGCAATTTGGCACGGTGTGAGCATAATTTATAGATGTAAATGCATTGTTCAAACGGTGGCATGGCAGAAATGTGTTTGAATTCATGGGACATTGGCATCGGTACGGGGAAGGAGGGAGTTGTTCTGGTGGTATCGGCTCGACGAGAATCATATTGGGACAAGTCTCCTGGCAAAATACAGAGCAAGGTCTCGGGGTTGGGCGCTAAAATAAAATGCCTGGAGTGGGTGAGCGCAGTTGCATGGAAAATTATGGAAAAAGTTAGAAGCTGGTAAGTGCTCAGCAAAGTTTCCAGAGCAAGTAATAGGACAAAAAGTTTGGAAATGTTCATGACTCTCACTTCAGGTGCAGCAGATAAGAAGGGTGGCTGTAAATGCCAGACTGAAGATGTTGTATTTAATTGCAGGGAGTGTATGAAACTAAGTGAATGAGTTTGTGGTGCGCATTGAAATTGACAGATACATCACTCTGGGTATCACAGAGACAAGGTTGTTAGGGGTAAGTGTTAGGAACTTAATATCCAATGATTCATGTCCGATAGAAAGAACAGGCAAATGGACAGAGATAAGTAAGTGTGGAACTGGATGAGCAGAGCAGGCCAAGCAGCATCTCAGGAGCACAAAAGCTGACGTTTCGGGCCTAGACCCTTCTACTTCTGTGTGTTCATCCTGCTGTGTTCATCCAGCTCCACACTTTGTTACCTTGGATTCTGAAGCATCTTCAGTTCCCATTCTGTCTGATACAAATGGACAGAGATGCCAGGGTTGGCTTGTCAGTAAGAAATGAGGTCGCGCTGAAGGAACCACAGCTCTTGTGCTTGTTTATTAATGACTTGGAGGAAAGAGGTGCATGTGCTGTGGCTAAATTTGTAGATGACTCAAAAATATTTCGAAAGACAAGGCATGACAGAGAAACAGAGATTTACCAGGATGTTACTTGGATTGGAATGTATTAGCTACAAGGAGGGTTTGGTGGAAATGTTGTATCATGATAAATGCAATGTGATCAACAATGACCTCACCGAATGATGGAGGAAATTCAATGGGCCAAGTAACTTTTTTAGTGAGTCTTCTTGTTTGACAATGCATTCATAAGGGTGTTTTTTTTCTCTCTTGAATGAAATGTGAAAATGAAATGTATACACTTCCTTTTCATCTGGGAATAAATAATTGTTCTGAACGATTTCCATTGACTAATAGCAATCTGACAAGCATCACAATGTAAAGAGATTTTTAGCTTTTTAATTGTCAAGTTATTCTTTGGAATTAATTGGGCATATATTATTTGCATCTCAGGAAGTATGTTCATCACTGCACCTCAAAAAGTGCTCTGTTGTATGACAACAGCTTTTTAAAGATCACTTCAATGGTTGTGATTTTCAGTTGCCATAACACACATTAGATTACATTGTTGGCCAATCTGTCCATGATGATTTCATTATCTTACGTTTCAAACAGACAAGGAAATATTGGTGATGCAATGAAGAGTTTGATTCTCAAATATAATTGCTGTTATAGTTTCCACTTGGAAGAAAGATTCACATCAAATTGACTGGTCAAGGAAATGGGACACTGACTGTGAGTACTTTGAATGTTCGAGTTATTCCTAAAATGAAAGTCATGACCTTGATGATTTTTCTTGCATGCAGATATGAAGAGACTCTTTTAAAATATCCTCTAGGTTAGTGGTTCAGGCATAAAAGTGTTATATGTATATTTATGTATATACATGTACATGCGTAATCTGAAAAGAAAATGACGAGAAATCACTTGTTGCAAGGTGAGAATGAGTTATCCAGATGGTAAGACCTGCCAATGTTGGTGTCTGAGATAACACATTGTGGAGCTGGAGGAACACAGCAGGGCAGGCAGCATCAGAGGCTCAAGAAAGTTGAGGTTTTGGGTCAGGACCCTTCCTGAGAAATGGAGGGTGGAAGGGAGCTCAGAAACAAATAGCGTGGAGGGGGAGGAGGTGCTGGGGAAGGTAGGTGGGAAGGTAATAAGTGAGTACTATCCAGATGAGTGAAATGGGATGCAGTGACAGAGTGAAGTGGGATGCAGCGACTGAGGGCAATGGGATGCAGTGACTGAGGACAATGGGATGCAGTGACTGAGGACAATGGGATGCAGTGACTGACGGCAATGGGATGCTGTGACTGATGGAAATTGGACGCAGTGACTGAGTGAAATGGGACGCAGTGACAGAGTGAAATGTAATTGCCGTGACTGTGGAAAGGAGATGCAGTGACTGAGGAAATGGGATGCAGTGACTGAGGGAAATGGGATGCAGTGACTGGGAAATGGGATGCAGTGACAGTGGGAAATGGGATGCAGTGACTGATGGAAATGGGACGCAGTGACTGAGTGAAATGGGACGCAGTGACAGAGTGAAATGTAATTGCCGTGACTGTGGAAAGGAGATGCAGTGACTGAGGAAATGGGATGCAGTGACTGAGGGAAATGGGATGCAGTGACTGAGGGAAATGGGATGCAGTGACTGGGAAATGGGATGCAGTGACAGTGGGAAATGGGATGCAGTGACTGATGGAAATGGGACGCAGTGACTGAGTGAAATGGGACGCAGTGACAGAGTGAAATGTAATTACATAGAACATAGAACATAGAACAGTACAGCACAGAACAGGCCCTTCAGCCCACAATGTTGTGCCGACCATTGATCCTCATGGATGCACCCTCAAATTTCTGTGACCATATGCATGTCCAGCAGTCTCTTAAATGACCCCAATGACCTTGCTTCCACAACTGCTGCTGGCAACGCATTCCATGCTCTCACAACTCTCTGCGTAAAGAACCTGCCTCTGACATCCCCTCTATACTTTCCACCAACCAGCTTAAAACTATGACCCCTCGTGCTAGCCATTTCTGCCCTGGGAAATAGTCTCTGGCTATCGACTCTATCTATGCCTCTCATTATCTTGTATACCTCAATTAGGTCCCCTCTCCTCCTCCTTTTCTCCAATGAAAAGAGACCGAGCTCAGTCAACCTCTCTTCATAAGATAAGCCCTCCAGTCCAGGCAGCATCCTGGTAAACCTCCTCTGAACCCTCTCCAAAGCATCCACATCTTTCCTATAATAGGGCGCCCAGAACTGGACGCAGTATTCCAAGTGCGGCCTAACCAAAGTTTTATAGAGCTGCAACAAGATCTCACGACTCTTAAACTCAATCCCCCTGTTAATGAAAGCCAAAACACCATATGCTTTCTTAACAACCCTGTCCACTTGGGTGGCCATTTTAAGGGATCTATGTATCTGCACACCAAGATCCCTCTGTTCCTCCACGCTGCCAAGAATCCTATCCTTAATCCTGTACTCAGCTTTCAAATTCGACCTTCCAAAATGCATCACCTCGCATTTATCCAGGTTGAACTCCATCTGCCACCTCTCAGCCCATCTCTGCATCCTGTCAATGTCCCGCTGCAGCCTACAACAGCCCTCTACACTGTCAACGACACCTCCGACCTTTGTGTCGTCTGCAAACTTGCTGACCCATCCTTCAATTCCCTCGTCCAAGTCATTAATAAAAATTACAAACAGTAGAGGCCCAAGGACAGAGCCCTGTGGAACCCCACTCACCACTGACTTCCAGGCAGAATATTTTCCTTCTACTACCACTCGCTGTCTTCTGTTGGCCAGCCAATTCTGTATCCAAGCAGCTAAGTTCCCCTGTATCCCATTCCTCCTGACCTTCTGAATGAGCCTTCCATGGGGAAACTTATCAAATGCCTTACTGAAGTAATTGCCGTGACTGTGGAAAGGAGATGCAGTGACTGAGGAAATGGGATGCAGTGACTGAGGGAAATGGGATGCAGTGACTGAGGGAAATGGGATGCAGTGACTGTGAAATGGGATGCAGTGACAGTGGGAAATGGGATGCAGTGACTGATGGAAATGGGACGCAGTGACTGAGTGAAATGGAATTGCCGTGACTGTGGAAAGGAGATGCAGTGACTGAAGAAATAGGATGCAGTGACTGAGGCAAATGTGATGCACTCACTGAGTGAAATGGTATGCAGTGACTGAGTTGAATGGGATGCAGTGACTGAGTTGAATGGGATGCAGTGACTGAGTGGAATGGGATGCAGCGACTGAGTGAAATGCGATGCAGTGACTGCGTGAAATGAGATGCATTGGGGAATGAAACGGGAAGCAGTGACTGGTGGAAATAAGATGCAGTGTCTTTGGGAAAAGAAATGCAGTGTCTGTGGGAAATGGGATGCTGGGACTGAGGGTAATGGGATGCAGTGACTGATGGAAATGGAAGCAGTGACTGAGTGAAATGGGATGCAGTGTCGGAGGTACTGGGAAGGAGTGACTGAGTTAATAGGGATGCAGTGCCCGAGCGGGCTTGGGGTGCAGTGACTTAGGGAAATGGGATACTGTGCCTGAGTGAAATGTGATGCAGTGACTGAGTGAAATGGGAAGCAGTGACCGAGTGAAATGCGATGCAGTGACTGCGTGAAATGCGCGCAGTGACTGATAGAAATCGGATACAGTGACTGATGGAACTGTGATGCAGTGACTGACGGAAATGGGATGCGCTGACTTTGTGAACTGGGATGTGGTGACTGTGTGAACTGGGATGCGGTGACTATGTGAACTGGGATGCAGTGGCTGAGTGAAATGGGATGCAGTGACTGAGTGAAATGGGATGCAGTGACTGAGGGAAGTGGGATGCAGTGACTGAGCGAAGTGGGATGCAGTGACTGAGCGAAGTGGGATGCAGTGACTGAGGGAAATGGGAGACAGTGACTGAGGGAAATGGGAGACAGTGACTGAGGGAAATGGGAGACAGTGACTGAGGGAAATGGGAGACAGTGACTGAGGGAAATGGGATGCAGTGACTGACGGAAATGGGATGCAGTGTCTGTTTGAAATGGGATCCTGCCACTGAAGTTAATGGGATGCAGTGACTTAAGGTAATGGGATGCAGTGACTGAGTGAAATGGGACGCAGTGACTGAGTGAAATGGGACGCAGTGACTGAGTGAAATGGGATGCAGTGACTGAATGGAATGGGATGCAGTGACTGAGTGAAATGGGATACAGTGACTGAGTGAAATGGGATGCAGTGACTGAGTGAAATGGGATGCAGTGACTGAGGGCAATGGGATGCAGTGACTGAGGGCAATGGGATGCAGTGACTGAGGGAAATGGGATGCAGTGACTGGGAAATGGGATGCAGTGACAGTAGGAAATGGGATGCAGTGACTGATGGAAATGGGACGCAGTGACTAAGTGAAATGCGACGCTGTGACGGAGGTACTGGGAAGGAGTGACTGAGTTAATAGGGATGCAGTGCCTGAGCGGGCTTGGGATGCATTGACTTAGGGAAATGGGATACAGTGCCTATGTGAAATGGGATGCACTGACTGAGTGAAATGGGATGCAGTGACTGAGTCGAATGGGATGCAGTGACTGAGTCAAATGGGATGCAGTGACTGAGTGAAATGCGATGCAGTGACTGCGTGAAATGGGATGCAGTGCATGAGTGAAATGAGATGCAGTGACTGAGTGAAATGCGCGGTGACTGATAGAAATCGGATACAGTGACTGACGGAAATGGGATGCGGTGACTTTGTGAACTGGGATGTGGTGACTGTGTGAACTGGGATGCGGTGACTATGTGAACTGGGATGCAGTGGCTGAGTGAACTGGGATGCAGTGGCTGAGTGAACTGGGATGCAGTGGCTGAGTGAACTGGGATGCAGTGACTGAGTGAAATGAGATGCAGTGACTGATGGAAATGGTATGCAGTGTCTGTTTGAAATGGGATCCTGCGACTGAAGTTAATGGGATGCAGTGACTGAGGGTAATGGGATGCAGTGAATGAGTGAAATGGGATGTAGAGACTGAGTGAAATGGGATGCAGTGACTGAGGGAAATGGGATGCAGTGACTGAGGGAAATGGGTTGCAGTGACTGGGAAATGGGATGCAGTGACCGTGGGAAATGGGACGCAGTGACTGATGGAAATGGGACGCAGTGACTGAGTGAAATGGGACACAGTTACTGAGTGAAATGGAATTGCCGTGACTGTGGAAAGGAGATGCAGTGACTGAGGAAATGGGATGCAGTGACTGAAGGAAATGTGATGCAGTGACTGAGTGGAATGGGATGCAGTGATTGAGTGGAATGGGATGCAGTGACTGAGTGGAATGGGATGCAGTGACTGAGTGAAATGGGATGCAGTGACTGAGTGGAATGTGATGCTGTGACTGAGTGAAATGCGATGCAGTGGCTGCGTGAAATGAGATCCAGTGGGGAATAAAATGGGATGCAGTGACTGGTGGAAATGAGATGCAGTGACTGAGGGAAATGTGATGCAGTGACTGAGTGAAATGGGATGCAGTGACTGAGTGGAATGGGAAGCAGTGACTGAGGGTAATGGGATGCAGTGACTGAGTGAAATGGGATGCAGTGACTGAGTGAAATGGGATGCAGTGACGGAGGTACTGGGAAGGAGTGACTGAGTTAATAGTGATGCAGTCCCTGAGCGGGCTTGGGGTACACTGACTTAGGGAAATGGGATACAGTGCCTGAGTGAAATGCGACGCACTGACTGAGTGAAATGGGATGCAGTGACTGAGTGGAATGGGATGCAGTGACTGAGTGGAATGGGATGCAGTGACTGAGTGAAATGGGATGCACTGAATGAGTGAAATGAGATGCAGTGACTGAGTGAAATGCGCGCAGTGACTGATAGAAATCGGATACAGTGACTGATGCAACTGGGATGCGGTGACTTTGTGAACTGGGATGTGGTGACTTTGTGAACTGGGATGCGGTGACTATGTGAACTGGGATGCAGTGGCTGAGTGAACTGGGATGCAGTGGCTGAGTGAACTGGGATGCAGTGGCTGAGTGAACTGGGATGCAGTGACTGAGTGAAATGAGATGCAGTGACTGAGTGAAATGGTATGCAGTGTCTGTTTGAAATGGGATCCTGCGACTGAAGTTAATGGGATGCAGTGACTGAGGGTAATGGGATGCAGTGAATGAGTGAAATGGGATGTAGAGACTGAGTGAAATGGGATGCAGTGACTGAGGGAAATGGGATGCAGTGACTGAGGGAAATGGGTTGCAGTGACTGGGAAATGGGATGCAGTGACCGTGGGAAATGGGACGCAGTGACTGATGGAAATGGGACGCAGTGACTGAGTGAAATGGGACACAGTTACTGAGTGAAATGGAATTGCCGTGACTGTGGAAAGGAGATGCAGTGACTGAGGAAATGGGATGCAGTGACTGAAGGAAATGTGATGCAGTGACTGAGTGGAATGGGATGCAGTGATTGAGTGGAATGGGATGCAGTGACTGAGTGGAATGGGATGCAGTGACTGAGTGAAATGGGATGCAGTGACTGAGTGGAATGTGATGCTGTGACTGAGTGAAATGCGATGCAGTGGCTGCGTGAAATGAGATCCAGTGGGGAATAAAATGGGATGCAGTGACTGGTGGAAATGAGATGCAGTGACTGAGGGAAATGTGATGCAGTGACTGAGTGAAATGGGATGCAGTGACTGAGTGGAATGGGAAGCAGTGACTGAGGGTAATGGGATGCAGTGACTGAGTGAAATGGGATGCAGTGACTGAGTGAAATGGGATGCAGTGACGGAGGTACTGGGAAGGAGTGACTGAGTTAATAGTGATGCAGTCCCTGAGCGGGCTTGGGGTACACTGACTTAGGGAAATGGGATACAGTGCCTGAGTGAAATGCGACGCACTGACTGAGTGAAATGGGATGCAGTGACTGAGTGGAATGGGATGCAGTGACTGAGTGGAATGGGATGCAGTGACTGAGTGGAATGGGATGCAGTGACTGAGTGAAATGGGATGCACTGAATGAGTGAAATGAGATGCAGTGACTGAGTGAAATGCGCGCAGTGACTGATAGAAATCGGATACAGTGACTGATGCAACTGGGATGCGGTGACTTTGTGAACTGGGATGCGGTGACTTTGTGAACTGGGATGCGGTGACTTTGTGAACTGGGATGTGGTGACTGTGTGAACTGGGATGCGGTGACTATGTGAACTGGGATGCAGTGGCTGAGTGAAATGGGATGCAGTGGCTGAGTGAAATGGGATGCAGTGGGGAGTGAAATGGGATGCAGTGACTGGTGGACATGAGATGCAGTGACTAAGGTAAAGGAAATGCAGTGTCTGTTGGAAATGGGATGCTGCGACTGAGGGTAATGGGATGCAGTGACTGAGGGTAATGGGATGCAGTGACTGATGGAAATGGATGCAGTGACTGAGTGAAATGGGATGCAGTGACTGAGTGAAATGGGATGCAGTGACTGAGTGAAATGCGATGCAGTGTCTTAAGGAAAGGAAATGCAGTGTCTGAGGGGTATAGGATGCTGCGACTGAGGGAAATGGGATGCAGTGTCTGACAGAAATGGGATGCAGTGTCTGACAGAAATGGGATGCAGTGTCTGAGCGAAATGGGATGCAGTGACTGAGTGAAATGGGATGCAGTGACTGAGTGAAATGGGATGCAGTGACTGAAGGAAATGGGATGCAGTGACTGAGGACAATGGGATGCAGTGACTGACGGCACTGGGATGCTGTGACTGATGGAAATTGGACGCAGTGACTGAGTGAAATGGGACGCAGTGACTGAGTGAAATGGGACGCAGTGACTGAGTGAAATGTAATTGCCGTGACTGTGGAAAGGAGATGCAGTGACTGAGGAAATGGGATGCAGTGACTGAGGGAAATGGGATGCAGTGACTGAGGGAAATGGGATGCAGTGACTGGGAAATGGGATGCAGTGACTGAGTAAAATGCGATGCAGTGACTGAGTAAAATGCGATGCAGTGACTGAGTAAAATGCGATGCAGTGACTGCGTGAAATGCGATGCAGTGACTGCGTGAAATGAGATCCAGTGGGGAATAAAATGGGATGCAGTGACTGGTGGAAATGAGATGCAGTGACTGAGGGAAATGTGATGCAGTGACTGAGGGAAATGTGATGCAGTGACTGAGTGTAATGGGATGCAGTGACTGAGTGGAATGGGATGCAGTGACTGAGGGTAATGGGATGCAGTGACTGATGGAAATGGAAGCAGTGACTGAGTGAAATGGGATGCAGTGACGGAGGTACTGGGAAGGAGTGATTGACTTAACAGGGATGCAGCGCCTGAGCGGGCTTGGGGTGCACTGACTTAGGGAAATGGGACACAGTGCCTGAGTCACATGGGATGCAGTGACTGAGTGAAATGGGATGCAGTGACTGAGTGGAATTGGATGCGGTGAATGAGTGAATTGAGATGCAGTGACTGAGTGAAATGCGCGCAGTGACTGATAGAAATCAGATACAGTGACTGATGGAACTGGGATGCAGTGACTGATGGAACTGGGATGCGTTGACTTTGTGAACTGGGATGTGGTGACTGTGTGAACTGGGATGCGGTGACTATGTGAACTGGGATGCAGTGGCTGAGTGAAATGGGATGCAGTGGCTGAGTGAAATGGGATGCAGTGACTGGTGAAAATGAGATGCAGTGACTAAGGGAAAGGAAATGCAGTGTCTGTGGGAAATGGGATGCTGCGACTGAGGGTAATGGGATGCAGTGACTGAGGGTAATGGGATGCAGTGACTGATGGAAATGGATGCAGTGACTGAGTGAAATGGGATGCAGTGACTGAGTGAAATGCGATGCAGTGTTTCTAAGGAAAGGAAATGCAGTGTCTGTGGGGTATAGGATGCTGCGACTGAGGGAAATGGGATGCAGTGACTGAGGGAAATGGGATGCAGTGACTCAGGGAAATGGGATGCAGTGACTCAGGGAAATGGGATGCAGTGACTGAGGGAAATGGGATGCAGTGACTGAGTGAAATGGGATGCAGTGACTGACGGCAGTGGGATGCTGTGACTGATGGAAATTGGACGCAGTGACTGATGGAAATTGGACGCAGTGACTGAGTGAAATGGGACGCAGTGACTGAGTGAAATGGAATTGCCTTGACTGTGGAAAGGAGATGCAGTGACTGAGGAAATAGGATGCAGTGACTGAGGCAAATGTGATGCACTCACTGAGTGAAATGGTATGCAGTGACTGAGTTGAATGGGATGCAGTGACTGAGTGGAATGGGATGCAGCGACTGAGTGGAATGGGATGCAGCGACTGAGTGAAATGGGATGCAGTGACTGAGTGAAATGCGATGCAGTGACTGCGTGAAATGAGATGCATTGGGGAATGAAACGGGATGCAGTGACTGGTGGAAATAAGATGCAGTGTCTTTGGGAAATGAAATGCAGTGTCTGTGGGAAATGGGATGCTGGGACTGAGGGTAATGGGATGCAGTGACTGATGGAAATGGAAGCAGTGACTGTGTGAAATGGGATGCAGTGTCGGAGGTACTGGGAAGGAGTGACTGAGTTAATAGGGATGCAGTGCCCGAGCGGGCTTGGGGTGCAGTGACTGAGGGAAATGGGATACAGTGCCTGAGTGAAATGTGACGCACTGACTGAGTGAAATGGGATGCAGTGACTGAGTGGAATGGGATGCAGTGACTGAGTGGAATGGGATGCAGTGACTGAGGGGAATGGGATGCAGTGACTGAGTGGAATGAGATGCAGTGACTGAGTGAAATGGGATGCAGTGACTGAGTGAAATGCGATGCAGTGACTGCTTGAAATGCGCGCTGTGACTGATAGAAATCGGATACAGTGACTGATGGAACTGGGATGCAGTGACTGACGGAAATGGGATGCGGTGACTTTGTGTACTGGGATGTGGTGCCTGTGTGAACTGGGATGCTGTGACTATGTGAACTGGGATGCAGTGGCTGAGGGAAGTGGGATGCAGTGACTGAGGGAAGTGGGATGCAGTGACTGAGGGAAGTGGGATGCAGTGACTGAGGGAAGTGGGATGCAGTGACTGAGGGAAATGGGATGCAGTGACTGACGGAAATGGGATGCAGTGTCTGTTTGAAATGGGATCCTGCCACTGAAGTTAATGGGATGCAGTGACTGAGGGTAATGGGATGCAGTGACTGAGGGTAATGGGATGCAGTGACTGAGTGAAATGGGATGCAGTGACTGAGTGAAATGGGACGCAGTGACTGAGTGAAATGGAATTGCCGTGACTGTGGAAAGGAGATGCAGTGACTGAGTGGAATGGGATGCAGTGACTGAGTGGAATGGGATGCAGTGACTGAGTGGAATGGGATGCAGAGACTGCGTGAAATGAGATGCAGTGGGGAATGAAATGGGATGCAGTGACTGGTGGAAATAAGATGCAGTGTCTTAGGGAAATGAAATGCAGTGTCTGTGGGAAAGGGGATGCTGGGACTGAGGGGAATGGGATGCAGTGACTGATGGAAATGGAAGTAGTGACTGAGTGAAATGGGCTGCAGTGACGGAGGTACTGGGAAGGAGTGACTGAGTTAATAGGGATGCAGTGCCCGAGCGGGTTTGGGGTGCAGTGTCTTAGGGAAATGGGATACAGTGCCCAAGTGAAATGTGACGCACTGACTGAGTGAAATGGGATGCAGTGACTGAGTGGAATGGGATGCAGTGAATGAGTGAAATGAGATGCAGTGACTGAGTGAAATGCACGGTGACTGATAGAAATCGGATACAGTGATTGATGGAACGGGGATGCAGTGACTGACGGAAATGGGATGCGATGACTTTGTGAACTGGGATGTGGTGACTTTGTGAACTGGGATGCGGTGACTGTGTGAACTGGGATGCGGTGACTTTGTGAACTGGGATGCAGTGGCTCTGTGAACTGGGATGCAGTGGCTGAGTGAAATGGGATGCAGTGACTGAGTGAAATGGGATGCAGTGACTGAGTGAAATGGGATGCAGTGACTGAGTGAAATGGGATGCAGTGACTGAGTGAAATGGTATGCAGTGACTGATGGAAATGGTATGCAGTGACTGAGGGAAATGGGATGCAGTGACTGACGGAAATGGGATGCAGTGTCTGTTTGAAATGGGATGTAGAAACTGAGTGAAATGGGATGCACTGACTGAGGACAATGGGATGCAGTGACTGAGAGCAATGGGATGCTGTGACTGAGGGAAATGTGATGCAGTGACTGAGTGAAATGCGATGCAGTGACTGCGTTAAATGAGATCCAGTGGGGAATGAAATGGTATGCAGTGACTGGTGGAAATGAGATGCAGTGACTGAGGGAAATGGGACGCAGTGACTGAGTGAAATGGGACACAGTGACTGAGTGGAATGGGATGCAGTGACAGTGGGAAATGGGATGCAGTGACTGATGGAAATGGGACGCAGTGACTGATTGAAATGGAATTGCCGTGACTGTGGAAAGGAGATGCAGTGACTGAGGAAATGGGATGCAGTGACTGAGGGAAATGTGATGCAGTGACTGAGGGAAATGGGATGCAGTGACTGAGTGGAATGGGATGCAGTGACTGAGTGAAATGTGATGCTGTGACTGAGTGGAATGTGATGCTGTGACTGAGTGGAATGTGATGCTGTGACTGAGTGAAATGCGATGCAGTGACTGAGTGAAATGCGTTGCAGTGACTGCGTGAAATGAGATCCAGTGTGGAATAAAATGGGATGCAGTGACTGGTGGAAATGAGATGCAGTGACTGAGGGAAATGTGATACAGTGACTGAGTGAAATGGGATGCAGTGACTGAGTGGAATGGGATGCAGTGACTGAGGGTAATGGGATGCAGTGAATGATGGAAATGGAAGCAGTGACTGAGTGAAAAGGGATGCAGAGACGGAGGTACTGGGAAGGAGTGACTGAGTTAATAGGGATGCAGTCCCTGAGCGGGCTTGGGGTGCACTGACTTCGGGAAATGGGATACAGTGCCTGAGTGAAATGCGACGCACTGACTGAGTGGAATGGGATGCAGTGACTGAGTGGAATGGGATGCAGTGACTGAGTGAAATGGGATGCAGTGACTGAGTGAAATGGGATGCAGTGACTGAGTGAAATGAGATGCAGTGACTGAGTGAAATGCGCGCAGTGACTGATAGAAATCGGATACAGTGACTGATGGAACTGGGATGCAGTGACTGACGGAACTGGGATGCGGTGACTTTGTGAACTGGGAGGTGGTGACTGTGTGAAGTGGGATGCGGTGACTATGTGAACTGGGATGCGGTGACTATGTGAACTGGGATGCAGTGGCTGAGTGAAATGGGATGCAGTGGCTGAGTGAAATGGGATGCAGTGGGGAGTGAAATGGAATGCAGTGACTGGTGGAAATGAGATGCAGTGACTAAGGGAAAGGAAATGCAGTGTCTGTGGGAAATGGGATGCTGCGACTGAGGGTAATGGGATGCAGTGACTGAGGGTAATGGGATGCAGTGACTGAGTGAAATGGGATGCAGTGACTGAGTGAAATGGGATGCAGTGACTGAGTGAAATGGGATGCAGTGACTGAGTGAAATGGGATGCAGTGACTGACTGAAATGGGATGCAGTGACTGAGTGAAATGGGATGCAGTGACTGAGTGAAATGGGATGCAGTGACTGAGGACAATGGGATGCAGTGACTGACGGCAATGGGATGCTGTGACTGATGGAAATTGGACACAGTGACTGAGTGAAATGGGACGCAGTGACTGAGTGAAATGTAATTGCCGTGACTGTGGAAAGGAGATGCAGTGACTGAGGAAATGGAATGCATTGACTGAGGGAAATGGGATGCATTGACTGAGGGAAATGGGATGCAGTGACTGGGAAATGGGATGCAGTGACAGTGGGAAATGGGATGCAGTGACTGATGGAAATGGGACGCAGTGACTGAGTCGAATGGGATGCAGTGACTGAGTCGAATGGGATGCAGTGACTGAGTGGAATGGGATGCAGCGACTGAGTGGAATGGGATGCAGCGACTGAGTGAAATGGGATGCAGCGACTGAGTGAAATGCGATGCAGTGACTGCGTGAAATGAGATGCATTGGGGAATGAAACGGGATGCAGTGACTGGTGGAAATAAGATGCAGTGTCTTTGGGAAATGAAATGCAGTGTCTGTGGGAAATGGGATGCTGGGACTGAGGGTAATGGGATGCAGTGACTGATGGAAATGGAAGCAGTGACTGTGTGAAATGGGATGCAGTGTCGGAGGTACTGGGAAGGAGTGACTGAGTTAATAGGGATGCAGTGCCCGAGCGGGCTTGGGGTGCAGTGACTTAGGGAAATGGGATACAGTGCCTGAGTGAAATGTGACGCACTGACTGAGTGAAATGGGATGCAGTGACTGAGTGGAATGGGATGCAGTGACTGAGTGGAATGGGATGCAGTGAAATGGGATGCAGTGACTGCGTGAAATGCGCGCAGTGACTGATAGAAATCGGATACAGTGACTGATGGAACTGTGATGCAGTGACTGACGGAAATGGGATGCGGTGACTTTGTGAACTGGGATGTGGTGACTGTGTGAACTGGGATGCGGTGACTATGTGAACTGGGATGCAGTGGCTGAGTGAACTGGGATGCAGTGACTGAGTGAAATGGGATGCAGTGACTGAGTGAAATGGGATGCAGTGACTGAGTGAAATGGGATGCAGTGACTGAGTGAAATGGGATGCAGTGACTGAGTGAAATGGGATGCAGTGACTGAGTGAAATGGGATGCAGTGACTGAGTGAAATGAGATGCAGTGACTGATGGAAATGGTATGCAGTGTCTGTTTGAAATGGGATCCTGCGACTGAAGTTAATGGGATGCAGTGACTGAGGGGAATGGGATGCAGTGAATGAGTGAAATGGGATGTAGAGACTGAGTGAAATGGGATGCAGTGACTGAGGACAATGGGATGCAGTGACTGAGGGCCATGGGATGCAGAGACTGAGGGAAATGGGATGCAGTGACTGAGGGAAATGGGATGCAGTGACTTGGAAATGGGATGCAGTGACAGTGGGAAATGGGACGCAGTGACTGATGGAAATGGGACGCCGTGACTGTGTGAAATGGGACACAGTGACTGAGTGAAATGGAAGTGCCGTGACTGTGGAAAGGAGATGCAGTGACTGAGGGAAATGTGATGCAGTGACTGAGGGAAATGTGATTCAGTGACTGAGGGAAATGGGATGCAGTGACTGAGTTGAATGGGATGCTGTGACTGAGTGAAATGCGATGCAGTGACTGCGTGAAATGAGATCCATTGGGGAATAAAATGGGATGCAGTGACTGGTGGAAATGTCATGCAGTGACTGAGGGAAATGTCATGCAGTGACTGAGGGAAATGTGATGCAGTGACTGAGTGAAATGGGATGCAGTGACTGAGTGAAATGGGATGCAGTGACTGAGTGGAATGGGATGCAGTGACTGAGGGTAATGGGATGCAGTGACTGATGGAAATGGAAGCAGTGACTGAGTGAAATGGGATGCAGTGACGGAGGTACTGGGAAGGAGTGACTGAGTTAATAGTGATGCAGTCCCTGAGCGGGCTTGGGGTGCACTGACTTAGGGAAATGGGATACAGTGCCTGAGTGAAATGCGACGCACTGACTGAGTGAAATGGGATTCAGTTACTGAGTGGAATGGGATGCAGTGACTGAGTGGAATGGGATGCAGTGACTGAGTGGAATGGGATGCAGTGACTGAGTGGAATGGGATGCAGTGACTGATAGAAATTGGATACAGTGACTGATGGAACTGTGATGCAGTGACTGACGGAACTGGGATGCGGTGACTTTGTGAACTGGGATGTGGTGACTGTGTGAAGTGGGATGCGGTGACTATGTGAACTGAGATGCAGTGGCTGAGTGAAATGGGATGCAGTGGGGAGTGAAATGGGATGCAGTGACTGGTGGAAATGAGATGCAGTGACTAAGGGAAAGGAAATGCAGTGTCTGTGGGAAATGGGATGCTGCGACTGAGGGTGATGGGATGCAGTGTCCGGGTAATGGGATGCAGTGACTGATGGAAATGGATGCAGTGTCTGAGTGAAATGGGATGCAGTGACTGAGTGAAATGCGATGCAGTGTCTAAAGGAAAGGAAATGCAGTGTCTGAGGGGTATCGGATGCTGCGACTGAGGGAAATGGGATGGAGTGACTGACGGAAATGGGATGCAGTGTCTGAGCGAAATGGGATGCAGTGACTGAGTGAAATGGGATGCAGTGACTGAGTGAAATGGGATGCAGTGACTGAGGGAAATGGGATGCAGTGTCTGAGGGAAATGGGATGCAGTGTCTGAGGGAAGTGGGATGCAGTGACTGGGAAATGGGATGCAGTGACAGTAGGAAATGGGATGCAGTGACTGATGGAAATGGGACGCAGTGACGGAGGTACTGGGAAGGAGTGACTGAGTTAATAGGGATGCAGTGCCTGAGCGGGCTTGGGATGCACTGACTTAGGGAAATGGGATACAGTGCCTATGTGAAATGGGATGCACTGACTGAGTGAAATGGGATGCAGTGACTGAGTCGAATGGGATGCAGTGACTGAGTCAAATGGGATGCAGTGACTGAGTGAAATGCGATGCAGTGACTGCGTGAAATGGGGTGCAGTGCATGAGTGAAATGAGATGCAGTGACTGAGTGAAATGCGCGGTGACTGATAGAAATCGGATACAGTGACTGACGGAAATGGGATGCGGTGACTTTGTGAACTGGGATGTGGTGACTGTGTGAACTGGGATGCGGTGACTATGTGAACTGGGATGCAGTGGCTGAGTGAAATGGGATGCAGTGGCTGAGTGAAATGGGATGCAGTGGCTGAGTGAAATGGGATGCAGTGGCTGAGTGAAATAGGATGCAGTGGCTGAGTGAAATGGGATGCAGTGACTGAGTGAAATGGGATGCAGTGAATGAGTGAAATGAGATGCAGTGACTAATGGAAATGGTATGCAGTGTCTGTTTGAAATGGGATCCTGCGACTGAAGTTAATGGGATGCAGTGACTGAGGGTAATGGGATGCAGTGAATGAGTGAAATGGGATGTAGAGACTGAGTGAAATGGGATGCAGTGACTGAGGACATTCGGATGCAGTGACTGAGGACAATGGGATGCAGTGACTGAGGGCAATGGGATGCAGTGACTGAGAGAAATGGGATGCAGTGACTGAGGGAAATGGGATGCAGTGACTGGGAAATGGGATGCAGTGACAGTGGGAAATGGGACGCAGTGACTGATGGAAATGGGACGCAGTGACTGAGTGAAATGGGACACAGTGACTGAGTGAAATGGAATTGCCGTGACTGTGGAAAGGAGATGCAGTGACTGAGTGGAATGGGATGCAGTGACTGAGGGTAATGGGATGCAGTGACTGATGGAAATGGAAGCAGTGACTGAGTGAAATGGGATGCAGTGACGGAGGTACTGGGAAGGAGTGACTGAGTTAATAGGGATGCAGTCCCTGACCGGGCTTGGGGTGCACTGACTTAGGGAAATGGGATACAGTGCCTGAGTGAAATGCGACGCACTGACTGAGTGAAATGGGATGCAGTGACTGAGTGGAATGGGATGCAGTGACTGAGTCAAATGGGATGCAGTGACTGAGTGAAATGAGATGCAGTGAATGAGTGAAATGAGATGCAGTGACTGAGTGAAATGCGCGCAGTGACTGATAGAACTGGGATGCAGTGACTGACGGAACTGGGATGCAGTGACTGTGAACTGGGATGTGGTGACTGTGTGAAGTGGGATGCGGTGACTATGTGAACTGGGATGCAGTGGCTGAGTGAAATGGGATGCAGTGGCTGAGTGAAATGGGATGCAGTGGGGAGTGAAATGTGATGCAGTGGGGAGTGAAATGTGATGCAGTGACTGGTGGAAATGAGATGCAGTGACTAAGGGAAAGGAAATGCAGTGTCTGTGGGAAATGGGATGCTGCGACTGAGGGTAATGGGATGCAGTGACTGAGGGTAATGGGATGCAGTGACTGAGGGTAATGGGATGCAGTGACTGATGGAAATGGATGCAGTGACTGAGTGAAATGGGATGCAGTGACTGAGTGAAATGCGATGCAGTGTCTTAAGGAAAGGAAATGCAGTGTCTGAGCGGTATAGGATGCTGCGACTGAGGGAAATGGGATGGAGTCACTGACGGAAATGGGATGCAGTGTCTGAGCGAAATGGGATGCAGTGACTGAGTGAAATGGGATGCAGTGACTGAGTGAAATGGGATGCAGTGACTGAGGACAATGGGATGCAGTGACTGACGGCCATGGGATGCTGTGACTGATGGAAATTGGACGCAGTGACTGAGTGAAATGGGACGCAGTGACTGAGTGAAATGTAATTGCCGTGACTGTGGAAAGGAGATGCAGTTACTGAGGAAATGGGATGCAGTGACTGAGGGAAATGGGATGCAGTGACTGAGGGAAATGGGATGCAGTGACTGGGAAATGGGATGCAGTGACAGTGGGAAATGGGATGCAGTGACTGATGGAAATGGGATGCAGTGACAGTGGGAAATGGGACGCAGTGACTGAGTGAAATGGGATGCAGTGACTGAGTGAAATGGGATGCAGTGACTGAGGGAAATGGGATGCAGTGACTGGGAAATGGGATGCAGTGACAGTGGGAAATGGGACGCAGTGACTGATGGAAATGGGACGCAGTGACTGAGTGAAATGGGACACAGTGACTGAGTGAAATGGAATTGCCGTGACTGTGGAAAGGAGATGCAGTGACTGAGTGGAATGGGATGCAGTGACTGAGGGTAATGGGATGCAGTGACTGATGGAAATGGAAGCAGTGACTGAGTGAAATGGGATGCAGTGACGGAGGTACTGGGAAGGAGTGACTGAGTTAATAGGGATGCAGTCCCTGACCGGGCTTGGGGTGCACTGACTTAGGGAAATGGGATACAGTGCCTGAGTGAAATGCGACGCACTGACTGAGTGAAATGGGATGCAGTGACTGAGTGGAATGGGATGCAGTGACTGAGTCAAATGGGATGCAGTGACTGAGTGAAATGAGATGCAGTGAATGAGTGAAATGAGATGCAGTGACTGAGTGAAATGCGCGCAGTGACTGATGGAACTGGGATGCAGTGACTGATGGAACTGGGATGCAGTGACTGACGGAACTGGGATGCAGTGACTGTGAACTGGGATGTGGTGACTGTGTGAAGTGGGATGCGGTGACTATGTGAACTGGGATGCAGTGGCTGAGTGAAATGGGATGCAGTGGCTGAGTGAAATGGGATGCAGTGGGGAGTGAAATGTGATGCAGTGACTGGTGGAAATGAGATGCAGTGACTAAGGGAAAGGAAATGCAGTGTCTGTGGGAAATGGGATGCTGCGACTGAGGGTAATGGGATGCAGTGACTGAGGGTAATGGGATGCAGTGACTGAGGGTAATGGGATGCAGTGACTGATGGAAATGGATGCAGTGACTGAGTGAAATGGGATGCAGTGACTGAGTGAAATGCGATGCAGTGTCTTAAGGAAAGGAAATGCAGTGTCTGAGCGGTATAGGATGCTGCGACTGAGGGAAATGGGATGGAGTCACTGACGGAAATGGGATGCAGTGTCTGAGCGAAATGGGATGCAGTGACTGAGTGAAATGGGATGCAGTGACTGAGTGAAATGGGATGCAGTGACTGAGGACAATGGGATGCAGTGACTGACGGCCATGGGATGCTGTGACTGATGGAAATTGGACGCAGTGACTGAGTGAAATGGGACGCAGTGACTGAGTGAAATGTAATTGCCGTGACTGTGGAAAGGAGATGCAGTTACTGAGGAAATGGGATGCAGTGACTGAGGGAAATGGGATGCAGTGACTGAGGGAAATGGGATGCAGTGACTGGGAAATGGGATGCAGTGACAGTGGGAAATGGGATGCAGTGACTGATGGAAATGGGATGCAGTGACAGTGGGAAATGGGACGCAGTGACTGATGGAAATGGGATGCAGTGACTGAGTGAAATGGGACACAGTGACTGAGTGAAATGGAATTGCCGTGACTGTGGAAAGGAGATGCAGTGACTGAGGAAATGGGATGCAGTGACTGAGGGAAATGTGATGCAGTGACTGAGTGGAATGGGATGCAGTGACTGAGTGGAATGGGATGCAGTGACTGAGTGGAATGGGATGCAGTGACTGAGTGAAATGGGATGCTGTGACTGAGTGGAATGTGATGCTGTGACTGCGTGAAATGAGATCCAGTGGGGAATAAAATGGGATGCAGTGACTGGTGAAAATGAGATGCAGTGACTAAGGGAAAGGAAATGCAGTGTCTGTGGGAAATGGGATGCTGCGACTGAGGGTGATGGGATGCAGTGACTGAGGGTAATGGGATGCAGTGACTGATGGAAATGGCCGCAGTGACTGAGTGAAATGGGATGCAGTGACTGAGTGAAATGCGATGCAGTGTCTTAAGGAAAGGAAATGCAGTGTCTGAGGGGTATAGGATGCTGCGACTGAGGGAAATGGGATGTTGTGACTGACGGAAATGGGATTCAGTTTCTGAGGGAAATGGGACGCAGTGTCAGAGTGAAATGGGATGCAGTGACTGAGGGAAATGGGATGCAGTATTTGTAGGAAGGAGGATGCAATCACTGAGTGAAATGCGATGCAGAGACTGAGGGGAAGGAGATGCTCTGACTATGGGAAATGGGATGCAGTGAGTGTGGGAAATGGAATGCATCGTCTGTGAGATACGGGAAACAGTGACTGATGGGCATGTGATGCAGTGACTGTGGTGAAGGAGATGCAGTGATTGAGTGAAATGGGATGCAGTGACTGAGTGAAATGGGATGCAGTGACTGCTTGAAATGGGATGCAGTGACTGAGTGAAATGGGATGCAGTGACTGAGTGAAATGAGATGCAGTGACTGATGGAAATGGTATGCAGTGTCTGTTTGAAATGGGATCCTGCGACTGAAGTTAATGGGATGCAGTGACTGAGGGGAATGGGATGCAGTGAATGAGTGAAATGGGATGTAGAGACTGAGTGAAATGGGATGCAGTGACTGAGGACAATGGGATGCAGTGACTGAGGGCCATGGGATGCAGAGACTGAGGGAAATGGGATGCAGTGACTGAGGGAAATGGGATGCAGTGACTTGGAAATGGGATGCAGTGACAGTGGGAAATGGGACGCAGTGACTGATGGAAATGGGACGCCGTGACTGTGTGAAATGGGACACAGTGACTGAGTGAAATGGAAGTGCCGTGACTGTGGAAAGGAGATGCAGTGACTGAGGGAAATGTGATGCAGTGACTGAGGGAAATGTGATTCAGTGACTGAGGGAAATGGGATGCAGTGACTGAGTTGAATGGGATGCTGTGACTGAGTGAAATGCGATGCAGTGACTGCGTGAAATGAGATCCATTGGGGAATAAAATGGGATGCAGTGACTGGTGGAAATGTCATGCAGTGACTGAGGGAAATGTCATGCAGTGACTGAGGGAAATGTGATGCAGTGACTGAGTGAAATGGGATGCAGTGACTGAGTGAAATGGGATGCAGTGACTGAGTGGAATGGGATGCAGTGACTGAGGGTAATGGGATGCAGTGACTGATGGAAATGGAAGCAGTGACTGAGTGAAATGGGATGCAGTGACGGAGGTACTGGGAAGGAGTGACTGAGTTAATAGTGATGCAGTCCCTGAGCGGGCTTGGGGTGCACTGACTTAGGGAAATGGGATACAGTGCCTGAGTGAAATGCGACGCACTGACTGAGTGAAATGGGATTCAGTTACTGAGTGGAATGGGATGCAGTGACTGAGTGGAATGGGATGCAGTGACTGAGTGGAATGGGATGCAGTGACTGAGTGGAATGGGATGCAGTGACTGATAGAAATTGGATACAGTGACTGATGGAACTGTGATGCAGTGACTGACGGAACTGGGATGCGGTGACTTTGTGAACTGGGATGTGGTGACTGTGTGAAGTGGGATGCGGTGACTATGTGAACTGAGATGCAGTGGCTGAGTGAAATGGGATGCAGTGGGGAGTGAAATGGGATGCAGTGACTGGTGGAAATGAGATGCAGTGACTAAGGGAAAGGAAATGCAGTGTCTGTGGGAAATGGGATGCTGCGACTGAGGGTGATGGGATGCAGTGTCCGGGTAATGGGATGCAGTGACTGATGGAAATGGATGCAGTGTCTGAGTGAAATGGGATGCAGTGACTGAGTGAAATGCGATGCAGTGTCTAAAGGAAAGGAAATGCAGTGTCTGAGGGGTATCGGATGCTGCGACTGAGGGAAATGGGATGGAGTGACTGACGGAAATGGGATGCAGTGTCTGAGCGAAATGGGATGCAGTGACTGAGTGAAATGGGATGCAGTGACTGAGTGAAATGGGATGCAGTGACTGAGTGAAATGGGATGCAGTGACTGAGGGAAATGGGATGCAGTGTCTGAGGGAAATGGGATGCAGTGTCTGAGGGAAGTGGGATGCAGTGACTGGGAAATGGGATGCAGTGACAGTAGGAAATGGGATGCAGTGACTGATGGAAATGGGACGCAGTGACGGAGGTACTGGGAAGGAGTGACTGAGTTAATAGGGATGCAGTGCCTGAGCGGGCTTGGGATGCACTGACTTAGGGAAATGGGATACAGTGCCTATGTGAAATGGGATGCACTGACTGAGTGAAATGGGATGCAGTGACTGAGTCGAATGGGATGCAGTGACTGAGTCAAATGGGATGCAGTGACTGAGTGAAATGCGATGCAGTGACTGCGTGAAATGGGGTGCAGTGCATGAGTGAAATGAGATGCAGTGACTGAGTGAAATGCGCGGTGACTGATAGAAATCGGATACAGTGACTGACGGAAATGGGATGCGGTGACTTTGTGAACTGGGATGTGGTGACTGTGTGAACTGGGATGCGGTGACTATGTGAACTGGGATGCAGTGGCTGAGTGAAATGGGATGCAGTGGCTGAGTGAAATGGGATGCAGTGGCTGAGTGAAATAGGATGCAGTGGCTGAGTGAAATGGGATGCAGTGACTGAGTGAAATGGGATGCAGTGAATGAGTGAAATGAGATGCAGTGACTAATGGAAATGGTATGCAGTGTCTGTTTGAAATGGGATCCTGCGACTGAAGTTAATGGGATGCAGTGACTGAGGGTAATGGGATGCAGTGAATGAGTGAAATGGGATGTAGAGACTGAGTGAAATGGGATGCAGTGACTGAGGACATTCGGATGCAGTGACTGAGGACAATGGGATGCAGTGACTGAGGGCAATGGGATGCAGTGACTGAGAGAAATGGGATGCAGTGACTGAGGGAAATGGGATGCAGTGACTGGGAAATGGGATGCAGTGACAGTGGGAAATGGGACGCAGTGACTGATGGAAATGGGACGCAGTGACTGAGTGAAATGGGACACAGTGACTGAGTGAAATGGAATTGCCGTGACTGTGGAAAGGAGATGCAGTGACTGAGTGGAATGGGATGCAGTGACTGAGGGTAATGGGATGCAGTGACTGATGGAAATGGAAGCAGTGACTGAGTGAAATGGGATGCAGTGACGGAGGTACTGGGAAGGAGTGACTGAGTTAATAGGGATGCAGTCCCTGACCGGGCTTGGGGTGCACTGACTTAGGGAAATGGGATACAGTGCCTGAGTGAAATGCGACGCACTGACTGAGTGAAATGGGATGCAGTGACTGAGTGGAATGGGATGCAGTGACTGAGTCAAATGGGATGCAGTGACTGAGTGAAATGAGATGCAGTGAATGAGTGAAATGAGATGCAGTGACTGAGTGAAATGCGCGCAGTGACTGATAGAACTGGGATGCAGTGACTGACGGAACTGGGATGCAGTGACTGTGAACTGGGATGTGGTGACTGTGTGAAGTGGGATGCGGTGACTATGTGAACTGGGATGCAGTGGCTGAGTGAAATGGGATGCAGTGGCTGAGTGAAATGGGATGCAGTGGGGAGTGAAATGTGATGCAGTGGGGAGTGAAATGTGATGCAGTGACTGGTGGAAATGAGATGCAGTGACTAAGGGAAAGGAAATGCAGTGTCTGTGGGAAATGGGATGCTGCGACTGAGGGTAATGGGATGCAGTGACTGAGGGTAATGGGATGCAGTGACTGAGGGTAATGGGATGCAGTGACTGATGGAAATGGATGCAGTGACTGAGTGAAATGGGATGCAGTGACTGAGTGAAATGCGATGCAGTGTCTTAAGGAAAGGAAATGCAGTGTCTGAGCGGTATAGGATGCTGCGACTGAGGGAAATGGGATGGAGTCACTGACGGAAATGGGATGCAGTGTCTGAGCGAAATGGGATGCAGTGACTGAGTGAAATGGGATGCAGTGACTGAGTGAAATGGGATGCAGTGACTGAGGACAATGGGATGCAGTGACTGACGGCCATGGGATGCTGTGACTGATGGAAATTGGACGCAGTGACTGAGTGAAATGGGACGCAGTGACTGAGTGAAATGTAATTGCCGTGACTGTGGAAAGGAGATGCAGTTACTGAGGAAATGGGATGCAGTGACTGAGGGAAATGGGATGCAGTGACTGAGGGAAATGGGATGCAGTGACTGGGAAATGGGATGCAGTGACAGTGGGAAATGGGATGCAGTGACTGATGGAAATGGGATGCAGTGACAGTGGGAAATGGGACGCAGTGACTGATGGAAATGGGATGCAGTGACTGAGTGAAATGGGATGCAGTGACTGAGGGAAATGGGATGCAGTGACTGGGAAATGGGATGCAGTGACAGTGGGAAATGGGACGCAGTGACTGATGGAAATGGGACGCAGTGACTGAGTGAAATGGGACACAGTGACTGAGTGAAATGGAATTGCCGTGACTGTGGAAAGGAGATGCAGTGACTGAGTGGAATGGGATGCAGTGACTGAGGGTAATGGGATGCAGTGACTGATGGAAATGGAAGCAGTGACTGAGTGAAATGGGATGCAGTGACGGAGGTACTGGGAAGGAGTGACTGAGTTAATAGGGATGCAGTCCCTGACCGGGCTTGGGGTGCACTGACTTAGGGAAATGGGATACAGTGCCTGAGTGAAATGCGACGCACTGACTGAGTGAAATGGGATGCAGTGACTGAGTGGAATGGGATGCAGTGACTGAGTCAAATGGGATGCAGTGACTGAGTGAAATGAGATGCAGTGAATGAGTGAAATGAGATGCAGTGACTGAGTGAAATGCGCGCAGTGACTGATGGAACTGGGATGCAGTGACTGATGGAACTGGGATGCAGTGACTGACGGAACTGGGATGCAGTGACTGTGAACTGGGATGTGGTGACTGTGTGAAGTGGGATGCGGTGACTATGTGAACTGGGATGCAGTGGCTGAGTGAAATGGGATGCAGTGGCTGAGTGAAATGGGATGCAGTGGGGAGTGAAATGTGATGCAGTGACTGGTGGAAATGAGATGCAGTGACTAAGGGAAAGGAAATGCAGTGTCTGTGGGAAATGGGATGCTGCGACTGAGGGTAATGGGATGCAGTGACTGAGGGTAATGGGATGCAGTGACTGAGGGTAATGGGATGCAGTGACTGATGGAAATGGATGCAGTGACTGAGTGAAATGGGATGCAGTGACTGAGTGAAATGCGATGCAGTGTCTTAAGGAAAGGAAATGCAGTGTCTGAGCGGTATAGGATGCTGCGACTGAGGGAAATGGGATGGAGTCACTGACGGAAATGGGATGCAGTGTCTGAGCGAAATGGGATGCAGTGACTGAGTGAAATGGGATGCAGTGACTGAGTGAAATGGGATGCAGTGACTGAGGACAATGGGATGCAGTGACTGACGGCCATGGGATGCTGTGACTGATGGAAATTGGACGCAGTGACTGAGTGAAATGGGACGCAGTGACTGAGTGAAATGTAATTGCCGTGACTGTGGAAAGGAGATGCAGTTACTGAGGAAATGGGATGCAGTGACTGAGGGAAATGGGATGCAGTGACTGAGGGAAATGGGATGCAGTGACTGGGAAATGGGATGCAGTGACAGTGGGAAATGGGATGCAGTGACTGATGGAAATGGGATGCAGTGACAGTGGGAAATGGGACGCAGTGACTGATGGAAATGGGATGCAGTGACTGAGTGAAATGGGACACAGTGACTGAGTGAAATGGAATTGCCGTGACTGTGGAAAGGAGATGCAGTGACTGAGGAAATGGGATGCAGTGACTGAGGGAAATGTGATGCAGTGACTGAGTGGAATGGGATGCAGTGACTGAGTGGAATGGGATGCAGTGACTGAGTGGAATGGGATGCAGTGACTGAGTGAAATGGGATGCTGTGACTGAGTGGAATGTGATGCTGTGACTGCGTGAAATGAGATCCAGTGGGGAATAAAATGGGATGCAGTGACTGGTGAAAATGAGATGCAGTGACTAAGGGAAAGGAAATGCAGTGTCTGTGGGAAATGGGATGCTGCGACTGAGGGTGATGGGATGCAGTGACTGAGGGTAATGGGATGCAGTGACTGATGGAAATGGCCGCAGTGACTGAGTGAAATGGGATGCAGTGACTGAGTGAAATGCGATGCAGTGTCTTAAGGAAAGGAAATGCAGTGTCTGAGGGGTATAGGATGCTGCGACTGAGGGAAATGGGATGTTGTGACTGACGGAAATGGGATTCAGTTTCTGAGGGAAATGGGACGCAGTGTCAGAGTGAAATGGGATGCAGTGACTGAGGGAAATGGGATGCAGTATTTGTAGGAAGGAGGATGCAATCACTGAGTGAAATGCGATGCAGAGACTGAGGGGAAGGAGATGCTCTGACTATGGGAAATGGGATGCAGTGAGTGTGGGAAATGGAATGCATCGTCTGTGAGATACGGGAAACAGTGACTGATGGGCATGTGATGCAGTGACTGTGGTGAAGGAGATGCAGTGATTGAGTGAAATGGGATGCAGTGACTGAGTGAAATGTGATGCAGTGACTGCTTGAAATGGGATGCAGTGACTGAGGGAAATGTGATGCAGTGACTGAGTGAAATCGGATGCAGTGACTGACGGAAATGTGATTTCGTCACTGAGTGAAATTGGATGCAGTCGCTCAGTGAAACGGGATGCATCACTGAGTGCAATGGGATGCAGTGACTGGGTGAAATGGGATGCAGTGACTGAGTGAAATCGGATGCAGTGACTGAGGGAAATGGGATGCACTGACCGAGTGAAATGAGATGCAGTGACTGACGGAAATGGGATGCAGTGACTGAGGGAAATGGGGTGCATTATTTATGGGAAGAAGGATGCAATCACTGAGTGAAATGAGATGATGAGACTGAGGGCAAGGAGATGCTGTGACTATGGGAAATGGGATGCACTGAGTGTGGGAAATTGAATGCAGCGTCTGTGAGATACGGGAAACAGTGACTGATGGAAATGGGATGCAGTAACTGTGTTGAAGGAGATGCAGTGACTGAGTGAAATTGGATGCAGTGACTGCGTGAAATGCGATGCAGTGACTGCGTGAAATGCGATGCAGTGACTGCGTGAAATGCGATGCAGTGACTGCGTGAAATGCGATGCAGTGACTGAGTGAAATGCGATGCAGTGACTGAGTGAAATGTGATTCAGTCACTGAGTGAATTGGGATGCAGTCACTGAGTGAATTGGGATGCAGTCACTGAGTGAAATGGGATGCATCACTGAGTGAAATGGGATGCAGTGACTGATGGAAATTGGATGCAGTGACAGAGTGACATGAGGTGCAGAGACTGAGTAAAATGAGAAGCATTGAATGCACTGTCTGTGAGATACGGGAAACAGTGACTGATGGAAATGGGATGCAGTGACTATGGTGAAGGGGATGCTGCGACTGAGTGAAATGGGATGCAGTGACTGCGTGAAATGGGATGCAGTGACTGAGTGAAATGGGATGCAGTGACGGATGCAAATGGGATGCAGTGACTGACGGCCATGGGATGCTGTGACTGATGGAAATTGGACGCAGTGACTGAGTGAAATGGGACGCAGTGACTGAGTGAAATGTAATTGCCGTGACTGTGGAAAGGAGATGCAGTTACTGAGGAAATGGGATGCAGTGACTGAGGGAAATGGGATGCAGTGACTGAGGGAAATGGGATGCAGTGACTGGGAAATGGGATGCAGTGACAGTGGGAAATGGGATGCAGTGACTGATGGAAATGGGATGCAGTGACAGTGGGAAATGGGACGCAGTGACTGATGGAAATGGGATGCAGTGACTGAGTGAAATGGGATGCAGTGACTGAGGGAAATGGGATGCAGTGACTGGGAAATGGGATGCAGTGACAGTGGGAAATGGGACGCAGTGACTGATGGAAATGGGACGCAGTGACTGAGTGAAATGGGACACAGTGACTGAGTGAAATGGAATTGCCGTGACTGTGGAAAGGAGATGCAGTGACTGAGTGGAATGGGATGCAGTGACTGAGGGTAATGGGATGCAGTGACTGATGGAAATGGAAGCAGTGACTGAGTGAAATGGGATGCAGTGACGGAGGTACTGGGAAGGAGTGACTGAGTTAATAGGGATGCAGTCCCTGACCGGGCTTGGGGTGCACTGACTTAGGGAAATGGGATACAGTGCCTGAGTGAAATGCGACGCACTGACTGAGTGAAATGGGATGCAGTGACTGAGTGGAATGGGATGCAGTGACTGAGTCAAATGGGATGCAGTGACTGAGTGAAATGAGATGCAGTGAATGAGTGAAATGAGATGCAGTGACTGAGTGAAATGCGCGCAGTGACTGATGGAACTGGGATGCAGTGACTGATGGAACTGGGATGCAGTGACTGACGGAACTGGGATGCAGTGACTGTGAACTGGGATGTGGTGACTGTGTGAAGTGGGATGCGGTGACTATGTGAACTGGGATGCAGTGGCTGAGTGAAATGGGATGCAGTGGCTGAGTGAAATGGGATGCAGTGGGGAGTGAAATGTGATGCAGTGACTGGTGGAAATGAGATGCAGTGACTAAGGGAAAGGAAATGCAGTGTCTGTGGGAAATGGGATGCTGCGACTGAGGGTAATGGGATGCAGTGACTGAGGGTAATGGGATGCAGTGACTGAGGGTAATGGGATGCAGTGACTGATGGAAATGGATGCAGTGACTGAGTGAAATGGGATGCAGTGACTGAGTGAAATGCGATGCAGTGTCTTAAGGAAAGGAAATGCAGTGTCTGAGCGGTATAGGATGCTGCGACTGAGGGAAATGGGATGGAGTCACTGACGGAAATGGGATGCAGTGTCTGAGCGAAATGGGATGCAGTGACTGAGTGAAATGGGATGCAGTGACTGAGTGAAATGGGATGCAGTGACTGAGGACAATGGGATGCAGTGACTGACGGCCATGGGATGCTGTGACTGATGGAAATTGGACGCAGTGACTGAGTGAAATGGGACGCAGTGACTGAGTGAAATGTAATTGCCGTGACTGTGGAAAGGAGATGCAGTTACTGAGGAAATGGGATGCAGTGACTGAGGGAAATGGGATGCAGTGACTGAGGGAAATGGGATGCAGTGACTGGGAAATGGGATGCAGTGACAGTGGGAAATGGGATGCAGTGACTGATGGAAATGGGATGCAGTGACAGTGGGAAATGGGACGCAGTGACTGATGGAAATGGGATGCAGTGACTGAGTGAAATGGGACACAGTGACTGAGTGAAATGGAATTGCCGTGACTGTGGAAAGGAGATGCAGTGACTGAGGAAATGGGATGCAGTGACTGAGGGAAATGTGATGCAGTGACTGAGTGGAATGGGATGCAGTGACTGAGTGGAATGGGATGCAGTGACTGAGTGGAATGGGATGCAGTGACTGAGTGAAATGGGATGCTGTGACTGAGTGGAATGTGATGCTGTGACTGCGTGAAATGAGATCCAGTGGGGAATAAAATGGGATGCAGTGACTGGTGAAAATGAGATGCAGTGACTAAGGGAAAGGAAATGCAGTGTCTGTGGGAAATGGGATGCTGCGACTGAGGGTGATGGGATGCAGTGACTGAGGGTAATGGGATGCAGTGACTGATGGAAATGGCCGCAGTGACTGAGTGAAATGGGATGCAGTGACTGAGTGAAATGCGATGCAGTGTCTTAAGGAAAGGAAATGCAGTGTCTGAGGGGTATAGGATGCTGCGACTGAGGGAAATGGGATGTTGTGACTGACGGAAATGGGATTCAGTTTCTGAGGGAAATGGGACGCAGTGTCAGAGTGAAATGGGATGCAGTGACTGAGGGAAATGGGATGCAGTATTTGTAGGAAGGAGGATGCAATCACTGAGTGAAATGCGATGCAGAGACTGAGGGGAAGGAGATGCTCTGACTATGGGAAATGGGATGCAGTGAGTGTGGGAAATGGAATGCATCGTCTGTGAGATACGGGAAACAGTGACTGATGGGCATGTGATGCAGTGACTGTGGTGAAGGAGATGCAGTGATTGAGTGAAATGGGATGCAGTGACTGAGTGAAATGTGATGCAGTGACTGCTTGAAATGGGATGCAGTGACTGAGGGAAATGTGATGCAGTGACTGAGTGAAATCGGATGCAGTGACTGACGGAAATGTGATTTCGTCACTGAGTGAAATTGGATGCAGTCGCTCAGTGAAACGGGATGCATCACTGAGTGCAATGGGATGCAGTGACTGGGTGAAATGGGATGCAGTGACTGAGTGAAATCGGATGCAGTGACTGAGGGAAATGGGATGCACTGACCGAGTGAAATGAGATGCAGTGACTGACGGAAATGGGATGCAGTGACTGAGGGAAATGGGGTGCATTATTTATGGGAAGAAGGATGCAATCACTGAGTGAAATGAGATGATGAGACTGAGGGCAAGGAGATGCTGTGACTATGGGAAATGGGATGCACTGAGTGTGGGAAATTGAATGCAGCGTCTGTGAGATACGGGAAACAGTGACTGATGGAAATGGGATGCAGTAACTGTGTTGAAGGAGATGTAGTGACTGAGTGAAATTGGATGCAGTGACTGCGTGAAATGCGATGCAGTGACTGCGTGAAATGCGATGCAGTGACTGCGTGAAATGCGATGCAGTGACTGCGTGAAATGCGATGCAGTGACTGAGTGAAATGCGATGCAGTGACTGAGTGAAATGTGATTCAGTCACTGAGTGAATTGGGATGCAGTCACTGAGTGAAATGGGATGCATCACTGAGTGAAATGGGATGCAGTGACTGATGGAAATTGGATGCAGTGACAGAGTGACATGAGGTGCAGAGACTGAGTAAAATGAGAAGCATTGAATGCACTGTCTGTGAGATACGGGAAACAGTGACTGATGGAAATGGGATGCAGTGACTATGGTGAAGGGGATGCTGCGACTGAGTGAAATGGGATGCAGTGACTGCGTGAAATGGGATGCAGTGACTGAGTGAAATGGGATGCAGTGACGGATGCAAATGGGATGCAGTGACTGAGTGAAATGGGATGCAGTGACTGAGGGAAATGGGATGCAGTGACTGAGGGAAATGGGATGCAGTGACTGAGGGAAATGAGATGCAGTGACTGAGGGAAATGAGATGCACTGACTGAGGGAAATGGGATGCAGTGACTGAGTGAAATGTGATGCAGTCACTGAATGAAATGGGATGCACTGATTGTGTGAAATGGGATGCAGTGACTGAGGGAAATGGGATGCAGTGCCTGAGTGAAATGGGATGCAGTGATTGAGTGAAATGGGATGCAGTGACTGAGTGAAATGGGAGGCAGTGACTGCGTGAAATGGGATGCAGTGACTGAGTGAAATGAGATGCACTTTATGATGGAAATGTGATGCAGTGACAGAGTTACATGAGCTGCAGTGACAGAGGTACTGGGAAGGAGTGACTGAGTTAATAGGGAATCAGTGCCCGAGCGGGCTTGGGGCACAGTGACTGAGGGAAATGGGATACAGTGCCTGACCGAAAAGGGACGCACTGACTGAATGAAATGGGATGCAGTGACTGAGGGACATGGGATGCAGTGACTGAGGGACATGGGATGCAGTGACTGAGGGACATGGGATGCAGTGACTGAGGGACATGAGATGCAGTGACTGAGATACATGGGATGCAGTGACTTAGGGAATTGGGATGCAGTGACTTAGGGAATTGGGATGCAGTGACTGAGGGAAATGGGATGCACTGACTGAGTGAAATGTGATGCACTGACTGAGTGAAATGTGATTCAGTCACTGAGTGAAATGGGATGCAGTGACTGAGTGAAATGCGATGCAGTGACTGAGGGAAATGGGATGCAGACACTGAGGGAAATGGGATGCAGTATTTGTAGGAAGGAGGATGCAATCACTGAGTGAAATGCGATGCAGAGACTGAGGGAAAGGAGATGCTCTGACTATGGGAAAAGGGATGCAGTGAGTGTGGGAAATGGAAAGCATCGTCTGTGAGATACGGGAAACAGTGACTGATGGGAATGTGATGCAGTGACTGATGGGAATGTGATGCAGTGACTGTGGTGAAGGAGATGCAGTGATTGAGTGAAATGGGATGCAGTGACTGAGTGAAATGTGATGCAGTGACTGCTTGAAATGGGATGCAGTGACTGCTTGAAATGGGATGCAGTGACTGAGGGAAATGTGATTTCGTCACTGAGTGAAATTGGATGCAGTCGCTCAGTGAAACGGGATGCATCACTGAGTTAAATGGGATGCACTGTCTGAGTACAATGGGATGCAGTGACTGGGTGAAATGGGATGCAGTGACTGAGGGAAATGGGATGCACTGACCGAGTGAAATGAGATGCAGTGACTGACGGAAATGGGATGCAGTGACTGAGGGAAATGGGGTGCATTATTTGTGGGAAGAAGGATGCAATCACTGAGTGAAATGAGATGATGAGACTGAGGGCAAGGAGATGCTGTGACTATGGAAATGGGATGCACTGAGTGTGGGAAATTGAATGCAGCGTCTGTGAGATACGGGAAACAGTGACTGATGGAAATGGGATGCAGTAACTGTGTTGAAGGAGATGCAGTGACTGAGTGAAATTGGATGCAGTGACTGCGTGAAATGCGATGCACTGACTGAGTGAAATGAGATGCACTGACTGTTGGAAATTGGATGCAGTGACAGAGCGACATGAGGTGCAGAGACTGAGTAAAATGAGAAGCATTGAATGCACTGTCTGTGAGATACGGGAAACAGTGACTGATGGAAATGGGATGCAGTGACTATGGTGAAGGGGATGCAGTGACTGAGTGAAATGGGATGCAGTGACTGAGTGAAATGGGATGCAGTGACAGAGTGAAATGGGATGCAGTGACAGAGTGAAATGGGATGCAGTGACTGAGTGAAATGGGATGCAGTGACGGATGCAAATGGGATGCAGTGACTGAGTGAAATGGGATGCAGTGACTGACGGAAATGTGATGCAGTGACTGAGGGAAATGGGATGCAGTGACTGAGGGAAATGAGATGCAGTGACTGAGGGAAATGAGATGCAGTGACTGAGGGAAATGAGATGCACTGACCTAGGGAAATGGGATGCAGTGACTGAGTGAAATGTGAAGCAGTCACTGAATGAAATGGGATGCACTGATTGTGTGAAATGGGATGCAGTGACTGAGGGAAAATGCGTTGCAATGACTGATGGAAATGGGATATAGTGACTGATGGAAATGGGATACAGTGACTGTGGGAAATGCGATGCAGTGACTGAGTGAATTGGAATGCAGTGACACACGGAAATGGGATGCCTTGACTGACGGAAATGTGATGCAGTGACTGATGGAAATGGGACGCAGTGACTGAGAGAAATGGGATGCAGTGACTGAAGGCAATGAGATGCAGTGTCTGAGTGAAATGGGATGCAGTGATTGTGTGAAATGGGATGCAGTGACTGATGCAAATGGGATACATTGACTGAGGGAAATGGGTTGCAGTGACTGAGGGAAATGAGATGCAGTGACTGATGTAAATGGCATGCAGTGAATGAGGGAAATGGGATGCAGTGCCTGAGTGAAATGAGATGCAGTTACTGAGGGAAATGGGATGCAGTGACTGAGTGAAATGAGATGCAGTGTCTGTTTGAAATTGGATCCTGCGACTGAAGTTAATGGGATGCAGTGACTGAGGGTAATGGGATGCAGTGTCTGAGTGAAATGAGATGCAGTGACTGATGTAAATGGCATGCAGTGAATGAGGGAAATGGGATGCAGTGACTGACGGAAATGTGATGCAGGGTCTGTTTGAAATTGGATCCTGCGACTGAAGTTAATGGGATGCAGTGACTGAGGGTAATGGGATGCAGTGACTGAGGGCAATCGGATGCAGTGACTGGGAAATGGGATGCAGTGATTGAGTGAAAAGGGATGCAGTGACTGAGTGAAATGGGATTGCCGTGACTGTGGAAAGGAGTTGCAGTGACTGAGGAAATGGGACGCAGTGACTGAGTGAAATGGGACGCAGTGACTGATGGAAAGGAGATGCACTGACTCTGTGAAATGGGATGCAGTGACTGAGTGAAATGGGATTGCCGTGACTGTGGAAAGGGGATGCAGTGACTGAGGGAAATGAGATGCCGAGACTGAGTGAACTGGGATGCAGTGACTGATGGAAATGGAATGCAGTGACTGAGTGAAATGGGATGCAGTGACTGAGGGCAATGGGATGCAGTGACTGATGGAAATGGGACGCAGTGACTGAGTGAAATGGGACGCAGTGACTGATGGAAAGGAGATGCAGTGACTCTTTGAAATTGGATGCAGTGACTGAGTGAAATGGGATTGCCGTGACTGTGGAAAGGAGATGCAGTGACTGAGGAAATGGGACGCAGTGACTGATGGAAAGGGATGCCTTGACTGTGTGTAAAGTGAAGCCTTGAGTGAAATGGGATGCAGTGGCTGTGTGAAATGGGATGCAGTGACTGTGGTGAAGGAGATGCAGTGATTGAGTGAAATGGGATGCAGTGACTGCTTCAAATGGGATGCAGTGACTGAGTGAAATGGGATGCAGTGACTGAGTGAAATGGGATGCAGTGACTGAGTGAAATGGGATGCAGTGACTGAGAGACATGGGATGCAGTGACTGAGGGACATGGGATGAAGTGACTGAGTGAAATGGGATGCAGTGATTGAGGGAAATTTGATGCAGTGAATGAGTTAAATGAGATGCAGTGACTTAGGGAAATTGGATGCAGTGACAGAGTGACATGAGCTGCAGTGTCTGATGGAAATGTGATGCAGTACCAGAGCGAAATGGGATGCGGTGACTGAGGTACAGGGAAGGAGTGACTGAGTTCATGGGGATGCAGTGCCCAAGCGGACTTGGGGTGCAGTGAGTGAGGGAAATGGGATACAGTGCCTAAGTGAAATGTGACGCGCTGACTGAGTGGAATGGGATGCAGTGACTGAGTGGAATGGGATGCAGTGACTTTGGGAAATGGGATGCTGTGACTGAGTGAAATGGGATGCCGTGACTGAGTGAAATGGGATGCAGTGAATGAGTGAAATGAGATGCACTGACTGATGGAAATTGGATGCAGTGACAGAGTGACATGAGCTGCAGTCACTGAGTGAAATGAGAAGCATTGATTGCACTGTCTGTGAGATACGGGAAACAGTGACTGATGGAAATGGGATGCAGTGACTGTGGTGAAGGAGATGCAGTGACTGAGTGAAATGGAATGCAGTGACTGAGTGAAATGGGATGCAGTGACTGAGGGTAATGGGATGCAGCTACTGAGTGAAATAGGATGCAGTGACTGAGGGCAATGGGATGCAGTGACTGATGGAAATGGGACGCAGTGACTGAGTGAAATGGGACGCAGTGACTGATGGAAAGGAGATGCAGTGACTCTGTGAAATGGGATGCAGTGACTGAGTGAAATGGGATTGCCGTGACTGTGGAAAGGAGATGCAGTGACTGAGGAAATGGGACGCAGTGACTGATGGAAAGGGATGCCTTGACTGTGTGTCAAGTGAAGCATTGAGTGAAATGGGATGCAGTGGCTGTGTGAAATGGGATGCAGTGGCTGTGTGAAATGGGATGCAGTGGCTGTGTGAAATGGGATGCAGTGGCTGTGTGAAATGGGATGCACTGGCTGTGTGAAATGGGATGCAGTCACTGTGTGAAATGGGATGCAGTGGCTGTGTGAACTGGGATTCTGAGACTCAAGTGAATGGGATGCCGTGTCTGTGGGGAATGGGATGCAGTGACTGTGGTGAAGGAGATGCAGTGATTGAGTGAAATGGGATGCAGTGACTGAGTGAAATGGGATGCAGTGACTGAGTGAAATGGGATGCAGTGACTGAGGGACATGGGATGCAGTGACTGAGGGACATGGGATGCAGTGACTGAGGGACATGGGATGCAGTGACTGAGTGACATGGGATGCAGTGACTGAGGGACATGGGATGCAGTGACTGAGGGACATGGGATGCAGTGACTGAGGGACATGGGATGCAGTGACTGAGTGAAATGGGATGCAGTGGCTGAGTGAAATGGGATGCAGTGGGGAGTGAAATGTGATGCAGTGACTGGTGGAAATGAGATGCAGTGACTAAGGGAAAGGAAATGCAGTGTCTGTGGGAAATGGGATGCTGCGACTGAGGGTAATGGGATGCAGTGACTGAGGGTAATGGGATGCAGTGACTGAGGGTAATGGGATGCAGTGACTGATGGAAATGGATGCAGTGACTGAGTGAAATGGGATGCAGTGACTGAGTGAAATGCGATGCAGTGTCTTAAGGAAAGGAAATGCAGTGTCTGAGCGGTATAGGATGCTGCGACTGAGGGAAATGGGATGGAGTGACTGACGGAAATGGGATGCAGTGTCTGAGCGAAATGGGATGCACTGACTGAGTGAAATGGGATGCAGTGACTGAGGGAAATGGGATGCAGTGACTGAGGGAAATGGGATGCAGTGACTGAGGACAATGGGATGCTGTGACTGACGGCCATGGGATGCTGTGACTGATGGAAATTGGACGCAGTGACTGAGTGAAATGGGACGCAGTGACTGAGTGAAATGTAATTGACGTGACTGTGGAAAGGAGATGCAGTGACTGAGGAAATGGGATGCAGTGACTGAGGGAAATGGGATGCAGTGACTGAGGGAAATGGGATGCAGTGACAGTGGGAAATGGGATGCAGTGACAGTGGGAAATGGGATGCAGTGACTGATGGAAATGGGATGCAGTGACAGTGGGAAATGGGACGCAGTGACTGATGGAAATGGGACGCAGTGACTGAGTGAAATGGGACACAGTGACTGAGTGAAATGGAATTGCCGTGACTGTGGAAAGGAGATGCAGTGACTGAGGAAATGGGATGCAGTGACTGAGGGAAATGTGATGCAGTGACTGAGTGGAATGGGATGCAGTGACTGAGTGGAATGGGATGCAGTGACTGAGTGGAATGGGATGCAGTGACTGAGTGAAATGGGATGCTGTGACTGAGTGGAATGTGATGCTGTGACTGCGTGAAATGAGATCCAGTGGGGAATAAAATGGGATGCAGTGACTGGTGAAAATGAGATGCAGTGACTAAGGGAAAGGAAATGCAGTGTCTGTGGGAAATGGGATGCTGCAACTGAGGGTGATGGGATGCAGTGACTGAGGGTAATGGGATGCAGTGACTGATGGAAATGGCCGCAGTGACTGAGTGAAATGGGATGCAGTGACTGAGTGAAATGCGATGCAGTGTCTTAAGGAAAGGAAATGCAGTGTCTGAGGGGTATAGGATGCTGCGACTGAGGGAAATGGGATGTAGTGACTGACGGAAATGGGATTCAGTTTCTGAGGGAAATGGGACGCAGTGTCAGAGTGAAATGGGATGCAGTGACTGAGGGAAATGGGATGCAGTATTTGTAGGAAGGAGGATGCAATCACTGAGTGAAATGCGATGCAGAGACTGAGGGGAAGGAGATGCTCTGACTATGGGAAATGGGATGCAGTGAGTGTGGGAAATGGAATGCATCGTCTGTGAGATACGGGAAACAGTGACTGATGGGCATGTGATGCAGTGACTGTGGTGAAGGAGATGCAGTGATTGAGTGAAATGGGATGCAGTGACTGAGTGAAATGTGATGCAGTGACTGCTTGAAATGGGATGCAGTGACTGAGGGAAATGTGATGCAGTGACTGAGTGAAATCGGATGCAGTGACTGACGGAAATGTGATTTCGTCACTGAGTGAAATTGGATGCAGTCGCTCAGTGAAACGGGATGCATCACTGAGTGCAATGGGATGCAGTGACTGGGTGAAATGGGATGCAGTGACTGAGTGAAATCGGATGCAGTGACTGAGGGAAATGGGATGCACTGACCGAGTGAAATGAGATGCAGTGACTGACGGAAATGGGATGCAGTGACTGAGGGAAATGGGGTGCATTATTTGTGGGAAGAAGGATGCAATCAATGAGTGAAATGAGATGATGAGACTGAGGGCAAGGAGATGCTGTGACTATGGGAAATGGGATGCACTGAGTGTGGGAAATTGAATGCAGCGTCTGTGAGATACGGGAAACAGTGACTGATGGAAATGGGATGCAGTAACTGTGTTGAAGGAGATGCAGTGACTGAGTGAAATTGGATGCAGTGACTGCGTGAAATGCGATGCAGTGACTGAGTGAAATGCGATGCAGTGACTGAGTGAAATGCGATGCAGTGACTGAGTGAAATGTGATTCAGTCACTGAGTGAATTGGGATGCAGTCACTGAGTGAAATGGGATGCATCACTGAGTGAAATGGGATGCAGTGACTGATGGAAATTGGATGCAGTGACAGAGTGACATGAGGTGCAGAGACTGAGTAAAATGAGAAGCATTGAATGCACTGTCTGTGAGATACGGGAAACAGTGACTGATGGAAATGGGATGCAGTGACTATGGTGAAGGGGATGCTGCGACTGAGTGAAATGGGATGCAGTGACTGCGTGAAATGGGATGCAGTGACAGAGTGAAAGGGGATGCAGTGACAGAGTGAAATGGGATGCAGTGACTGAGTGAAATGGGATGCAGTGACGGATGCAAATGGGATGCAGTGACTGAGTGAAATGGGATGCAGTGACTGAGGGAAATGGGATGCAGTGACTGAGGGAAATGAGATGCACTGACTGAGGGAAATGGGATGCAGTGACTGAGTGAAATGTGATGCAGTCACTGAATGAAATGGGATGCACTGATTGTGTGAAATGGGATGCAGTGACTGAGGGAAATGGGATGCAGTGCCTGAGTGAAATGGGATGCAGTGATTGAGTGAAATGGGATGCAGTGACTGAGTGAAATGGGAGGCAGTGACTGCGTGAAATGGGATGCAGTGACTGAGTGAAATGAGATGCACTTTATGATGGAAATGTGATGCAGTGACAGAGTTACATGAGCTGCAGTGACAGAGGTACTGGGAAGGAGTGACTGAGTTAATAGGGAATCAGTGCCCGAGCGGGCTTGGGGCACAGTGACTGAGGGAAATGGGATACAGTGCCTGACCGAAAAGGGACGCACTGACTGAATGAAATGGGATGCAGTGACTGAGGGACATGGGATGCAGTGACTGAGGGACATGAGATGCAGTGACTGAGATACATGGGATGCAGTGACACACGGACGTGGGATGCAGTGACTTAGGGAATTGGGATGCACTGACTGAGGGAAATGGGATGCACTGACTGAGTGAAATGTGATGCACTGACTGAGTGAAATGGGATGCAGTGACTGAGTGAAATGCGATGCAGTGACTGAGGGAAATGGGATGCAGTGACTGAGGGAAATGGGATGCAGTATTTGTAGGAAGGAGGATGCAATCACTGAGTGAAATGCGATGCAGAGACTGAGGGAAAGGAGATGCTCTGACTATGGGAAAAGGGATGTAGTGAGTGTGGGAAATGGAAAGCATCGTCTGTGAGATACGGGAAACAGTGACTGATGGGAATGTGATGAGGTGACTGATGGGAATGTGATGCAGTGACTGTGGTGAAGGAGATGCAGTGATTGAGTGAAATGGGATGCAGTGACTGAGTGAAATGTGATGCAGTGACTGCTTGAAATGGGATGCAGTGACTGCTTGAAATGGGATGCAGTGACTGAGGGAAATGTGATGCAGTGACTGAGTGAAATCGGATGCAGTGACTGACGGAAATGTGATTTCGTCACTGAGTGAAATTGGATGCAGTCGCTCAGTGAAACGGGATGCATCACTGAGTGAAATGGGATGCAGTGTCTGAGTACAATGGGATGCAGTGACTGGGTGAAATGGGATGCAGTGACTGAGGGAAATGGGATGCACTGACCGAGTGAAATGAGATGCAGTGACTGACGGAAATGGGATGCAGTGACTGAGGGAAATGGGGTGCATTATTTGTGGGAAGAAGGATGCAATCACTGAGTGAAATGAGATGATGAGACTGAGGGCAAGGAGATGCTGTGACTATGGGAAATGGGATGCACTGAGTGTGGGAAATTGAATGCAGCGTCTGTGAGATACGGGAAACAGTGACTGATGGAAATGGGATGCAGTAACTGTGTTGAAGGAGATGCAGTGACTGAGTGAAATTGGATGCAGTGACTGCATGAAATGCGATGCAGTGACTGAGTGAAATGTGATTCAGTCACTGAGTGAATTGGGATGCAGTCACTGAGTGAAATGTGATGCATCACTGAGTGAAATGAGATGCAGTGTCTGATTGAAATGTGATGCAGTGACTGAGGGAAATGGGATGTAGTGACTGAGGTACTGGGAAGTAGTGACTGAGTGAAATGCGATGCAGTGACTGAGTGAAATGCGATGCACTGACTGAGTGAAATGAGATGCACTGACTGTTGGAAATTGGATGCAGTGACAGAGCGACATGAGGTGCAGAGACTGAGTAAAATGAGAAGCATTGAATGCACTGTCTGTGAGATACGGGAAACAGTGACTGATGGAAATGGGATGCAGTGACTATGGTGAAGGGGATGCAGCGACTGAGTGAAATGGGATGCAGTGAATGCGTGAAATGGGATGCAGTGACAGAGTGAAAGGGGATGCAGTGACAGAGTGAAAGGGGATGCAGTGACAGAGTGAAAGGGGATGCAGTGACAGAGTGAAAGGGGATGCAGTGACAGTGAAATGGGATGCAGTGACAGAGTGAAATGGGATGCAGTGACAGAGTGAAAGGGGATGCAGTGACAGAGTGAAATGGGATGCAGTGACAGAGTGAAATGGGATGCAGTGACTGATTGAAATGGGATGCAGTGACTGAGTGAAATGGGATGCAGTGACGGATGCAAATGGGATGCAGTGACTGAGTGAAATGGGATGCAGTGACTGACGGAAATGTGATGCAGTGACTGAGGGAAATGGGATGCAGTGACTGAGGGAAATGGGATGCAGTGACTGTGGGAAATGAGATGCAGTGACTGAGGGAAATGAGATGCAGTGACTGAGGGAAATGAGATGCACTGACCTAGGGAAATGGGATGCAGTGACTGAGTGAAATGTGAAGCAGTCACTGAATGAAATGGGATGCACTGATTGTGTGAAATGGGATGCAGTGACTGAGGGAAAATGCGTTGCAATGACTGATGGAAATGGGATATAGTGACTGATGGAAATGGGATACAGTGACTGTGGGAAATGCGATGCAGTGACTGAGTGAATTGGAATGCAGTGACACACGGAAATGGGATGCCTTGTCTGACGGAAATGTGATGCAGTGACTGATGGAAATGGGACGCAGTGACTGAGAGAAATGGGATGCAGTGACTGAAGGCAATGAGATGCAGTGTCTGAGTGAAATGGGATGCAGTGATTGTGTGAAATGGGATGCAGTGACTGATGCAAATGGGATACATTGACTGAGGGAAATGGGTTGCAGTGACTGAGGGAAATGAGATGCAGTGACTGATGTAAATGGCATGCAGTGAATGAGGGAAATGGGATGCAGTGACTGACGGAAATGTGATGCAGTGTCTGTTTGAAATTGGATCCTGCGACTGAAGTTAATGGGATGCAGTGACTGAGGGTAATGGGATGCAGTGACTGAGGGCAATGGTATGCAGTGACTGAGGGAAATCGGATGCAGTGACTGGGAAATGGGATGCAGTGATTGAGTGAAACGGGATGCAGTGACTGAGTGAAATGGGATTGCCGTGACTGTGGAAAGGAGTTGCAGTGACTGAGGAAATGGGACGCAGTGACTGAGTGAAATGGGACGCAGTGACTGATGGAAAGGAGATGCACTGACTCTGTGAAATGGGATGCAGTGACTGAGTGAAATGGGATTGCCGTGACTGTGGAAAGGGGATGCAGTGACTGAGGGAAATGAGATGCCGAGACTGAGTGAACTGGGATGCAGTGACTGATGGAAATGGAATGCAGTGACTGAGTGAAATGGGATGCAGTGACTGAGGGTAATGGGATGCAGTTACTGAGTGAAATAGGATGCAGTGACTGAGGGCAATGGGATGCAGTGACTGATGGAAATGGGACGCAGTGACTGAGTGAAATGGGACGCAGTGACTGATGGAAAGGAGATGCAGTGACTCTTTGAAATTGGATGCAGTGACTGAGTGAAATGGGATTGCCGTGACTGTGGAAAGGAGATGCAGTGACTGAGGAAATGGGACACAGTGACTGATGGAAAGGGATGCCTTGACTGTGTGTAAAGTGAAGCCTTGAGTGAAATGGGATGCAGTGGCTGTGTGAAATGGGATGCAGTGACTGTGGTGAAGGAGATGCAGTGATTGAGTGAAATGGGATGCAGTGACTGCTTCAAATGGGATGCAGTGACTGAGTGAAATGGGATTGCCGTGACTGTGGAAAGGAGATGCAGTGACTGAGGAAATGGGACGCAGTGACTGATGGAAAGGGATGCCTTGACTGTGTGTAAAGTGAAGCCTTGAGTGAAATGGGATGCAGTGGCTGTGTGAAATGGGATGCAGTGACTGTGGTGAAGGAGATGCAGTGATTGAGTGAAATGGGATGCAGTGACTGCTTCAAATGGGATGCAGTGACTGCTTCAAATGGGATGCAGTGACTGAGTGAAATGGGATGCAGTGACTGAGTGAAATGGGATGCAGTGACTGAGAGACATGGGATGCAGTGACTGAGGGACATGGGATGAAGTGACTGAGTGAAATGGGATGCAGTGATTGAGGGAAATTTGATGCAGTGAATGAGTTAAATGAGATGCAGTGACTTAGGGAAATTGGATGCAGTGACAGAGTGACATGAGCTGCAGTGTCTGATGGAAATGTGATGCAGTACCAGAGCGAAATGGGATGCGGTGACTGAGGTACAGGGAAGGAGTGACTGAGTTCATGGGGATGCAGTGCCCAAGCGGACTTGGGGTGCAGTGAGTGAGGGAAATGGGATACAGTGCCTAAGTGAAATGTGACGCGCTGACTGAGTGGAATGGGATGCAGTGACTGAGTGGAATGGGATGCTGTGACTGAGTGAAATGTGATGCAGTGACTGATGGAAATTGGATGCAGTGACAGAGTGACATGAGCTGCAGTCACTGAGTGAAATGAGAAGCATTGATTGCACTGTCTGTGAGATACGGGAAACAGTGACTGATGGAAATGGGATGCAGTGACTGTGGTGAAGGGGATGCAGTGACTGAGTGAAATGGAATGCAGTGACTGAGTGAAATGGGATGCAGTGACTGAGGGTAATGGGATGCAGCTACTGAGTGAAATAGGATGCAGTGACTGAGGGCAATGGGATGCAGTGACTGATGGAAATGGGACGCAGTGACTGAGTGAAATGGGACGCAGTGACTGATGGAAAGGAGATGCAGTGACTCTGTGAAATGGGATGCAGTGACTGAGTGAAATGGGATTGCCGTGACTGTGGAAAGGAGATGCAGTGACTGAGGAAATGGGACGCAGTGACTGATGGAAAGGGATGCCTTGACTGTGTGTCAAGTGAAGCATTGAGTGAAATGGGATGCAGTGGCTGTGTGAAATGGGATGCAGTGGCTGTGTGAAATGGGATGCAGTGGCTGTGTGAAATGGGATGCACTGGCTGTGTGAAATGGGATGCAGTCACTGTGTGAAATGGGATGCAGTGGCTGTGTGAACTGGGATTCTGAGACTCAAGTGAATGGGATGCCGTGTCTGTGGGGAATGGGATGCAGTGACTGTGGTGAAGGAGATGCAGTGATTGAGTGAAATGGGATGCAGTGACTGAGTGAAATGGGATGCAGTGACTGAGGGACATGGGATGCAGTGACTGAGGGACATGGGATGCAGTGACTGAGGGACATGGGATGCAGTGACTGAGTGAAATGGGATGCAGTGATTGAGGGAAATTTGATGCAGTACCAGAGCGAAATGGGATGCGGTGACTGAGGTACAGGGAAGGAGTGACTGAGTTCATGGGGATGCAATGCCCAAGCGGACTTGGGGTGCAGTGAGTGAGGGAAATGGGATACAGTGCCTGAGTGAAATGTGACGCGCTGATTGAGTGAAATCGGATGCAGTGACTGAGTGGAATGGGATGCAGTGACTGAGTGGAATGGGATGCAGTGACTGAGTGAAATGGGATGCTGTGACTGAGTGAAATGGGATGCTGTGACTGAGTGAAATGGGATGCTGTGACTGAGTGAAATGTGATGCAGTGAATGAGTGAAATGAGTTGCACTGACTGATGGAAATTGGATGCAGTGACAGAGTGACATGAGCTGCAGTCACTGAGTGAAATGAGAAGCATTGATTGCACTGTCTGTGAGATACGGGAAACAGTGACTGATGGAAATGGGATGCAGTGACTGTGGTGAAGGGGATGCAGCGACTGAGTGAAATGGGATGCAGTGACTGAGTGAAATGGGATGCAGTGACTGAGTGAAATGGGATGCAGTGACTGAGTGAAATGCGATGCAGTGACTGAGTGAAATGCGATGCAGTGACTGAGTGAAATGCGATGCAGTGACTGAGTGAAATGCGATGCAGTGAATGAGTGAAATGAGATGAACTGACTGATGGAAATTGGATGCAGTGACAGAGTGACATGAGCTGCAGTCACTGAGTGAAATGAGATGCATTGTTTGATGGAAATGGTCTGCAGTAACTGACGGAAATGAGATGCAGTGACTGAGGGAAATTGGATGCAGTGACTGAGGGAAATGGGATGCAGTGACCGAGTGAAATGAGATGCAGTGACTGAGCAAAATGGGATGCACTATTTTTGGGAAGTAGGATGCAATCACTGATTGAAATGAGATGCAGAGACTGTGGGAAAGGAGATGCTGTGTCTATGGGAAATGGGATACAGTGAGTGTCGGAAATTGAATGCAGCGTCTGTGAGATAGGGGAACCAGTGACTGATGGAAATGGGATGCTGTGACTGTGGTGAAGGAGATGCAGTGATGGAGTGAATTGGGATGCAGTGACTGAGTGAAATGTGATGCAGTGACTGCGTGAATTGCGATGCAGTGACTGCATGAAATGCGATGCAGTTACTGCGTGAAATGGGATGCAGTGACTGCGTGAAATGGGACGCAGTGACTCAGTGAAATGTGATTCCATCACTGAGTGAAATATGATGCACTCACTGAGTGTACTGTGATTCAGTCACTGAGAAAACTGTGATGCAGTCACCGAGTGAAATGGGATGCAGTGGCTGAGTGAAATGGAATGCAGTGACTGACGGAAATGGGATGCAGTGACTGAGGGAAATGGGATGCAATCACTGAGTGAATTGCAATGCAAAGACTGAGGGAAAGGTGATGCTGTGACGATGGGAAATGGGATGCAGTGAGGGTGTGAAATTGAATGCAGCGTCTGTGAGATACAGGAAACAGTGACTGATGGAAATTGGACGCAGTGACTGTGGTGAAGGAGATGCAGTGATTGAGTGAAATGGGATGCAGTGACTGAGTAAAATACGATGCAGTGACTGAGTGAAATGTGATGCAGTGACTGCGTGAAATGGGATGCAGTGACTGTGGTGAAGGAGATGCAGTGACTGAGGGAAATGGGATGCAGTGACAGAGTGACATGAGCTGTAGTGTCTGATGGAAATGTGATGCAGTACCTGATGGAAATGGGATGCAGTGACTGAGGTACTGGGAAGGAGTGACTGAGTTCATGGGGATGCAGTGCCCAAGCGGACTTGGGGTCCAGTGAGTGAGGGAAATGGGATACAGTGCCTGAGTGAAATGAGATGCAGTGACTGAGGGAAATGGGATGCAGTGACTGAGTGAAATGAGATGCAGTGACAGAGAGAAATGGGATGCAGTGACTGTGGGACATGGGAAGCATTGACTGAGTGAAATGCGATGCAGAGACTGAGGGAAAGGAGATGCTGTGACTATGGGAAATGGGATGCAGTGAGTGTGGGAAATTGAATGCAGCGCCTGTGAGATACGGGAAACAGTGACTGATGGAAATGGAATGCAGTGACTATGGTGAAGGAGATGCAGTGACTGAGTGAAATGGGATGCAGTGACTATGGGAAATGGGATGCCTTGACTGACGGAAATGGGATGCAGTGATTGACGGAAATTGAATGCCGCCTCAGTGAGAAACGGGATACAGTGACTGAGTGAAATGGGATGCAGTGACTGATGGAATTGGGGTGCAGTGACCACATCAGTACTGGGTGATGATCCTGGCCAGGTGTTAGATTTCAAAGTCGTTGATCACCTTGGTGATAGCGATCACAATTCTGTTATGTTTACTTCAGTGATGGAAAGGGATAGGTGTACACCACTGTGCAAGAGTTATAGCTGGCGGAAAGGCAATTACGAAGAGATTATGCAAGATTTAGGGAGCATAGGATGGGGAAGGAAACTGCAGTGGATGGGCACAATAGAAATGTGGAGCTTATTCAAGGAAAAGCTCCTGTGTGTCCTAGGTAAGTATGTACCTGTCAGGCAGGGAGGAAGCTGTAGGGTGCGGGAGCCGTGGTTTACGAAGGAAGTGGAATCTCTGGTCAAGAGGAAGAAGGCGGCTTCTGTTACTTTCAGATGTGAAGGCTCAGTTAGGGTGATTGAGGGTTACAAGGTAGCCAGGAAAGACCGAAAGAGAGAGCTCAGAAGATCCAGGAGGAGACATGAGAAGTTGTTGGCGGATAGGATCAGGGTAAACCCTCAGGCTTTCTCTCGGTATTTAAGGAATAAAAGAATGACAAAAGTAAGATGAGGCCCAATCAAGGATAGTAGTGGTAAGTTGTGTGTGGAGTCAGATGAGATAGGGGAAGCGCTAAATGAATATTTTTCAACAGTATTCACTCTAGAAAACCACAATGTTGTCGAGGAGAATACAGACATACAGGCTACTGGACTAAGTGGGATTGAGGTTCACAAGGAAGAGGTTTTTGAAATCCTACAGAGGGTGAAGATAGCTATGTCCCCTGGGCCGGATGGGATTTATCCTCGGATCCTCTGAGAATCCAGGGAGGAGATTGCCGAGCCTTTGGCATTGATCTTTAACTCATCATTGTCTACAGGAATAGTGCCAGATGACTGGAGGATAGCAATTGTGGTTCCCCTGTTCAAGAAGGGGAGTAGAGACAACCATGGTAATTATCGGCCAGTGAGCCTTACCTCAGTTGTCGGTAAAGTGTTGAAAAAGGTTATATGGGATAGGATTTACAATCATCTAGAAAAGAATAAATTGATTCGGGATAGTCAGCACGGTTTTGTGAAGGGAAGGTCGTGCTTCACAAACCTTATTGAGTTCTTTGAGAAGGTGACCAAACAGGTGGATGAGAGTAAACCGGTTGATGTGGAGTATATGGATTTCAGCAAGGCGTTCGATAAGGTTCCGCATAACAGACTATTGTACAAAATGCAGAGGAATGGAATTGTGGGAGATATAGCAGTTTGGATCGGAAATTAGCTTGCTGAAAGAAGACAGAGCGTGGTAGTTGATGGGAAACGTTCATCCTGGAGACCAGTTACTGGTGGTGTACCGCAGGGGTGGGTGTTGGGTCCACTGCTGTTTGTCATTTTTATAAATGACCTGGATGAGGGTGTAGAAGGATGGGTTAGTAAATTTGCAGACGACACTAAGATAGGTGGAGTTGTGGATAGTGACAAAGGATTGGTTGCAGAGGGACATAGATAAGCTGCAGAGCTGGTCTGAGAGGTGACAAATGGAGTTTAATGCAGACAAGTGTGAGGTGATGCACTTCGGTAGGAGTAACCAGAAGGCAAAGTACAGGGCTAATGGTAAGATGCTTCGTAGTATAGATGAGCAGAGAGATCTTGGTGTCCATGAACACAGATCCTTGAAAGTTGCCACCCAGGGTGACAGGGCTGTTAAGAAGGCATACAGTGTTTTAGCTTTGATTAATAGAGGGATCGAGTTCCAGAACCAAGAGGTTATGGTGAAGCTGTACAAAACTCTGGTGCGGCCGCACTTGGAGTATTGTGTACAGTTCTGGTCACCGCATTATAAGAAGGATGTGGAAGCTTTGAAAAGGGTGCAGAGGAGATTTACTAGGATGTTGCCAGGGAAAGAGGGAAGGTCTGAGAATGAATGGCTGAGGGACTTGAGGCTGTTTTCATTCGAGAGAAGAAGGTTGAGAGGTGACTTAATTGAGACATATAAAATAATCAGAGGGTTAGATAGGGTGGATAGGGAGAGCCTTTTTCCTTGGATGGTGACGGCGAACACGAGGGGGTATAGCTTTAAATTGAGGGGTGAAAGATATAGGACAGATGTCAGAGGTAGTTTGTTTACTCAGAGAGTAGTAAGGGAATGGAACGCTTTGCCTGCAACGGTCGTAGATTTGCCAACTTTAGGTATATTTAAGTCGCCATTGGATAAGCATATGGGCGTACATGGAATAGTGCAGGTTAGATGGGCTTGAGATCGGCATGACAGGTCGGCACAAGATCGAGGGCCGAAGGGCCTGTACTGTGCTGTAATGTTCTATGTTCTATGGCTAGCTCTCCCTGTGCTCCGTGTGATTTAACTTCCCTCTTGGAGTACCGTGAGGAACCTTCTTGAACGCCTTACTGAAGCCCGTATGCGTCCATCTTTCTGCCTTAGTCAATGCTCTTGATTACTACTTTAAAAAACTCAATCAAATTACGTGAGTTATGATTTCCTGTGCACATGTGTCCTCGGATCCCATGGACTGTTTCCTGTTCTAACAGTCTTCAAATGGGGGATCTTGTCAAAAGCTTTGCTGATGCCCAAGTAGACTGTATCAAATGCATTGCCCTCATGCACACACCTAGTTAGCTCTTCAATCATAGATTCATAGAGTCATACAGCACAGAATGAGGACCTTCAGTCCCAATCATCTGTACTGATCAGGTGTCCCAAACTTAACCGGTCCCATTTGCCTGTGTTTGGTATCCGTCTAAACCTTTCCTAATTGTGTACCTGTCCAAATGTCTTTTAAATACAGCAATTTTATCTGCCTCGACCACATCTGTTGGCAGCTCCTTCCATTCACGAACCCCACCCCCCCCACCCCTTGTGGAAAGTTGGTTGAAAGTCAAAGCTGTGAATGTTAGAGATTCATCAACAAACCTCTTGCTGTCAACTGAAAGAAACCAGAGCTGATAAATCTCATTAGTAAACAAAATCATAGTTCTCCAGATTTAGTAAACATTATTTAGTAATTCCTCTTTTAATAGCTCTCACACAGTTGGCTGTCACTGAGGGGACTTCTCCTTGTACATTTCCTGCCATTAACCCAGTGCACTCTACAGGGACAGAAGACAGTAAAACTAAATAAAGAAACTCTAATTGAAAGAAAGAAGAATTATGGAAATGTCCTGCCCTCACCCCTTCTTTCCTCACAACCGCTCCCCACCCCTTTCACAAAGAACGATCAAACGAATGCTGTTGTAACATCTTACTTTGTTCCAATCCCAGTTTATTTGTTGCTGAAACAGACTTTCTTGCTATTGGTCCCTTTGCACTTAATTATTCCAATGCACCCTGCGCACCTCCCGCTTTCTATTCTCGATAAAATCAGGGTCTTCTGCTGTTTATGTTAACCGTTCATAGCATATCCTGTGCCCCTTGACCTGCATCAATTCCAAGTTCAGCAAATCCTCAATTTTAATATTAATTAATAAACTCTAGTTTCGGTTTCAAATCCCTCCACGGTCTTGAATCCCTCCCCTAATCTCTGTAATCCCCTCCAGTCTCCTAGTTTTCAGAGCTATCTACAGTCTTACACTAACTCATTCCTGAACATTTCCAGTTGTAGTTAGCTCACAGGTGGCATTGCTGTGAGCTGCCAAGGTACTAACACTGGAATTTCTTTCCTCAACCACTCTGTCCCTCAACCAGTTATTCCTCATTTCGTACACTGAGCATGAGTGACCTGCAGTGAGGTCTCAAGGAATTGGTGCCAGTTCACCAGAGGATGAAGTCACACTCCATTTCAGCTACAGGGGATTCAGATGAGAACTGCAATGGGGATGGGGTGGCCGACAGAAGAAGGATTGGTGCATTGGCAGGTTAGAAAGCCTGCCATTAATGTCACGGAGCATGAAAGACTCTGGCTTCAATCTGGCGCAGTGTTTGGAACCCATCCACTCCAGCACTGAGTTGTGGCCAACCTGATGGGAACAGTTACAGATTGAGTCATGATTGGCATCTCTGCTCCAGAAAAAGCAGAAGCTGTTGTGGTACAGTCGTGGGTGGGCCCTTCTGGAGCTAGAGTTACTCAGGATAAACACAATAAAAATCATCAGCTTTCACCTGCAGTGCCACAGTCACAGGGATCGCACTCTGTGGGAGCATTAAGCAAGAAAAAGGCACCTATAATACTGGTATGAAGGAAATAAATGAGGGCAGTTGATATTTGCATGCATATGGCACAGATTGTTCAACATTATTGTTTTGAAATATCGATATTGTGATGGCATTTACTGTTGTTTGTAGACAAGTGGTGCAGTGGTAGTCAACAGCCAAGGAGAGGGAAGGTTCAGCCTTGTTAGTGGAATTTGAGCTTACATTTACCTGTATTACAGTTGGACGAGTGGATCACAGAAAGTCTGGCAACAAAAAAGCTGCAATGGTTACCTCCTCACTGCTTCCAACTCCTCCTTTTTCTCAGCTGTGCCCTATCACTGGCAGCGACAGCGCACCCTCATGATGCCAAGGTTGGAGACTATCAAGAATCATGACGACACCGGCCCTTCTCTGTACTGCAGGACTGCCCCAGAGTGCTCCAGGCAGCAGAAACAACATTGAACTACTCCAGTGGTCTGCACCATTACATTTCCTGTGGTACTTTATGCAGCCCCTCTGAGTGTGTAATACACACTCCCATATGGACCACGTCTTCAAACTAAGGCTCTTGTCACCTCCTCATTACTTCAAGTTGTTCAAATGAGGATGGCAGGGCAGAATATTGAAGAATTATTACAAAGTCTTCTGTTCAGTATCCTGCTGCTCTCTGACAAGGAAAACTGAAATGTACTTGATTTTCATGTAATTTTGATTCCCATTACAGGTCCTTATGGGAACAGGAAAAATGACAAGCTGGAAAATTTTGCAAGTAATCTTTGGGCCAGCCTGGAATCTTCCCATCCTCTGGCCATGACCTTGTGACCCTGCTTGGAGGTTGTACTTACAGTTTCAGAAGTGATCAATTCCAGTGAGGATGTCTGTACTAAGGTGAAAGCTCACGCACAGTTCTTCACGACGGGAAAAATGGCTCCATTCAGACTCTGGAGATTCAGGTATCCCACTGAGAATCGTTGTCTCCTTCATCATTCACCTTATTCCAGTCACCTGTCCTGCCCTGTGTGATTTCTGTCCATTCTCTCAGTCATGCTTGTCTGAGGGGATAGCCACTACTGTAGCCCTGTTGTTGACTTGTGCAGTATCCTCACAGTCAGGGAATGCTTCCCCATTCCTGAGAGATTTCAGCTGGCTTAAACAGCTCTGAAAACCACGAAACACTTTTACAAGAGTCAGCGGAAATCCACTTGCATCTAACCTGTAAGTAGTTGGTGATATCTCTATCCTCACTGCACTGGATTAAGAGAGGATTGTAACTGGAATACTGAGGTCAAAACATATACCATTAGCATCCGAGCAGCATTACGCATACTTCCATCAGAATGTGAATCAGATGACAGGGATTATACCTAGCACTTGGAGAACTGACAGAAACCCCAGGTTACCGTGTCAGGAAAGTTCCAGTGAATGAAGTGCCAACCGAGCACTTACCATTCGGGGGCAGTCTGTGGCTAAAACCCCACTCACTGAGAGATGCTGGCCAAACAGAGACTAGTGTCTCGCCATTGCAGGTGGTGCCACCAGGAAGGGTGGCTGATGCTGGTACTGCAATTAATCCAATGCTATTAGTGAGTCATGAACAAATTGGGGTCGTGGGAGAGGTTTTCTGGCCAGGGAATCAGGAGGTTGTAAGAAAAGGTAGTCAGGTGCTATCTGTTTGCCATCGCTACTAATATGGCATGGCGGATCAATGGTTAGCACTGCTGCCTCACAGCTCCAGGGACCCAGGTTCAATTCCAACCTCAGGTGACTGTCTGTGTGGAGTTTGCACATTCTGTATATGTCTGCATGGGTTTCCTCTGGGTGCTCCAGTTTCCTCCCACAGTCCAAAGATGTGCAGGTTAGATGGCTTGGCCATGCTAAGTTGCTAAGAGTGTCCAGGTATGTGTGGGTTAGGTGGGTTATAGTGGAATGGGTGTGGGTGGAATGCTGCAAAGGTCAATGTTGGGTCAAAGGGTCTGATTGTACACTGTAGGGATTCTATAATTAAGAGTTTTACTTCTCAAACTTTCTGTGTGATATTTGTTCAGCCTCAGTTATTAATTGCCCACTCAGGGGAGTAAAGACCATTTACCAGCCTTCCCAATCGAGACTGCATCAGGGTAAAACTTGAAAGACAGTCAGGTCCGTACTTACACTCTCCAGCTCAAACCCCGCATAAAGAGAGGGGTGTTAAATTCTACCCGTCATGTACAAAATCCAGCACCTACGTGATTGCCTGCAAAAATGCCATCCATCACTGCCCACAACAGAAGAGTGAACCTGGCAGAAACGCAGAATTGCTACAACGCAGAAGGAAGACATTCAGCCCATCATACTTGCCAAGCTCTCTGAGCACTCTAATTTAAGGCCAATCTTCTACCTTTTTCCAAAAACCCTGCATGTATTTTTTTTTCTGTTTAAGTAACCATCCCTCTTGCGTGCCTTCGCCGAATCTGCCACCACCACATTTCCGGGCAGTGGATTCCAGGCCCAGATCACTCACTGGCTGAATAAAGTATTTTTTTCTCACTGCCCATTTGCTTCTTTTGTTAGCATCTTTGAAACTGTGCCCTCTGGTTCTAGATTCATTTTAGGAGTGGGAACATTTTATTCCTAGATAACAAGGTGTAGAACTGGATGAAGAGCTTTCTGAACTTTCGTCAGAAAAATGAAGAAGGGTCTAGGCCTGAAATGTCAGCCTTCCTGCTCCTCTGATGCAGCTGGGCCTGCTGCGTTCATCCAGCTCAGCACCTTGTTATCTCAGATTCCCCAGCATCTGCAGTTCCTACTATCTCTGAAGCATTTTATTCCTATCTGCTTTCTCCTGAGCACTCATGGTTTTGGAAAGTTTCTATCAAGTTTCCAAGGAAAGCAGTCCCAGTACCTTGAAAAAATCCTCATAACTGAGTTTCTCATGCCTGAGAATCATTCTCATAAATGGAGGCGTTGTGACAACATCACTGGACTAGTAATCCGGAGATTCAGGTAATCAGAATCAACTTTCACCATGACGCATGTTTGAATCCAATTTCAATTTAAAAACAACACCCAGGAATGAAAGTCTAATGGCGCCCATGAAATGGACCAACGACTGTGCTGTACATTTCTATGACTCTATGTCTCATAACAGGTCGCAGTACATTGGAGTTTTGTGTCATCTGCACAGTACAATGTTGTCCCCTGCACACCCAAGCCTAGATCATTTATGTCCGTATCAGGAAAGCAAGGGTCTCAATACCAGCCTCAGGGGAACTCCACAACAAACATCCTCTCAATCAGAAAAACACCCATCACACTCTCTTTCTTGTGATCAGAGATAATGGGAACTGCAGATGCTGGAGAATCCAGGATAACAAAGTGTGTAGCTGGATGAACACAGCAGGCTGAGCAGCATCTCAGGAGCACAGCAGCTGACGTCAGCTTTGGTGCTCCTGAGATGCTGCTTGGCCTGCTGTGTTCATCCAGCTACACACTTTGTTATATTACACTCTCTTTCTTATCCCTCAGACAATTTTGGATCCCTTTCATTCTGAGATTTTCTTCAAAAATTGTACAAAATGCTTTTGGATAGCCCATGCACAGCACAACAGCATCTTTGTCCTTTTCAACCTTCTCTGTTACCTGCGACTATCTCAAGCATCCAAATGATGTGGGCAAGTGGATACTGACGTTATTGGATCTTAAGACACGGAAAATAACTCATTGATAATGTGGTATCCCAAATTAGAACCATCAGAGATTTACATGTCGGTGATAATTTACGCACATGAGAGGGGTGCAGACACTTAGAGCCATTCAGCCGCTAGGTGAAAACATTTCCGAGTTAATTGCCACCCTGCGCAGAGTGCACATACAAATCTTGATGACAAGCATGACCCCAAGTCAGACAGCATCATTAGCATTGCTTCCAGATTAAAAATAACCCAGGGAGAACAAGACACTGCCTTTCAGACAGGTGTGGAGATAATTCCCAAATAACTAGCTTGATCCCAGACCATAGATGGGATGTACAATTATGGATTGACCAGATAAGGAACCAGCCAGGGTGCTCAATGATAACTGGTTAACATGGCGGGGAAGGGAGTGAAAAAATAACGAGACGTGCTAATCGGAATTGAGCTGTATTTGTGTGTTAAGTATAATTGAAGGGGCGTAAGAAGTGGGAGAGGGCTGTGGTGGCGGGTGGAATGATTGATGGAAGCCGCATTTGCTTCTTGTCCAAGTTTAATTCACTTCCGGAGACGCCGGTATTATTTTCAAATTGGCGCTATTTGCAGCGTAAAATTGCAATCGCCAAATGTTATGCTGACTCCTGAGACAGCAGGTTGGCAACCCCCAGTGAAAAGGGACCAGGTACCAACGCTGCATCACCTTGCAGTTCTTAATCCAGGATGATAGAGAGTTTGGAACAGTCCCGGCCAAGTTGAAGTTACAGCATCCATTTCCATCAGTTAATATTGTGACGAGCATAATGTTTAAATGTGCAGTTTCACCTGTTCAATTCTTGTCTATCGACCAATAAATACAGATATTGCAATGGTGGGAAGGATTAGCGGGATGTTAGAAAGCAAAGCGGTGTTATTTTCAGAAAATGGTTACAAACCAGAGATTTTAAAAGGATTAGTTCCACCCCTTTCCCACCCCACCCCCAACACGCACTCTTTGGTAGGGGTTTCCTTTAAGAGCGCTTCCAGAAATAAACCTGCCTTGGCCCAGGATCTGTCCTATTTGGTATGAGAGGGATGTGATGATTTGGCTCCCGTACAATCTTCCTCCGCCATGCGGCAGGGTAGGAGCATTGAAAGCAGATCTCAGCTCTTGTGGAGAGAGAGAGAGAGAGCGTGAGGCAGCGGCTGCGAAACGCGATGGGGGTGAGGACGGACTGAAGAACCATGGCATCGCCGCTGTGTACTTAGTGCAGCCACCAGGCTCTCGGGGGAGGACAGCAAGGAGAATTTTGTGTTGTCCTTTTTATTTGCAATAATCCGGGGTGGGGAAGGGGAGAGAGAGCTGAGATAATGGGAACTGCAGATGCTGGAGAATTCCAAGATAATAAAATGTGAGGCTGGATGAACACAGCAGGCCAAGCAGCATCTCAGGAGCACACAAGCTGACGTTTCGGGCCTAGACCCTTCATCAGAGAGGGGGATGGGGAGAGGGAACTGGAATAAACAGGGAGAGAGGGGGAGGCGGACCGAAGATGGAGAGTAAAGAAGATAGGTGGGGAGGAGAGTATAGGTGGGGAGGTAGGGAGGGGATAGGTCAGTCCAGGGAAGACGGACAGGTCAAGGAGGTGGGATGAGGTTAGTAGGTCGATGGAGGTGCGGCTTGTCGGGGGGAGGAAGGGATGGGTGAGAGGAAGAACCGGTTAGGGAGGCAGAGACAGGTTGGACTGGTTTTGGGATGCAGTGGGTGGGGGGGGAAGAGCTGGGCTGGTTGTGAGGTGCAGTGGGGGGAGGGGACGAACTGGGCTGGTTTAGGGATGCTAAATCTCCCCTTCCCCCACCGCATCCCTAAACCAGCCCAGTTCGTCCCCTCCCCCCACTGCACCACACAACCAGCCCAGCTCTTCCCCTCCACCCACTGCATCCCAAAACCAGTCCAACCTGTCTCTGCCTCCCTAACCTGTTCTTCCTCTCAGCCATCCCTTCCTCCCACCCCAAGCCGCACCCCCATCTACCTACTAACCTCATCCCACCTCCTTGACCTGTCCGTCTTCCCTGGACTGACCTTTTCTCTCCTCTCCACCTTCGGTCCGCCTCCCCCTCTCTCCCTATTTATTCCAGTTCCCTCTCCCCGTCCCCCTCTCTGATGAAGGGTCTAGGCCCGAAACGTCAGCTTTTGTGCTCCTGAGATGCTGCTTGGCCTGCTGTGCTCATCCAGCCTCACATTTTATTATTTTAGGAGAGAGAGCTGTTTTGGTTTGTGATACAAGAGACGAGGCTGTCTATGCCTTTCACCCATCGGTAGCTCTCCTCCTGTCCCTGCCTCTATGCACACACTCTGCCAGGCATAGTCTTCCTCCCTCTGTGTGTGTGTGTCTCTCTCTCGCTTCAGCTCCTAAAACCTAAGATGCATCGGATATAAAAACACGCACATAAACACACACACACACACACACACATCAACAAGCCATGGAGAAAGATCAGGAATTACTGCAAGCTGTCAAAACCGAAGATGTAGCTGCAATGCAGAAGCTGTTGCAAAGGCCGAAACAAGGCAAAGCGAGTGAGTACCCTTTACACACCGTTCCATTGGCTGATGTGAATGTGCCTGCGTTTTTTTGTGTGTGTGTGTTTTGCAAATGTCCTGTTATTGTGGAGTAGGAGGGGAGGGAGTTTGGTCTGTTGTTCAATATGGGCTCTCCTATCTTGACCGATGCTGTTCGTGACTCTTGATACAGTGCAATCGGTGGGAATGTAGCATTAGCCTGAATAGTGCGTTCTCTCTCTCTCCCTCAGACAGCTCCCCTGCATCCCTTAGCTTCACAAGCCGGCGCTTTCTGCTCCTAACAGCGCAGATTGGACGTTGAGGATAGATAAGGTCAATACTGGGAATCCTAGATTCCCTATCAACCGGGCAAGAGATTGCAGATGGTTTGTAGCGAGTCCACGGTTGAGATACAACGCACAGAATCAGTTCGTATAAGGGGAAAGGTGGTTCTGGAGGTTTGCACTGTTCTGTTTCGGCAAAAAAAGTGCCCGACCAGAGAATATCAGGCCAGTGACTAAGATGGTTAAACAGCTAATTCTAGTGGAAAGCTGTCAAGAAGGTAATAGCTCAGAGTCTCGCTTCTGAGGAAGTGCAAACTGGAGATCTTGTTTGACCCACTCTGTGCAGGTTGTTGTTGCTGTGTTGCAAAGAGAGCCGAGAGACGTGAGGGGGGACTCGGATGTGACAAATGCAGTGACTCCACACCCGGGCAGTGGTTTGGCAACATGATTCGGACCCCGTTAGCTTGCAGCCCTCTGACGCTGTTCCCTTCCTGCCGGATGCTCACTGGCTCGCACGCCCCAAACAACCGGGGCTATTTTAAATTTAACCCCTTGATTGACGGGCTGACAAGTGCCTGTTGATGACAAAGCAATAGATGCTGCAGATCTGGTAATTAGAAGCAGTTTTGCTGGGAGACGCTTTAATTGATAGATTTCAATTCTAAAATTAACCAGGATTAAACGGGGGAGACCTCGAGCTGGCTGATCTATGATGTAGTAATAACAGTATTTTCGGAAAGATTGTCTGAGACGCAGGAGTGATGTCTCTCCCAGCTATCCTGGCTGCAAGGAGAAGGAAAAGGCAACCCTTTCCGAACAAGGCACAGTGAGGATTTCTGAAACATTTATGTATCGCTTAACTGGAAACTTGATAATGTACGCCACAATGTGGGAGGGGGAATCTTATTCAGTTCTATATTTGCCTAAAGCTTCACTCCAGATATTTTGTTAAAAATAAAAGAATAATGGGATTTGAAGGGTACACTGTGAGTAAATCGTGGGAAAATGTTAATTTATTTTGATGTGACTTGCTCCTACATGAGTAAAACACATTGTGATTAAGGATGATGGAATAAACTAAAAGCATTATTTGCCAGGATGAGATTCTGTCATAGTCTGGAGATGCGCTGCTCTGCTATCCAGTTATGAAGAGCTGCTGTAGTTGTGTTCTACAAGACTCCAATTGTTGGATGCAGTGGAAGTCTTTCAGGAGAAGACACCATGTCCCTTTTAAAAATAGTTTCTTACTGATTTATCATGTCACACACAGTACTTTGATTTGTAATTTTCTGGCTTATTCTCTGGTGTTGAGAACCTTTGTGGGTTGACTCTCCCTTTGACCTCATGATCCCTGTTGAGTTTAGATTTTGAATGCGTGGCCTGTGCATTTGTTGGATTTCTCTCTATTGGTTCTCTAAGTTCACTGACTGAATGCAACACTGTATCAATGTTTACCAATAATGATCATATCTGTGATGATGCTATTTTCCTTGGGACAGATAATGAAAATCTCCATGCTTCACAAAGTCTGTCTTCGTGTCTATTGGTGCTCCATAATTGGTGACCATGCCTTCAGCTGACAATGCCTTAAGCTCTGGAATTTCTTCCATAAACCTCACCACTCCTTTACCACCCCCCCCCCCCCCCCCGACCATGTTCTCCTTTACATTATTGGTTGTAAAATACCAGAGCGGTTACCTGTGTTGATATCGCCAGTGTCACGTTTGATTAGATCATTCCTCCTATGAAATATTGTGAGACATTTTACTTTTACCAATGCAAGATGCATACATGCTGTTGTTATTAGACAATAAGTCGAGGTGGGAGGGTGCGGTATCATTGGGATTTAAATGGCTGGAGAGGCCTAACGCCAAATACCCAGCAGGTAGCTGTGTTGGGGCTGGGTTTGAGGGTGGGGTGGCAGATGGTGACTGTCTCTTCTAAATTAGCCCATGCTCCCATTAGAGGATCATATGTAATGCCTTGCTTATCACCAGTCTTCAAAATTCTGACAACACCCCAACTCCCCAACATATCCTCACTAGGGCCTACCAATTCTTCTCACTTGGTGAGCTGAATCTGGAACAATTGTCTAAGTCCCAAGTGCAATACCAGTAATGATCACGTCTTCTGGTGGTGCTGCTGGTACAGTGCTGGAATGCTGCCAATCTCTTACTGGCCTGAATCTCTCTGAGGCAGGACATCTTCATGTATAAGCGGAGCAATCAACCCATCAGATGGTTGCAGAGCTTGGCAGACTTCCCCATCTCTGTGCTTTTGGTCAAAGAGGTGGGGAACCCAGAGTCTTGTGTCATTCAGCCCTGAGGCAGTTGACCCTTACTTGCCTTCTGAAGTAGTATAGCAAATAGTTCATAAAAATGGGCAATAAAATGGTGACTTTGCCAGCATAATCCACATAATTAGAACTTTTCTTTATTAAATTGGGAACTCTGTGTGGTGTGTGCAATGCTAATGGAAGTACAGATCCTGGCTAAGCCCAGTGTTCTGTCTCCACCTCCCATGATAATACAAGGTACTGACTGATTGGTTTCTTGGCTGAGACTGTGGTCACTTAGTTGGCAGCCAAAAACACGAAGCAGTGTTTTTAGGAGAGGATGAGACAAAATATTTAGAGTGTCGAGAGGGTCCATAAAGTTTTGCAACTGAAGACATAAAAGCTGCTAGAGTTTAAAAATAACTTGGATCTGTATTTGAACTAACATTAATGTAGAGGGCCAAGAGCTGGAAAACAGGATTCAACTTGATAGTTTTAATTTGGCTGGCAAAGATGCGCTGGGCCAAATGCTCTCCTTCCATTGCTGCAAATTTCCACGATACTCCAAAATCATGTCAAAGATTTCTGAAGAAGGGTCTTGGCTTGAAACATCAGCCTTCCTGCTCCTCTGATGTTGCTTGGCCTGCTGTGTACATCCAGCTGTACACCTTGTTATCGCTATTGTAGAGCATCTATGTGTCCCACTGTTATTTTACTATCGTGCCAGATGTGTAGTACATGATTTCTCTGCAAGTTGGTATGACAAATTAAAATGATGAGACATTTTTATTCTCTTAATGATAAAACTCAAAATTCCAACTGCACCTATGTCAACTCCTGTGCTGTAACATGTCTTTACAGATTGAAAGGTGCATTTTATTTCAGTTGGGATGATTCTTGGATTTCTGCCAGACTTCAGCAGTTTGAGGTTTGCTGTGACAATTCCATGCCTTTTGACCTTCAACACAATCACAATGAAAATGACGTGGAAATTACAATATGGATACTGTGTGTGTGTGTGTGTGTGTGTGTGTGTGTGTGTGTGTGTGTGTGTGTGTGTGTACCTTGTGATATTTGATATAATCGTTTGATATAATCAGTGGCGTTACTTTGGAGAGGTTTTGGTCTCCCCTTTGAATATTGAAGTAGAATGTAAAGCTCTTCCAGAAGTTTCGCTAATGACATAGAGCATCAGTCTGATGAAAACCTACCTCTTCCCCTTGCTACTATCTACTTGTTATTGCAGTATCAGTTTCTGAGACATGCCTTAGAATCCATTAAAGACGTGAATAAAGGCAAACAGTTGCCACTCACTCTAACCAACGTTTTTGTATAAAGATTTTACCCTCTACATGGACATGAGTCTTAATCCCATGTGCCCACTCTGTTCCAGTGAATGCTTTATTCATCCTTACTTTGACCACTTGCTTAACCTATTCCTAAATATTGACTTGGCTGCCTGTTCAGTCATTAATTCTGGTTGCACATTTTGAACTCTATGTGTTTGATGCAGCAGTTGGAAACAAGGGCTTGTGCTGCTTTAGTTATACCATCAATAGAGACTTTAAATAGTCATTAAAGAAAGGAAGAACTGGCACTGAATAAATTACCTGGGGTTTTTTTGTATTCATTCTTAGAATGGAGCTGCTGCTGGCTGGCCAGTATTTATTGCCCACTCATAGCTGCCCTTGACAAGGTGTTGGTGAGCTGCCTTCTTGAACCATGGCTTGGAGGGCAACTTGCAGGTGGTGGTATTCCCATAAATTTGCTGCCCTTATCCTTCTAGATGGTAGTATTTATGAAAGTGTTGGTTTCTAAAGAGCCTTGGTGAATTTATGCAGGGGATTTTGTAGATGATGTGCACAGCTGCTACTTCCCATCACTGGTGGAGGGAATGAATTTTTCTCGCTGTTGCTTTGTTAACTGTAGCAGCTTGCTGTGCCTAAATTGACTGCTGCATTTCCTGACATTGCAATAGTGACTACACTTCCAAAATATGAATACTGCTGAGAAAAGGCATATTTTGCTCCAGTTTTTCAACTTGCACTTAACAGGACAATTCACATCAAATACAATGTAAAAGGATCAACTATTATAGTAAATAAGAAGTGAGTCCTGGTGTTTTCCCTGTGGAAACACCTCAGAGTCCACTGTAATTGCTTTATTCATCTTTACTTCAACCATTTGCTGTACCTGTTCCTAAATATTGATGTGGTTCCACTTCCAAATGAATCAGCACTCTCTTTGTGTACAGCTTTTCCCTTCACTTCTTGCAAATTGCCCCAATAAGTGCAAGATGAAAAGGATAAACAAAATGTATTTTTTTCAAGTTCTGTATTACCAACTGATGACTGCCAAAATACTTCATTGGCTGTAAAGTGCTTTGGAATGTCCTGAGGCCATGAAAGAGAAGAAAGAGAAGGCTTTCTTTCTTAACATTGTGCATTTCACAGCTTTAGGATATCCCAAACAACTTCTGGCCAAGAGAATAGTTGAGAATTGGAGTCACTGTCGTAATGTGGAAACACGGCAGTCCATTTGTGCACAGTGAGATCTCACAAACGGCAACATCACAGTGACCAGAAAACCCCTTCAGTAATATCAGTTCAGAGCTTAGTATTGACCAAAACACCAGGATAACTCTGCTTGACAACAGAGGCATTACATTACCTGAGAGGGAATACGAGTATTTAACAACTAGACACCTGAAGCCACAATTTCAATGGGTAGAGTGTTGGTTCGAATGGTATCATCCAAAGGTCAGCACCTCCAACAATGGACCACTGGGTATGTTAGCCTAGATTTTCTTCTCAGGTCTATAGATCCTGACTTGAACAATGACATTCTGTCTTAACGGTTGGAGTGAAACCCACTGAGCTGCAGCTAATATAGAACATAGAACATAGAACATAGAACAGTACAGCACAGAACAGGCCCTTCAGCCCACAATGTTGTGCCGACCATTGATCCTCATGGATGCACCCTCAAATTTCTGTGACCATATACATGTCCAGCAGTCTCTTAAATGACCCCAATGACCTTGCTTCCACAACTGCTGCTGGCAACGCATTCCATGCTCTCACAACTCTCTGCGTAAAGAACCTGCCTCTGACATCCCCTCTATACTTTCCACCAACCAGCTTAAAACTATGACCCCTCGTGCTAGCCATTTCTGCCCTGGGAAATAGCCTCTGGCTATCAACTCTATCTATGCCTCTCATTATCTTGTATACCTCAATTAGATCCCCTCTCCTCCTCCTTTTCTCCAATGAAAAGAGACCGAGCTCAGTCAACCTCTCTTCATAAGATAAGCCCTCCAGTCCAGGCAGCATCCTGGTAAACCTCCTCTGAACCCTCTCCAAAGCGTCCACATCTTTCCTATAATAGGGCGCCCAGAACTGGACGCAGTATTCCAAGTGCGGTCTAACCAAAGTTTTATAGAGCTGCAACAAGATCTCACGACTCTTAAACTCAATCCCCCTGTTAATGAAAGCCAAAACACCATATGCTTTCTTAACAACCCTGTCCACTTGGGTGGCCATTTTAAGGGATCTATGTATCTGCACACCAAGATCCCTCTGTTCCTCCACACTGCCAAGAATCCTATCGTTAATCCTGTACTCAGCTTTCAAATTCGACCTTCCAAAATGCATCACCTCGCATTTATCCAGGTTGAACTCCATCTGCCACCTCTCAGCCCATCTCTGCATCCTGTCAATGTCCCGCTGCAGCCTACAACAGCCCTCTACACTGTCAACGACACCTCCGACCTTTGTGTCGTCTGCAAACTTGCTGACCCATCCTTCAATCCCCTCATCCAAGTCATTAATAAAAATTACAAACAGTAGAGGCCCAAGGACAGAGCCCTGTGGAACCCCACTCACCACTGACTTCCAGGCAGAATATTTTCCTTCTACTACCACTCGCTGTCTTCTGTTGGCCAGCCAATTCTGTATCCAAGCAGCTAAGTTCCCCTGTATCCCATTCCTCCTGACCTTCTGAATGAGCCTACCATGGGGAACCTTATCAAATGCCTTACTGAAATCCATATACACCACATCCACAGCTCGACCCTCATCAACTTTTCTAGTCACATCCTCAAAAAACTCGATAAAGTTTGTAAGGCATGACCTACCCCTCACAAAGCCGTGTTGACTGTATTTGATCAAGCCATGCTCTTCCAGATGGTCATAAATCTTATCCCTCAGAATCCTTTCTAACACCTTGCAGACGACAGACGTGAGACTTACTGGTCTATAATTGCCGGGGATTTCCGTATTTCCTTTCTTGAAGAGAGGAATTACATTTGCCTCTCTCCAGTCCTCAGGTACGACTCCAGTGGAGAGCGAGGATGCAAAGATCTTCGCAAGTGGCGAAGCAATTGCATTTCTCGCTTCCCAAAGCAGCCGAGGACAAATCTGGTCCTGGCCTGGCGACTTGTCAATCTTAATGTTTGACAAAATTTTCAGCACATCAGCTTCCTCTATCTCTATCCATTCCAGCATGCACACCTGCTCTTCAAAGGGTTCATATCCAATGATTGATCTGTATAGTGAGTGAAAGGAAAATGGTGTAAACACCACACTGTGCAGCCTGCTCTCATGCACTCACTCGGAGCAAATTTTCAGAAACTTGCCAGTAGATAGTGAGTGCACCTTCTTATTAAGCTGCTGCTTGTAGCCGCTCCTGCCAGGAGACCTGCTGTCATGGTGTGCCAATTCTGTCTGTCTTATGCCACCCTCATACATCGGTTGTGGTTTGTTGGCAGCCATTCTGTGACACCACTCTGTGACCTGTTCCTGGGAAGATAGGGTTCTCCTGTGAGGAAAGGTTGGATCTGTACCAGTTGGAACTTAGAAGAATGAGAATTGATCCTATGGCAATATATAAAATCCTGAGGGGACTTGATACATTGTGTACAGGGAAAATGTTTCCTCTCGTGAGGGAATCTCAAAAAAGGGGGTACAATTTAAGAACAGGAGGTCTTCTTTCTATGATGGAGACAAGGAGGATTTCCATCAGAGGGGTATGGGTCTGTGGAATTCTCTTCCCCAAAAAGTATTGGCGGCTGTACCATTGACTTTATTCTAGGTTGAGTTAGATGGTTTTTTGATAGATGTGGGAGACGAGGGCTTGGGGAAAAGGGACAGAGGGGCTTGAGTCCACAAGCAGATCAGCCACTGGATGGTGGAGCAGAGTTAAAGGGCTGAATGGCTTTCTGTTGCTCTCAAATGACATGTTCCTATATTCCGTTCTAACATCCATCATCCAACTGCACATAGGTTGACCCCTCTTCCTGCTGCTGTCCAGAATCCCTTAGCTTGTAAGCTCAGATCAAATAGCCAAAATTGTGACTCTCTTTTTCTGGGTGTCACTTCTTAAACTTGGAGAGAGGAAAAAGGAGTATATGAGTACCTTTTGTTCTTCTCATTTTAGATTCAATCTTTTTATAATATTTCTGAGAACTGCTTGAGAAACAGAGTCATAGAATCATACAGCATGGAAACAGACTCTTCAGTCAAACCAGCCCGTGCCAAACTTATTTTCGAGCTAAACTAGTCCCACCTGCCTGCTCCTGGTCCATAACTCTCCAAATCTTTCCTGTTCATGTACGATTCTAAGTGTCTTTTAAGTGTTATAGCATCTAACTCAGGAAATGAATAGTTTTTTTGTGGGTGCATGTGGAATGTACTGTATCATGGTGAGGGAAAGTAAAAGGTGTATTCAGATTGAGGAAATGAATGCTGGCCTGAACAGAATTGGTTGCTTTGTATGGCCTTATTGATTTTGCTTGCCTCTCGTACCTTGTTGTAAAACTGCTTATAACTTCAAGGAAGGAGAATAGCAATTGCTGTGGGTTTTGCAGAACACATTGTAAGTACATACAGATTTATTTTTTAAAAAAGCTATTAAACCAAAGAAATGGAATTGCACAATAAATCAGAAAGTAACGTGGCAGCCTAGCTGCTTGTTGAAGCACTTAGACTTTGTATAGATGGCTTTGTGCTTTGCCATCCACTTTCCACAATGGTTAAAATCATAAAATTGTACAGCACAGAATGAGTCCATTCAATCATTATGCCTGGGTTGACTGGCGGAAAGAGATTTCTGATCTGCCCCACTTGCCAGTCTTTTTCTCTGCACCACTGCAAATATTTCCCATTTTAAACTACTTCATTCCTCCTGCCTCAGAGCATCTTGCTTTCATTGTGCTGCTTGGGTTGGCCTAGAAACACAATTGGCAAAGTGGGTGGCAAGAGAGGTGATTCATTCTGAATGCCTCTTTTTAAAATATTATTTATTTATTGAATGTGGGCATCACTGATACGGGGCCAGCATTAATTGCTCATGAGCAGATGCTCCTGAGCTGCCTTCCAAAACCACAGTATTCCCAAAGCGATGATAAGGAGGGAGTTGCAGAATTCTCAATCAGTAAAGATGATGGAATGGCAACATTTTCATGTCAGGATTGTGTGTACATCCGAAGATTGGAGGGAAACTGAGAAGTGATGCCCCCATGTGCCTGCTGTCCTTGCCCTGCTGGTTGGTAGATGTTGTGGGTTCTGGAGAAACCTTTGAAGAAATGTTGTTGCGTTACTGCACTGTATCTTGTAGATTCCAGTTGGAGCATCCACTTTAAGGCATCTACTTGCATCCTCATTCGAGATTCTCTATTCTGAGTGTAGGGAGCCACTTACTATGCTAGTATTGTATGGTGCTGACTGTTTACAAGCTGCCAATCAAGATGAAGTCATGGAGAAAAGAAATAGCTGTGATGTGAAGGTACATGACAGATTCCATTGTTACTGTATTGGCTTAGTAGAAATATCACCATTGAGTCAAAAGGTTGTGGATTCAAGTCACACAGCTGGAGAGTATCAGAGAGGGTAAGTGAAGAAGGGTGTTCCTCATGACTGGAGATTGCAGAACCAAAGGTCACAGACTAAGGATGCACAGTAGAACGAAGATGAGGAGAAATGTCTTCGCCAAGAGAATGGTGAGCCAGTGGAATTTTCTATCATTGAATATTTTTAAGACAGAGTTAGATATTGTTCTTCGAGCTAAAGAGATCAAAGAATATCGGGAGAAAGCAGGAACAGCAATGAGCAGGCATGCTCATATTTTATGGTGGAGCAGGCTCAAGAACTGAATGGCCTACTCCCAGTCCAATTTTCTCTGTTTCTATGTTAAATTGGGAAAGGGGAATGGATAATCTGGTAGTTAATTAATTATTGCTTTAAGCATAAAATTAAACTGAACATTTATAACTCACTGACCTAGTTCCAAACACACATAAATAGGATTCAGACTTGATTGATATTCCCCAATAAGGACAAACCAAAGTGCTTTGAAACAGACAAAGTGTAGTCACTGCTGTAACATAGAGAATGTATTTACATAAGTTCCTACAAACAGTAAATTTACTTGCATGAGCTCCCACAAACTGTAATGTGATAATGACCTGATAATCACTTTTAGCAATGTTGATAGTGAGATCTCACCTGTTTTTCCTCTAAAGAATACCATGTGATTTTTTTTACTTCCACCTGGGAGAGCAAACAAAGGTACAGATTTATCACCAATGCAGCACAGCAGGACAAGAAATGAGAATTGTTACGATTCCAGCTGCTTCAGCAAGTGGAATAGTCAAACCCCAGAATAAAACCTGCCTCGCTAGATCTTTTTCCCCTTTGTCAAACCTTGTGGTCTTTCACTGAAACATAAGCACATCAGACTACAGATTAGATTTTACCAATAAAACAGAAGTTTATTACATTGAAGAAATAAAATAAACCAAAATATCAAATATAGCAGTTTCAAAAATTTCAGAACACATTGCAAAAGAAAGTTACCCATGAGAACTTTCCCCTTGACTACTCTCAAACTTAAAGCTTAGCCTTCCTCAGTATTTTCATAGTCTGCAGAATTCTAACAAAATACTTTAACTGTTCTAAACAAGAGATAGAAGTTACAGAGACAGAGACTGCATTGTTTTAAATGACAAAGGAAATGCTTTTGTAAAGCGCAAAAAGTGTAGCAATGAGATAAGTACAGGAATAAAAGATGGATCCAGAAAAGGTGTGAATGCTTTCAACAGTTCCATTACCAGCAGCTTTCCAATACAGCCGAAGGCAACATGTTGCTTTATTCTGAAACCTCAGCCAAGATTGCTTCTCAGTGAATCAGTCATGAAACTCTGAGGAATACTACAATATGATCAGTGTTACTGCTGTGGAATGCCTACTGAATGTTTAATGTTTAACCACACATCCATAAGGCAGCCCCACAGTCAGTGCACCATCCCTTTACTACCATACTACATGGGCTAGATATAGCTTTCACCTCAGTGGGCAAGAACTTAAATCCAAAAACCTTACAACTCAAGAAATAAATAGTGTTAAAAACCAAAAGAACTGTGGATGCTGTAAATAAGAGACAAAAAACAGAAGTTGCTGAAAAAGCTCAGCCGGTCTGGGCAGCATTTGTGAAGAGAAATCAAAGTTAAGGCTTCAGGTCCGGTCACCTTTCCTCTGAAATAAATAGTATTAGTCACTGATGTATAGCTGACAGTAAAATTCGGCCTTTTTCTCTCCATAAATTCTGCCAGGCCTGTTGAGTTTCTCCAGCGCTTACTGTTATTTCAGATTTCCAGCATTCTCAGTATTACGCTTTCAATGTAGGCGTCAGCTGGCATACCCTTGGAGGTGTTTGTGTCCTGTTTAGACCTCCCCAATATGAAAACATGTATATGGACATGTGGTTATCTGAGGAAATGATGTTGAAGCATCCCCTAGGCAGGGATGTAAGATGTAGCAATTTCCCCAGATCTTTAACTCCTGCAGCGAGGCGCCAAGAAGCTTTGCCTAGATTTCGGAATGGGCTACAACACGGAAAATCTCCTATACCGTCTGTAATGAATATAGTATCCATTGTTAATCAATTCTGGAGAGGGATTCAGGAGATGAGATTTTTATGAGTAAGGCCTGTGCTCAATTGAAGTGCAAAATACTGAGTTTAAATTCCTTTCCTTGTACATTATTTTCATGTAACTGCAAAATGAATTTGAGATTTCCCATGTATACGAATGATAAACATGCAGCTCTGAAGATGTTGAAGAAATTCACTTTATTAAATAGTGCTCCCCATCAATATTTGCGAGTGAAAATGGATTCTAAAGTGAAATTTCATATCCTACTAAAACAGTGCTGTGTCCAAGGGCACAATTAACTTGTATTCAATGCTTGTCTTTGGGCAAATAATGTGCACAACAGAATCATTGGTTGTTTCCCTTCCGGATCAGAAGCACCTCTGTTAGTCCTCTTTCTCTTCTACAATGTCGAAAACTATACAGTCTGCTCCCAACAAAGTTTTTTCATTTATTCTTCTTTTGCTGGTGCTATGATTCCAGCTGCTGTTGTTACAAGCCAGGCCACATCCGAGAATGAAATCTGACTTGATTATCAATTTTTCTTCAATTTAGTGTGGCAGCCTTTCACTGAAACATAAGCACACAAAGCTGCACATTTGGTTTTAACAATAAAACAGTTCATTGCACTAAAGAAAGTAAAATACAATAAAGCAAACCAAACTAACTATATAACACAGTTTGAAAGGTTGCAAAACACAACAAAACAGCATCCCATGTACTCCCTAAAACAGTCACTTTACAGTTACTTAACAATCTGGAGCGGTTTTCTTTCTCTATCAAATCTGCATGTTAGATTTAACTGCTTCTGCTCAGTTTCTGTCCCTCAAATTGTGGGGTCTTCCTCCTTCACCATTCACACAACTGAGAGTTTAGACTTCCTCAGTGTTTTACTAATCCACACGGTTCTCCCCAGACATTCCAGCTCTGGAAGTTTCACTAACTACACCCTTTCACAAAAATAGCTTATTTCCTTAGCCCCTCTGAACAGTCTCCATTTCTAGGATAGATTATACTTGGTTCTGACCCCAGTTGAGTTGAGAGTATGACTTGGAGGGGAACTTGTAGCTGATAGAGTTGCAAACCATGTGCTGCTCATTGCTCCCCCCAGTATCTGGAAACATACGCTGTGCCTCTAAGCTGATCAGTATTGTATCATTTATTGTGTATCCTATTGACTAGTTTGCCCTCCCCAAATGCCTGACTGCACATTCCGGCAGATTAAATTCTATTTGTCCCTTTCTGTTAACCGATCAGCCCATTGTTACTATATTCCAAGTCTGCAGCTTTCTTCCTCTTTATCAACCATGCACTCATTTTTAGTCTATCATCTGCAAATTTTTAATGGTGCCCCCTGCACTTAAGTTTGCTTCTTTGCTATCTACCATGAAAGGGAAAGGACCCAATACTGAACCCTGTGGAATCCCAATAGAAATGACCTTTCAACTACAACTACAGTGAGCATTACCCTTTGTCTGCAGTCACTGAGTTTATTTTGTTCCATTTGCTACTTTCCCTCAGATTCCATCACCACCTTCTGTTTTGACCAATTCATCATGTGTGAACTAGTCCAAAGCCACCTTGAAACCTCCGTAAGCTGCATCAAATGCTCTACTCTCCTTGACCCTCTTTAACACCAATTCAAACTGGTGCGGCATAGTGACTCTGTGGTTAGAACTGCTGACTCACAGCACCAGGGATCAGGGTTTGATTCCAGCCTCAGGAGACTGTCTGTGCGGAGTTTGCACACTCTCACCATGTCTGTGTGGGCTTCCTCCAGGTGCTCTGGTTTCCTTCCACAGTCCAAAGATGTGGAGGGTAGGTGGATTGGCCATGCTAAATTGCCTATGCGAAATTACCCATAGTGTGCAGGGACGTGTAGATTAGGTGGATTAGCCATTGGAGATGAAGGGTTACAGGGATAGGATAGGGGATGTGTTGGCTGGGACGCTGTTTGGAGGGTTGGTGTTGACTTGATGGGATGAATCGCCTGCTTGCACCCTGTAGGGATTCTATGAATCATGAAATTCAAATATAGAATCAAGTTCATCAGACACAAATGAAATCAGAAAATCCCAGAACTGCTCAGAAGGTCTGGCAGCGTCTGTGGACAGAGAAACAGAATTAATGTTTCATTAACCTGCCATCAGAAGTCCAAAGATAGGTCCATTGTGCTGAATATTTCCAGCGTGTTTTGGTCTTACTTTAGATTGCCAGCATTTGCAGTATTTTGCTGTTGTACTACCCAGACGTGATCACCCGTGAACAAATCCACACTGAGTGTATTTAATTACAAATCGGTAGTTATTAGGACAAGTGACATAAAGTATTGCCAAAAAGGCAGCTTTCAGGAGGAAAGAGTGAAAATGGAGGGGCATGGGAAGGGAATTCCAGAGATTCGGGCCTAGGCAGCTAAAAGTTGGAGGAGGGGTGATGGTCTAGTGATATTATCGCTGGACTGTTAATCCAGAAACCCAAGTAATGTTTTGGGGACCTGGGTTCGAAACCCACCACGGCAGATGGTAGAATTTGAATTCAATAAATATTTGGAATTAACAATCTAATGATGGCCGTGAATCCATTGTCGATTGTTGGAAAAACCTGTCTAGGTTCACTGATGTCCTTTAGGAAAGAAAACTGCATTCCTTACCTGGTCTGCCCTACATGTGACTCCAGACCCACAGCAATGTGGTTGACTCTTAACTGCCCTCCGGGCAATAAGGGATGGGCAATAAATGCTGCCTGACCAGTGACGCCCTCATCTTGTGAATGAATCAAGAAAAATGCAACAATGTAAAATTAGACAGAGATAGAAGTTACAGAGACAGAGACTGCATTGTTTTAAATGACAAAGGAAATGCTTTTGTAAAGCACAAAAAGTGTAGCAATGAGATAAGTACAGGAATAAAAGATGGATCCAGAAAAGGTGTGAATGCTTTCAACAGTTCCATTACCAGCAGCTTTCCAATACAGCCGAAGGCAACATGTTGCTTTATTCTGAATAATATCCACTGAGAAACCTCAGCCAAGATTGCTTCTCAGTGAATCAGTCATGAAACTCTCTGAGGAATACTACAATATGATCAGTGTTACTGCTGTGGAATGCCGACTGAATGTTTAATGGATATTTTAGTCTCCTGATCAATGGATGTAACAGGGATGCTCTTGAACTCTCCTTGTTCATTCCTCAGTGGAAAATGTTGGGGAAAGAGCACAAGTTTTATACTCTATCAAATCTTCACACCTCGTAATTCTATTATTGGAGCTTCATTCTTGAGACCAGATAGAAGAATGTTTTATTAATATAGATGCTACATAGCCACTAATAAATCTAACAGGAAACTCAGGAGAAGCAACTTTGCCCAGAAAGTGGTTAAAATTTGAACCAGGAAGAGTGGCTGAAATGATAGCACAGATACTTTTAAGAGGAAGCCAGAGGAGCACATGAGGTAAAGGGTAGGGTTAAAAAGGGGTAGAAAGAGTCTTGTGTGAAACATAGATAACATCATGAGCCTGTTTCTGTACTGCAAGCTCTGTTTGTTAAGCATTGACTTCAGAATTAAGCACAGTCTCTCCAGAAAAGGCGATTGTTTAGAACAGTTAAAGGAATAAGTTGTCTCAGAGTAAGGGTTATTATTTGTGAATCTTTCAGACCCCGAGTATTTTGTTTGAATTCTGCAGACTGTGAAAAAACTGAGGAAGGCTAAGCTTAAGTTTGTGAGTAGTCAAGGGGAAAGTTCTCATGGGTAACTTTCTTTTGCAATGTGTTCTGAAATTTTTGAAACTGCTATATTTGATATTTTGGTTTATTTTATTTCTTCAATGTAATAAACTTCTGTTTTATTGGTAAAATCTAATCTGTAGTCTGATGTGCTTATGTTTCAGTGAAAGACCACAAGGTTTGACAAAGGGGAAAAAGATCGAGCGAGGCAGGTTTTATTCTGGGGTTTGACTATTCCACTTGCTGAAGCAGCTGGAATCGTAACGGTTCTCATTTCTTGTCCTGCTGTGCTGCATTGGTGATAAATCTGTACGTTTCCTGGCTGTAACCGTACCAGGAAGTTCAAGAGTTCAGTGAAATGATGCTTCATTATTAGCATCAACTTCATCAGGAATACACCACACAGAAAACATTTCCCGAATTCGTAGAATGTCTTCGTGGACAAAGTTGGATCAATGGTTGTTTTAAATTTGTTCTCCACTATGGAAAGTGGAGTGTTTCTCATTCGAACTGTGTATTGTGAAATAGTGGTTAGCTGCTGCTAGTTGTAAGTTATTATTTCATTAACATGAGAGTTCAATATTCCAGCCATTGGACCTTGCATTGTTTTCACTATTATTGTGGTTAACTCATGTGTTTCTGTTTAAAGTGGCATTTGATGAATGCTCGTGGACATTGTGCACAGGGAGTAAGCAATTTAAACTCCTTTAAACACTCTACAAAGTCACTTAATTCGTTGCATGGGTAAACCTAATGAGAAAATATATGTACTAATTTATATTTGTGTATATAATATTTATACATATAATATTTTATATATTACATATATATAATATTTATATGAATATATTTGTGTTGGTTGCATTACCCGAAACACTACTCGGGTAGTGTCTCCCACCCATCCTCCTCCTCGAAGCAAAAAAAAAGTTTCTGTGCGACAGAAGGTAACTAGTTTATTTTTTATTCTTTATTTTAAACAGTCTCTTTGGGAATTTAGAATAATGGGAACGGAGGTCAGGGCAGTTGAATGCTCCTCCTGCAGAATGTGGGAGGTAAGGGTCACCACTAGTGTCCCTGCTGACTACATCTGCGGGAAGTGCACCCAACTCCAGCTCCTTGAAAACCGCGTTAGGGAACTGGAGCTGGAGCTCACAGGGACTGGCCCCGCAGCCATGTCCCGCGCACTGTCCCGCTCACAGCGTACTGCCCCCAGCAGCCCTGACCCGCTGACAGGGACCTGCCCCCGCAGCCATGACCCGCTAGCAGGGACTGGCCCCCGCAGCCCTGACCCGCTCACAGCGACTTGCACCCCGCAGTCCTGTCCCGCTCACCGCGTACTGCCCCCCGCAGACGTGTCCCGCTCACAGGGCCTGGGCCCTGCAGCCCTGTCCCGCACACAGCGTACTGGCCCCCGCAGCCGTGTCCCACTCACAGGGACTGGAGCCCGTAGCCCTGAGCGCTCATCGTGACTTGCCCCCGCAGCCCTGACCCGCTCATCGTGACTTGCCCCCGCAGCTCTGACCCGCTCAGAGGGACTGGCCCTTGCAGCCATGACCCGGTCACAGCGACTTGTCCCCCGCAGCCCTGTCCTACTCACAGCGGATTGGAGCCGCAGCCCTGTCCCGCTCACATGGTACTGCCCCCCGCAGCCGTGTCCCGCTCAGAGGGACGGGCGCCCGCAGCCCTGACCCGCTCACAGCGTACTGCCCCCCGCAGCCGTGTCCTGCTCACAGTGACTTGTCCCCAGCAGTCCTGTCCCGCTCACAGCGTACTGCCCCCGGCAGCCGTGTCCCGCTTACAGGGTCTGGCCCTCGGAGCCCTGACCCGCTCACAGCGTACTGACCCTGCAGCCATGTCCCGCTCACAGCGACTGGCGCCCGCAGCCCTGACCCACTAACAGGGACTTGCCCCCGCAGCCCTGACCTGCTCACAGCGTACTGCCCCCCGCAGCCGTGTCCTGCTCACAGAAACTGGCCCAAAAGCCCTGATCTGCTCACAGCGACTGGCCCCCGCAGCCCTGACCCGCTCACAGGGACTGCCCCCCGTAGCTGTGGCTCATTAACAGGGACTGGCCCTCAGCAGTCCTGTCCCGCTCACAGCGCACTGCCCCCCTGCAGCCCTGTCCCGCTCACAGGGTCTGGCCCCCGCAGCCCTGACCTGCTCACAGCGTACTGCCCCCCGCAGCCGTGTCCTGCTCATAGAAACTGGCCCCAAAAGCCCTGATCTGCTCACAGGGACTGTCCCCCGCTGCCCTGACCCGCTCACAGGGACTGTCCCCCGCAGCCCTGACCCGCTCACAGGGACTGGCCCCCGCAGCCCTGACAGCTATTTGCCACCGCAGCCCAGACCCGTTCACAGGGACTGGCCCCCGCAGCCCTGACCCCCTGACAGCTATTTGCCACCGCAGCCCAGACCCGTTCACAGGGACTGGCCCCCGCAGCCCTGACCCGCTCACAGGGACTGGCCCCCGCAGCCCTGACCCGCTCACAGGGACTGGCCCCCGCAGCCCTGACCCGCTCACAGGGACTGGTCCCCGCAGCCCTGACCCCCTGGCAGGGACTGGTCCCCGCAGCCCTGACCCGCTCACAGGGACTGGTCCCCGCAGCCCTGACCCGCTCACAGGGACTGGCCCCCGCAGCCCTGACCCCCTGACAGCTATTTGCCACCGCAGCCCTCACCCGATCACAGGGACTGGCCTCCGCAGACCTGTCCCGCTCACAGGCACTGTCCCCCGCAGCCCTGTCCCGCTGACATGGACTGGCCCCCGCAGCCCTGACCCGCTCACAGGGACTGGCCCCCGCAGCCCTGTCCCGCTCACAGGGACTGGCCCCCGCAGCCCTGTCCCGCTCACAGGGACTGGCCCCCGCAGCCCTGTCCCGCTCACAGGGACTGGCCCCCGCAGCCCTGTCCCGCTCACAGGGACTGGCCCCCGCAGCCCTGTCCCGCTCACAGGGACTGTCCCCCGCAGCCCTGACCCGCTCACAGGGACTGTCCCCCGCAGCCCTGTCCCGCTCACAGGGACTGGCCCCCGCAGCCCTGTCCCGCTCACAGGGACTGGCCCCCGCAGCCCTGACCCGCTCACAGGGACTGGCCCCCGCAGCCCTGTCCCGCTCACAGGGACTGGCCCCCGCAGCCCTGTCCCGCTCACAGGGACTGGCCCCCGCAGCCCTGTCCCGCTCACAGGGACTGGCCCCCGCAGCCCTGTCCCGCTCACAGGGACTGGCCCCCGCAGCCCTGTCCCGCTCACAGGGACTGGCCCCCGCATCCATGTCCCGCTCACAGGGACTGGCCCCCGCAGCCCTGAGCCGCTCACAGGGACTGGCCGCCGCAGCCCGACCCGCTCACAGGGACTGGCCCCTGCAGCCCTGACCCGCTCACAGGGACCGGCCTCCGCAGCCCTGACCCGCTCACAGCGTCTTGCCTCCCATCCCTCTTACACAGGTCACCCCTTGCTCAGAAATGGTCCCAATTATCCATGAACCGGAAATCCAGCCCCCTGTGCCAGCTCCTTAACCATGCATTTTCATCTCACCTATCTTTCTCTGACTTAACTCACGAACATGTGGCACTCGTGGTAACCCATAAATTATTACCCTCTCGGTCCTGCCTTTCAACCTCTTTGCTAACTCCTTGTACACAGTCCGCAGGATGTCATCCCTCTTTCTGCCTATGTCATTGGTACCAACGTGCACAGTGGCCTCTGGCTGCTCACCCTCCCCCTTAAGAATTTCTGGCACCCAATCAGAGATGCCCTTGACCTTGGCAGCAGGGATGCAACACGCAGCCCTGGTGTCTCAAATGTGGCTACAGAATCTATGCCCCCAACGAATGAGTCTCCAACCACGTTCGCTCACTTGGATTTGCCTGACCCTGTCCCACAGCAGGGTGGTTTGTACCATGGACCTGGCTACTGCTGATTGTATAACTGACCCAGTTTAGTTTTAGATCAGTGTTAACCTTGGTTTCGTGGATAGCCAAGCACCTGAGTCATCTACAATACAGGAGAAATACATTCTTCAGCTCACGGATTCTGTGACAGTCAAGGACAAGCACTGAATTGTTCTAACCTCATTTCCAACACCTGGCCCATAGCCTTGCATGGCTTGGATAGCACTTGCACGTTTAAAAAAAAAATAAATGTAAGGATGATGTGAGGGTAAGGACATGGAATTTTTTTGATGTGGTCATATTCTCTCTTGTTGGAGCTGATTGCTGCTTATCACTTGTGTGGCGCAAATGTAACTTAACCTTTATCAGGCCAAGCCTGATCGTTGTCCAAGTCTCACTGTATTTTCTCACCGTTGACTTCACTGTTGGGCCTAACCAACATTTTGTACATACCCTGCCTATTCTGAAACTCTATCACTTAATATTAAGTCAAATAAAGACAAGTATCCAATGTGCCTTCCAAACCACTTCAACGACCTGGTCCATTACATTGGGGGATCAACAGGCATGCACATCAAGATCCTGAGATCCCTCTGATCATTGGTGCTTGTGAGGTCCGTATGATTCATCATGGGCTCCAAAATCTGTTCGTGCTGTGTCACCTGATCCTTATCCCGTTTGTCCTTACATGAAATAATGTTCACAAACGCTTCTCAAAAATTCTTCCCAATCCTACTTTTTGTAATCATGATACAAGTGAGCATAAAACTTGGAACACGACAGCAACAGGAATGTGCCCTTTGGCCCACCATGTTGGGCCAAACATGACAACAAATGAAATAATCCCTTCTGCCTGTCCTTGATCCATAGTCCTCCATTCCTTACCTCTTCGCGCACTTAACTAAAAGTCCCTTTTAAATGCTTTCATCGTATCTGCATCCACTACCACCCCGGGCAATGTATTCCACACTTTTAACATGCTCAGTGTGAAATATTTGCCCCTCACATCTCTTTTGAACTTCCCCCCCTCTCAGCTTAAATGCATGCCCCCTAATAGTGGACACTTCAACTCCGGGGGAGAAATTTTCTGACCGTTAGCTGTATTTATGTATCTCCTAATTTTCGAGACTTCTATCAAGCCTGCCCTCAGCTTCTACTGCTCCAGAGAAAATGAAGAGTTTTTCCAGCTTCTCCCTCTCGTTCATACCCTCTATTCCAGTCAGCATGCTGGTAAATCTCTTCTGCACCCTGTCCAAAGCCTGCACGTCCTTAGTGTAATGTGGCGGCCAGAATTGAATGCAATACTCTGTGTGGTCTCACCAAAGTCTTGTAAAGCTGCAATGTGACATCCTGACTCTTGCACTGAGTTCCCCTATGAATAAAGGCAAGCATGCGATATGCCTTCTTGACCACCCTATCTACTTGTGTGGCTACTGTCAGGGAGTTCTGGTCTAGGACCCCAAGATCCCTCTGGACTTCACTGCTGTTTGGGGTCCTGCCATTAACTGTGTATCCCTTTCCTTAACACTTGGTCTCCTAAAATGCAACACCTCATGCCTGCCCAGATTAAATTCCATCGGCCATTTCTCCGCTCGTGTTTGCAATTGGTCTGTATCTTGCTGTGTCCTTTGACAACCTTCCATGCTGTCCACAAGTCCACTGGTCCTTATATCATCTGCAAACTTAGTGATCCCCCATCTGCATTTGCAACCAAGTCATTTACACATATCACAAACAGCAGAAATCACATCGATGCGGAACACCACTCGTCACTGAGCTGCAGCCAGAAAAACAGCTTTCCACCACTGAGACGGCAAGAACTGCAGATGCTGGAATCAGAGTTAACCAAGTGTGGAGCTGGAGGAACGCAGCAGGTCAGGCAGCATCAGAGGAACAGGAAAGCTGACATTGTTGATGCTGCCTGGCCTGCTGTGTTCCTCCAGCCCTATACTGTGTTATCTTTGTCAGCCTTCCACCGCTACCGTCTGCCTTATATGGGCAGGCCAAGTCACCATGGATCTCATGGATCTTAATCTTCTGGATGAGCATACCATGAGGGACCTTGTTGAAAACCTTCGTAAAATCCATGTATATGTTATCAACTGTTCGATCCGAATTGATCACCCTTGTCACCTCCGTGAAAACTTCAACTGACTTGGTAAGACATAACCTGCCTTGCATAATACCATGCTGGCTGTCCCTTATTAGCCCATACTTTTGAGACATGAGACACTCACCAGTCTTTAGTTTCCTGGAAAGTCCCTGTTTTCCTGCTTGAACAGAGGAACGACTTTATCCACTCACCAGTCTCCGCAACCCCTCCAGTGCCTGGCAAGGATATCAGATCCTGTTGAAAGTGGTGTGTTGATGCATTTGTGTCATGATTGTGTTTTGTTTCAGCCCTAACATTGAAAGCAGTGTAAGAATGTCTTTGTGCAGCAGGCGAGGTGTGATGAGACTGAGCCTTCATACAATTGCAAGATGTTGAAAATTTGCCATTATTTATGAAAACAGTGATAAATTTCCATGATCAACATTTCTGTTACACTGCAATGATTATCCCGTGGCATGTAAAATGAGAAAGATACGATAAAATGAGACTGGGTCATATGCAGGGAGAATGTTTGCCTTTCATGTCTATAGAAGTAGTGAAATATTTCCGTGAATCTAAAAGTCACTTTTCCGTTCATTGAAGGACACAATCATCGCCTTGGAAGCTTCATCACGATACTACTTTGCATTTCTGAAGAGGGAAGAAGAAATCAACATGAAAATTCAATTCCATGGTTTTGGAAGTCCCATTGAGAACACGATTCATTTGCGCCGGCATAATGCTCTGACCGAGAAAGAATTGAAGGTGAGTTTGTAGTTTGGAAGATCGCAGCAATTTATGCATCAACTTCTTCATTGATAATGTTCCATTGCTTTCAAACTGCATTTTCCACTCTGCAAGATAATAACTGTGAGAACAAGCAACAGCATCGGTAGGTGGTCTATGGGGAATGCAATGTTACAAAACCCGATCCATTCAACAACATATTTCAGATATGTCAACAAATTAAATATTCCAGCACAGGATAAAACAAAGAAGATGAGAGTGAGGAGGCAATAGCTCTGATGACAAAAGAACAGAAATTTACCTTTATCCATTCGAGCAAAAAAGCAGGCACGCAAATAAATAATCATCTAACAATGCACATGTGCAACGGAGGCTACAGGGGGACTAAAAATGCCGAATTGTTGTCATGCGTATTGCTGAAAGGATGATTGAAACAGAATCTGTGGTAAATTTGAAGAAATACAGATGATGCATCTCAGGATGTTGGAGGAAGAACATTTATGGACTGAGGCAAATTGTATTGCCCTTTTCAGGAGTTATTGGGTTCATAATGAATTGAAACACTTCCTTCTGTGCTGAAAGCTTTAGTTTAGTTGCAGCTGGATGACAATTTCTGTTCCTGGTAGTATTTAGCAAACTGTTAAAAGTGAATGTCACTGCACAGAATTCCAAACATGACTCCAATCAGTAGAGAAAATATCCAAGGTGTGTGATGAGTTGTATCCTCTCATGTTGAACAGCGCAGCGACAGATACAATGGAGGCACTGATGATAATGTTCCAAGAATCCTTAGATTGTGGAAAATTCGCAGAGGATTGAAAGATGGTGAACATAACACCATTATTACAAAGATACTTGGACAAAGTAGTAAGCCAGTATTGCCAATTTAGGTGAACCTGGGTAGATGTTCATGCCGGCAATGAAAGATGAAATAACAGGGTACTGAGTGTGCTGTAACATCCTACAGAGTGAACATCCTTTCATAACGGGGAAATAATACTTGACAAACTTGCTACAGTGCTTTGAGAAGGAAACAAACATTACTGATGAAGGACCACCGGTTGATGTCGTACATTGAGATTTCAACAAAGCATTTGATAAGGTACAGCTCGTAAGGTGTCTCGAAGGAAAAGAGCCCGTGTGTTCAACGGTAGTATGTTCGGATGGACAGAGGACTGCATCGTTAATAGAGGTAGAGTTGTAGCAGCAAGATGGTAACTGACAAGTCATGTACAGCCACAGAGCGAATGCTGCGGAGGCCGTACACCTCATGTTGACTGGGTTGATTTCGGAAATGGCGGAGGGGATTGCTATGCTTAGGAAAGTTGGGCAGGCAGGGACTACGTTCATTGGCGTTTTTAAGATTGAAAACAATCTTATTTTTTCAACATTTAAGATTCTTAAGAGGCTTGATAGTGTATATCCGTAGAGATTACTCCCATTTGTGAAAGATTTTACGACCAGAGGCCACATTTTCAAATTGGTTGCCCATTAATTCAGGGAAGAATTACTTCTTTCAGGTTGCAGCAATTTATTGAACACTTTAGCCAAGAAGGTTTTAGAGGTAATGCCATTAATCATATGCTAGGCTGTAACGGCCAGGTTAATTTTTAAATCAAGAAACAATGATAATGAGAAAAGGGTCGAGGCCTGAAACGTCAGCTTTTGTGCTCCTGAGATGCTGCTTGGCCTGCTGTGTTCATCCAGCTTCACACTTTGTTATCTTGGATTCTCCAGCATCTGCAGTTCCCATTATCAGTGATAATGAGAAAAGGGTAGTCTTTACAGTGGAAGATACTTCAAGGATCCCCTTATTACTAAAGAACACAGGGAGGAATTAAACACATCACTACCACACCATCACTACCATGAGAAAAGTAGCAGTAGACAATCTAATGGAGTGAAAGCAGATTGGACTCTTTGCCGTGATGGTTTACTTTCTAAGATTCTAAACAATGAGCTTCAGAGTCGGTGTCTGCTTTGACTGTAATTTCCCAAAAAGGTTTAGATTCCAGAGAAGCATCTGAGGGCTGGAAAACTGCTGATGTGACATCCCTGTTTAAAAAGGAGAGAGGCAAAAAGAAGATAACTACAACCGAACCAGCCTAACATCTATTGTTGGAAATATGTGGCAATCAACTATGAAGAAAATAGTAGCAGAACATTTGGAAAATCAGAATCTAATCAAACAGAATCACCATAGCCTGCTGAAAGAGAAATTATGTCTGGCTAATTTGTTTGGGTTTTTGGAGGAAGTTTTGGGAGGAGAATTAACAGAGGAAAACCAGTAAATGTGTTGTGTTTGGACTTGGAGAAAGCATTGAGAATGTACTCAAAAGTAATAAGCTAAGAGCTGAGGTTTTGAAGGTAGTATATTGCTATGGATCAGTATACTTTGCACATTCTGGAAGGAGAGATCACATCTCGAGTGAAATGCACCTAGTGAATATATATTTTGGGGAACTTGGTGGCAATCCGGTAAGTCACTGCAGAGGGTAAGAGGTGCCATTTGCTTGCTTTTTTTGCCTGATAGTTCGTAAGCATTTTTTTTGAGACAGGGTGAATTGAAGCCAGAATCAGGGACCGAGAGGGTGAACCAGGTTCATTGGTTGGTGATCGCTACTGGTTTAAGAATCTATTATCGGTAGCTTTCAGATTGAAAGTAAATCGGAGAAATATTTACAGGCTACAAACTAAAAGACCAGAATGTTTTCAAATCAAATTAAGAGCGAAGTAATTGAAATGGAGATGCCAGGCCAGATGATGATTTGTACCTACATGACGGGCGAGTGGTCAGGCCCCATACTCCAGCTTAGGGTTGATGAACTGGAATCTCAGTTTTTACCAATCAACAAATCATGTGGGGGACAGTTACTGGGGAATGCTGTGCTTCAGGAGGCAGTCACACACCTTAGATTAACTAGCTGAAACTTGGTCAGTGGCCAATGACAAAGAACAGGGCAGGTGGAAGGTTTCAGGATGTAGTGCAGAAGGAACCTTGGCCTTTGATCTTATCTAACAGGTTTGAGATTCTTTCTTCCTGTGTGGATGAGAGTGCAGGGTATAGGGAAGATGAGTAAACTGACTGTAGCACTGTGGTACAGGGGGACATTGAAGAGGGAATAAAAAGTGAAATGTAGTTATAATCAGAGGTAGTATAGTTAGGGGAATGAACACTGTTCGTTGTGACCAGGATCGAGAGTCTCGAAAGTAGTGTTGCCTGCCTGGTGCCCAGGTTCGGGAGATTCCATCTCGGCTACAAAGGAACTTGAAGTGGGAGGAGTAGAAATCCAGCTATCGTGGTCCACACAGGTACCATTGATATGGAAGAAAGAGGAAAGAGGTTCTCCTGAGGGATTATGAGCACCGAGGTGCTGAGGTGAGAAAGCAGAACCAGAATGGTAATAATCTCTGGATTATTATCTGAGCAATTTGGCACGGTGTGAACATAATTATAGATGTACATTGTTCAAATGGTGGCATGGCAGAAATGTGTTTGAATTCATGGGACATTGGCATCGGTATGGGGAAGGAGGGAGTCGTTCTGGTGTTATAGGCTCGACGAGAATCATATTGGGACAAGTATCCTCGCAAAATACAGAGCTAGGTCTGGGGCTAGGGCGTAAAAATAAAAAGTGTGGAGTGGGTGAGCTCAGTTGCATGGAAAATTGTGGAAAAAGTTAGAAGCTGGTAAGTGCTCAGCAAAGTTTCCAGAGCAAGTAATAGGACAAAAAGTTTGGAAATGGTCAGGAGTCTCACTTCAGCTGCTGCAGATAAGAAGGGTGGCTGTAAATGCCAGACTGAAGATCTTGTATTGAATTGCAGGGAGTGTATGAAACAAAGTGAATGAGTTTGTGGTGCAGATTGAAATTGACAGATACATCACTCTGGGTATCACAGAGAGGTGGTTGTTAGGGGATAAGTGTTGGGAACGAAATAGCCAATGATTCATGTCCGATAGAAAGAACAGGCAAATGAACAGAGATAACAAAGCGTGGAGCTGGATGAGCACAGCAGGCCAAGCAGCATCTCAGGAGCGTAAAAGCTGACGTTTTGTGCCGAGACCCTTCTACTTCTGTGTGTTCATCCTGCTGTGTTCATCCAGATCCACACTTTGTTATCTTGGATTCTGAAGCATCTGCAGTTCCCATTATCTCCGATACAAATGGACAGAGATGCCAGGGTTGGCTTGTCAGTAAGAAATGAAGGAACGCGCTGAAGGAACCAAAGCTCTTGTGCTTGTTTATTAATGACTTGGAGGAAAGCGGTGCATGTGCTGTGGCTAAATTTGTAGGTGACTGAAAAAATATTTAGAAAGACAAGGCATGGCCCAGAAACAGAGATTTACCAGGATGTTACTTGAATCGGAATGTATTAGCTATAAGGAGGGTTTGGTGGAAATGCTGTGTCATGATACATGTAATGAGATCAACCATGATCTCACCGAATGATGGAGGAATATTCAATGGGCCAAATGACTTTTTTTGTGAGTCTTCTTGTTTGACAATGCATTCATGAAGGTGTTTTTTTTTTCTCTCTTGGATAAGATGTGGAAATGAAATGTATACGAGATGATGGGAACTGCAGATGCTGGAGAATCCAAGACAACAAAATGTGAGGCTGGATGAACACAGCAGGCCAAGCAGCATCTCAGGAGGACAAAAGTGCTCCTGAGATGCTGCTTGGCCTGCTGTGTTCATCCAGCCTCACATTTTGTTGTCATGAAATGTATACACTTCCTTTTCATCTGGGAATAAATAATTGTTCTGAACGATTTCCATTGACTAATAGCAATCTGACAATCTTCGCAATGTAAAGAGATTTTTAGCTTCTTTTTAATTGTAAAGGTATTCTTTGGAATTAATTTGGCATATATTATTTGCATCTCAGGAAGTATGTTCATCACTGCATCTCAAAAAGTGCTCTGTTGTATGACAGTAGCTTTTTAAAGATCACTTCAATGGTTGTGATTTTGAGTTGCCATCACACACATTAAATTACACTGTTGGCCAATCTGTCCATGATTATTTCATTATCTTATGCTTCAAACAGACAAGGAAATATTGGTGATGCAATGAAGTGTTTGACTCTCAAATATAATTGCTGTTACAGTTTCCACTTGGAAGAAAGATTCACATCAAATTGACTGGTCAAGGAAATGGGACACTGACTGTGAGTACTTTGAATGTTCGAGTTATTCCTAAAATGAAAGTTATGACCTTGATGATTTCTCTTTCATGCAGATATGAAGAGACTCTTTTAAAATATCCTCTCGGTTAGTGGTTCAGGCATAAAAGTGCAATATGTATATTTATGTATATACATGTACATGCGTCATCTGAAAAGATAATGAGTATAAATCACTTGTGACAAGGTGAGAATGAGTTATCCAGATAGTAAGAACTGCCAATGTTGGTGTCTGAGATAACACATTGTGGAGCTGGAGGAACACAGCAGGGCAGGCAGCATCAGAGGCTGAGGAAAGTTGAGGTTTTGGGTCAGGACCCTTCCTGAGAAATGGAGGGTGGAAGGGAGCTCAGAAACAAATAGTTTTGATGGGGAGGAGGTGGTAGGGAAGGTAGGTGGGATGGTGATAAGTGAGTACTATCCAGATTGGAACAGATTTTCCCCAGGGGGTATTGAGTACGAATTCCAAATCACTCTCAAAATCTTAGTGACTGTTAACATTGATGTTTTTTGTCTGTGTGTTTCAGTAATTGCATGACAGTTGAATGGTTCGTTGAGAGTGAGGAACCTATGGACTCTCACACACCAAGATGGAATTTAGTTCGAAGAGTGACTTCAAAATAGTTGCTTGCTTTTAAAATCTTGACCGTTTTTGCTGTCCAGTTGAATGAATTTAGCTTCATACTGCTTCAATAGGAATTAGTGTTTAATAGGAACATATTTGTGAAACTTACAGTTCCGTAAGTTTTAGCATAAACTGGTCCAGCCTTTCGGTGCTTGCAAAAAGGCTCACCTCTCCATTAATACCGAAGGAAAATTGGAGTTTAAAAGTAAGTTCACCCGTTGTCAGGGAATGAAATGTTAATGTTGACTCGAACATAATTTTAAAAAAAGTCATATATTTGTGTAACACTGAACTCAAATTAAAATTTGGATATGCTAGTTTTACAGATGGTTGGATATTGAATTCATTTTAAATGAGGGTGAAGATCACTTTAAATCCAGCATATTTGTGAAGAAAAGAAATAGCATATCAAATAAAATTAACTGCATGACTCTTCATAGCCCTATATGTAGAATTTCATTCTGAACTATGAGACAGTTGTGACCCCATACTACCTCAGTGCTCATGGCAAGAGTAAGACACCTGTTTGACGTGCTGTGCACTGCATGGAATGGCGGCAACATCAGATTCATTGATGCTTGAGAATCAAAAGAATATGACGATAAGATTTAAAATCAAAATCTCATTGAACACTTCAAGGAATGTATTACAGGAAGAGGGGGAAAGCATGTATGACGAATAGAAGGTGGTGGCGCAGATCACATAGACCTGTGTGCTAAAACTTATGACAAATTTCACATTGAATGTAACAGTTTAAACAGGCTGGAGGAAGCAGACATGCCAGCCCAAACTTTTTGAATTTGAGCATTCTGTTCATAAACATCAGCAAAATTGTTGGAAACATGTTTATTCTTTCTCTTTTATTGCACAGAACCATACGATTAGACTGTTTTGATGAGAAATTTAAAGATTACGTGTCCCATCCGTTTGACTCACAGTTTGGTACCATAGGTTGGTACGATCTTCGTTGGAGAAGGAAAAGGGATGTTCCAGATACAGAAAACCGTCAAACCATTTACAACAAAGTCCATTTCTGGTTAGTATTAATTAATGCAGTTAACATTTTTAGCTCGACATGATTGCACAATGGAGTCAATAAGAAAATTCCATCTGATATTCCACATAAATTTTAAGTGGATATTAAAGCAGCTCATTTCTTTTTCACGCTGTATGCTGCTTTTAAGAATGGTTGTCTTATTGTCGAAATGTTTAGCTTTGACTCCATGGTTTCTTCCATTAGCTCACATTGAAACACATGTTTCTTCAGCCAAAAATGCACATTTACCCGGTGTAGCTTGACCAACCTTCCCCTGTGGTCGTTCCCCTGAAATCCCCTGCGGTCGCTCCCCTGAAAAACAACTATACCATTTTGGATACTGTTCCGGGGACGACTTCGCAGGGGTATGCAGTAGGGTGCAGGTCTCTGGCACAGAGTCTGTCCCTCTTGCACAGAAGGGGAGCGGGGATAGGAAGAGAGTGATAGTCATTGGGGACTCAATAGTTGGAGGGACTGATAGAAGATTTGCCGGGAACGAAAGAGACTCACGATTGGTGTGTTGCCGACCAGGTGCCAGGGTCTGTGATGTCTCGGATCGTGTGTTTAGGGTCCTGAGGGGAGAGGCTGACCAGCCCCAAGTCGTGATATACATAGGCACCAACGGCATAGGTAGAAAGAGGGATAGGGATGTCAGGCAGGATTTGAGGGAGCTAGGGTGGAAGCCGAGAGCTAGAACAAGCAGAGTGGTCATCTCTGGTTTGTCACCCGTACCACGTGATAGCGAGGCAAAGAACAGGGAGAGATTTCAGCTGAAGACGTGGCTGCAGGGATGGTGCAGGTGGGAGGGCTTCAGGTACATGGACAATTGGGGCTCGTTCTGGGGAAGGTGGGACCTATACAAACAGGACGGTCTCCACTTGAATGAGAGGGGCACGAATATCCTGGGTGGGAAATTGGCTAGTGCCATTCGGTTGGATTTAAACTAGCTCAGAAGGGGGATGGGAAACTGAGGTGTAGTCCCAGTACACAGGAGGATGAGCGTAGGGAGGACATGGTCAGGACCTCACTGTCACAGAAGTGTGCTGGCAGACAGCAAGCTGGATTGAAGTGTGACGACTTTAATGCCGGGAGTATCCGGAATAATGTAGGTGAGGTTGCAGCTTGGATAGGTACCTGGGACTTCGATGTTGTGGCCATTTCGGAGGCATGGATAGAGGAGGGTCAGGAATGGATGTTGCAGGTTCTCGTGTTTAGATCTTTCATTAAGGTCTGGGAAGGTGGTAAAAGAGGGGGAGGTGTGGCTTTGTTGGTCAAGGACAGTATAACGGCGGCTGAAAGAACCTTTGAGGACTTGTCTACTGTGGTGGTATGGGCTGAGGTTGCCAAGGAAGGTTTGTCGACTGAGCCAGTGTGGGTGGACGTTCGGAACAGCAAGGCAGCAGTCACTTCACTGGGGGTTTTCTACGGACCCCAAATAGCGGTTGGGAGATCGAAGAACTCATTGGCCGGCAGATTGTTGAAAAGTGCAAACGTATCAGGGTTGTTGTTATGGGTGACTTCAACTTTCCCAATATCGATCGAAACCTCCTTAGTGCAGATGGTTTGGATGGAGCCGTTTTTGTCAGGTGTGTTCAGGAGGGTTTCCTGACTCAGTATGTGGACAGGCCGAGGGGGGAGGCCATTTTGGATTTGGTGCTCGGCGATGAGCCAGGACAGGTGTCAGATCTCGTGGTGGGAGAACACTTTGGCGACAGTGACCGCAAGAGCCTCACATTTACCATAGCCATGGAAAGTGAAAGGAGCAGTTACCAGGGGAAGATATTTCACTGGGGTCAAGGAAACTATGATGCTATCAGACAGGAGTTGGGAAGTACAGATTGGGAGCAATTGTTCCACAGAAAGGGCGCAGCAGACATGTGGAGGCTGTTCAAGGAGCAGTTGTTGCGAGTGATGTATAAATTTGTTCCTCTGAGACAGATAAGAAGGGGTAAGATTCAGGAGCCTTGGATGACGGGTACAGAGGTGCTTCTTGTCAAAAAGAAAAGGCAGCGTACGTAAGGTGGAGGAAGTGAGGGTCTGGCACAGCTTTCGAGTATTACAGGCCTGCTGGGAAGGAGCTCAAAAGATATTGCCTGTACAATTGTTACCTGTTACAACCTTTGCGTCCACGCTTGCTCATTCAATGGTGTCAAGATGCCAGCAGTGCATGTACCTTCTCCATCCCCTAATGCCGTCAGCTCACACAAGACATAGTCCTTACTTAAAATCTTCTGATCAACCAACGTTCATTGTAATGGACATTTTAGTTGTCTGTCATGAAACGAAAACTGATTCTGACTGGCATGACCTGCAGTGCAAATGAATATAATCTGCGAAATGAGATTCCTTATGGGCTTGCAGCCGCTACAAATAATTGCTTTTCAAAGACGTTGCATACATACATTTTTTTCTCCTGTCACCTTAGATTATTTTTTTGTTTATGCATGTTGTGTGGGTTTCCAGTCAGGCCCATAAACTCAGGTTGATGCAGTCACTGTTACAACACGGTATTGAAGGAGAATTTGTGATCTTTGGAGTTTCATTCCAGTGTCTGAAGGAGTGCACCATCAAGCCACTTCAGAGCACTACTGGCGACGAATTGTTGCAAGTTTTCAAGTGTTACCGATCGTCACATAAAATATGGCCTTTTTGTTGTTGCGCTATTCATCTTAACTGCACCATATCTAGGATTTCGGCTTGGAAACTATTTCAATTTTTTTGATTTACTTATTCAAAATCATTTATGATTGTTGTCATGATATCTACTATATGTTATTTTGATTGGACATAGAGGATTGGATCTGTCTTAATGGAAATAATGTACGCGCTTCTAAAACCCCTTCTGGGCAAGGTAGTTGCTCAGTGGTTAGAGCTGCTCATGCACTGGGGAGCCAATTGAGATTCCAGTCTTGGGTAACTATCTGTGTGGAATTGACACGTCCTCCCCGCGTCTGCGAGGGGCTTCTGCCAGGTGCTGCAGTTTCCTCCCATTGTTCAAAGATGTGCAGGTCCTTATATGTGATTTGTGAAGCATTTCTTAAATGTTTCAATCCTGCCAGCATCCAGTGCCTTGGACAAAATAACTGGAGATGAATAAAAGATACTGTGCCTTTTGACACCATTTCCTGCTGGATTTTCATCAATCCTGCTTTATATCGGTGACAACTTCCATGACCTTTTTTGATGCTATGTCTGAATTGACAGTCTAGTTCCAAATATTTGTTGTGCAGTATTTCAAGGTCTCTGTTACAGCATACCCATGAATGTCCACTTCAAAAGATACTTCCATATCATAGAATCCCTACGGTGTGGAAACAAGTCCCTTTTGACCCAAGAAGTCCACGGCCACGCTCCAAAGAGCATCTCACCCTGACTCATCCCCCGACCCTTTCCTCAGTAACCGTACGTTTCCCATGACTAACACACCTAATCTACACATCCCTAAACACAATGGGCAAGTTTGGCATGGCCCATACACCGAGCCTGCACATCTTTGGACTGTGGGAGGAAACCAGAGCACCCAGCAGGAACCCATGCAGGCATGGGCAGAATGTACAAACTCCGCACAGAAAATCGTCCAACGGTGGGATCGAACCTGGGTCCCTGGCGCTGTGAGTCAGCAGTGCTAACCACTGAGCCACCGTGCTACCCTTGGAGTTAGACAGAGCTTGCTTGTTCCTGGGTGGCCTCAAACTGCCAACCTCCACTTAGTGGCAAAAGTGCTGACCAACTGCACTCATCTTCACTGGTTTTTGCTTTGTATCATTGAATTCAATTCTTCAAACTCTATGATAAATATTTAAATTTCCATTGATATGTGAGCGTTGTTTTTAGTACGTAGTATTGGTTTATTATGTTTCATTGGTACATAGTGAATATTGTGTGTATATGCAAATGGGCAAGTTGGTAATGATGCAGTCCGCAGACCTGGAGGATAATAACACTGTCCTTCAATCGCCCACGATGCCCTCTGCAAATTGGTAGAAAACAAAAATTTCTAAAAAATTCATCTCTCCTCCCGTCAGTCGATCAAAATTAATTCAGGATTTTGTACAGGCCAATAAGCGTAAGATTACACGAGCCTAAACAAAACTACTGGCTCATATTAGTTCAGGAAAGTGAAAGGGCAACAATAGAGGTAGGAGGAACTGCAGATGCTGGAGAATCTGAGATAAGAAGGTGTAAAGCTGGATGAACACAGCAGGCCAAGCAGTATCATCCGGCTCTACACCTTGTTGTCTCAGATTCTCCAGCGCCAATTTTCTGAAGTAGGGTCTCGTTCCGAAACATCAGCTTTCTTGCTTCTCTGCTGCTTGACCTGCTGTGTTCATCCAGCTCTCCACCTTGGGCAACAATAGAGTATGTTTTAAGTCACTAGATATGTTACGTGGGTTTGTCTTCCTTAGGGTGGACAATGGGATGCAGTGACTGAGGACAATGGGATGCAGTGACTGAGGGCAATGGGATGCAGTGACTGTGGACAATGGGATGCAGTGACTGAGGACAATGGGATGCAGCGACTGAGGACAATGGGATGCAGCGACTGAGGACAATGGGATGCAGTGACTGAGGGCAATGGGATGCAGTGACTGAGGGCAATGGGATGCAGTGACTGAGGGCAATGGGATGCAGTGATTGAGGACAATGGGATGCAGTGACTGAGGGGAATGTGATGCAGTGACTGAGGGAAATGGGATGCAGTGACTGGTAATTGGGACGCTGTGGCTGAGTGAAATGGGACGCAGTGACTGATGGAAAGGAGATGCAGTGACTGATTGAAATGGGATTGCCGTGACTGTGGAAAGGAGAAGCAGTGACTGAGGAAATGGGACGCGGTGACGGATGGAAATGGGATGCTCTGACTGAGTGTAAAGTGAAGCTTTGAGTGAAATGGGATGCAGTGGCTGTGAAATATGGGATGCAGTGGCTGTGTGAAATGGGATGCAGTGACTGGTGGAAATGAGATGCTCTGACTTAGGGAAAGGAAATGCAGTGTCTGTGGGAAATGGGATGCTGCGACTGAGGGTGATGGGATGCAGTGACTGATGGAAATGGATGCAGTGACTGAGTGAAATGGGAGGCGGTGACTGAGTGAAATGCGATGCAGTGACTGAGGTACTGGGAAGGAGTGACTGAGTTAATAGGGATGCAGTGCCCGTGCGGGCTTGGGGTGCAGTGACTTAGGGAAATGGGATACAGTGCCTGAGTGAAATGTGACGCACTGACTGAGTGAAATCGGATGCAGTGACAGAGTGGAATGGGATGCAGTAACTGCGTGAAATGGGATGCAGTGAATGAGTGAAATGAGATGCAGTGTCTGATGGAAATGTGATGCAGTGACAGAGTGACATGAGCTGCAGTGACTGATGGAAATGGGATGCAGTGACTGAGCGACATGAGCTGCAGTGTCTGATGGAAATGTGACGCAGTGACTGAGGGACATGGGATGCAGTGACTGAGGGACATGGGATGCAGTGACTGAGGGACATGGGATGCAGTGACTGAGGGACATGGGATGCAGTGACTGAGGGACATGGGATGCAGTGACTGAGGGACATGGGATGCAGTGACTGAGGGAAAGGAGATGCAGTGACTGTGGGAAATGGCATACTGTGACTTAGGGTAATGGGATGCAGTGACTGAGGGGAATGGGATGCAGTGAGTGTGGGAAACTGAATACAGCGTCTGAGAGATACGGGAAACAGTGACTGAGGGAAATGTGATGCAGTGACTGAGGGAAATGTGATGCAGTGACTGAGGGAAATGTGATGCAGTGACTGAGGGAAATGTGATGCAGTGACTGAGTGAAATGGGCTGCAGTGACTGTTGGAAATGGGATGCAGTGATTGAGTGAAATGGGATGCAGTGACTGAGTGAAATGAGATGCAGTGACTGAGGAAAATGGGATGCAGTCTGTGAGTGAAATGTGTTGCAGTCACTGAGTGAAAGGGGATGCAGTGACTGAGTGAAATGCGATGCAGTGACTGAGTGAAATGCGATGCAGTGACTGTTGGAAATGGGATGCAGTGTCTGAGGGAAATGGGATGCAGTGACTGACGGAAATGGGATGCAGTCAGTGAGTGAAATGAGATGCAGTGACTGAATGAAGTGGGATGCAGTGACTGAGGACAATGGGATGCAGTGACTGAGTGACATGGGATGCAGTGACTGAGGGACATGGGATGCAGTGACTGAGGGACATGGGATGCAGTGACTGTGGGAAATGGCATACTGTGACTCAGGGTAATGGAATGCAGTGACTGAGGGGAATGGGATGCAGTGAGTGTGGGAAATTGAATACAGCGTCTGAGAGATACGGGAAACAGTGACTGATGGAAATGGGATGCAGTGAATGTGGGACATGGGATGCAGTGATTGAGTGAAATGTGATGCAGTGACTGAGTGAAATGTGATGCAGTGACTGAGTGAAATGTGATGCAGTGACTGAGGGAAATGCGATGCAGTGACTGAGGGAAATGCGATGCAGTGACTGAGGGAAATGGGATGCAGTGACTGAGGGAAATGAGATGCCAAGACTGAGTGAACTGGGATGCAGTGACTGATGGAAATGGTATGCAGTGACTGAGGGAAATGGGATGCGGTGACTGACGGAAATGGGATGCACTGACTGAGGGACATGGGATGCACTGACTGAGGGACATGGGATGCACTGACTGAGGGACATGGGATGCACTGACCGAGCGAAATCGGATGCAGTATTTGTGGGAAGTAGGATGCAATCACTGATTGAAGTGAGATGCAGAGTCTGAGGGAAGGGAGATGCTGTGTCTATGGGAAATGGGATACAGTGAGTGTCGGAAATTGAATGCAGCGCCTGTGAGATACGGGAACCAGTGACGAATGGAAATGGGATGCAGTGACTGAGGGAAATGGGATGCAGTGACTGAGTGTGATGGGATGCAGTGTCTGAGTGAGATGGGATGCAGTGTCTGATTGAAATGGGATGCAGTTAATGAGTGAAATGAGATGCAGTGACTTATGGAAATTGGATGCAGTTACTGTGGGACATGGGATTCAGTGACTGAGGTCCTGGGAAGGAGTGACTGAGTTAATAGGGATGCAGTGCCCGAGCCGGCTTGGAGTACAGTGACTGAGGGAAATGGGATACAGTGGCTGAGAGAAATGGGATGCACTGTCTTAGTGAAATGGGATGCAGTGGCTGAGTGAAATGGGATGCAGTAACTGGTGGAAATGGGATGCAGTGACTGATCGAAATGGGATGCGGTGACTGAGGTGAGGGAGATGCAGTGATGGAGTGAATTGGGATGCAGTGACTGAGTGAAATGTGATGCAGTGACTGAGTGAAATGGGATGCAGTGACTGAGCGAAATGGGTGGCAGTGACGAGTGAAATGGGTTGCAGTGACTGAGTGAAATGGGATGCATTGACTGAGGAAAATGGGATGCAGTGACTGAGGGAAATGGGTGCAGTGACTGAGTGAAATGAGATGCAGTGACTGAGGGAAAGGAGATGCTGTGACGATGGGAAATGGGATGCAGTGAGTGTGGGAAATTGAATGCAGCGTCTGTGAGATAATGGAAACAGTGACTGATGGAAATGGGATGCAGTGACTATGGTGAAGGAGATGCAGTGACTGAGTGAAATGGGATGCAGTGACTAAGTGAAATGAGATGCCTTGTTTGATGGAAATATGATGCAGTAACTGATGGAAATGAGATGCAGTGACAGAGTGAAAAGCGATGCAGTGTCTGAGTGAAATGGGATGCACTGACTGAGTTAATATGGATACAGTGCCCGAGCCGGCTTGGAGTACAGTGACTGAGGGAAATGTGATACAGTGGCTGAGAGAAATGGGATGCACTGTCTTAGTGAAATGGGATGCCGTGACTGAGGGAAATGGGATGCAGTGACTGAGTGAAAGGAGATGCACTGTCTGATGGGAATGTGATGCAGTGACAGAGGTACTGGGAAGGAGTGACTGAGTTAATAGGGAATCCATGCCCGAGCGGGCTTGGGGTGCAGTGACTGAGGGAAATGGGATGCAGTGACCGAGTGAAATGAGATGCAGTGACTGAGCAAAATGGGATTCACTATTTTTGGGAAGTAGGATGCAATCACTGATTGAAATGAGATGCAGAGACTGTGGGAAAGAAGATGCTGTGATGGTGGGAAATGGGATGCAGTGACTGTGTGAAATGGGATGCAGTGACTCAGTGAAATGTGATTCAGTCACTGAGTGAAATGTGATTCCGTCACTGAGTGAAATATGATGCACTCACTGAGTACACTGTGATTCAGTCACTGAGTGAACTGTGATGCAGTCACTGAGTGAACTGTGATGCAGTCACTGAGTGAAATGGGATGCAGTGGCTGAGGGAAATGTGATGCAGTGACTGAGTGAAATATGATGCAGTGACTGCGTGAAATGGGATGCAGTGACTGTGGTGAAGGAGATGCAGTGACTGAGGGAAATGGGATGCAGTGATTGAGTGAAATGGGATGCAGTGACTGAGTGAAATGGGAAGCAGTGACTGAGGGACATGGGAAGCAGTGACTGAGGGACATGGGAAGCAGTGAGTGAGGGACATGGGAAGCAGTGACTGAGGGACATGGGATGCAGTGACTGAGGGAAATCGGATGCCGTGACTGAGGGAAATGGGATGCAGTGACTGAGTGAAAGGAGATGCACTGTCTGATGGAAATGTGATGCAGTGACAGAGTGACATGAGCTGCAGTGACAGAGGTACTGGGAAGGAGTGACTGAGTTAATAGGGAATCAGTGCCCGAGCGGGCTTGGGGTGCAGTGACTGAGGGAAATGGGATGCAGTGACCGAGTGAAATGAGATGCAGTGACTGAGCAAAATGGGATGCACTATTTTTGTGAAGTAGGATGCAATCACTGATTGAAATGAGATGCAGAGACTGTGGGAAAGAAGATGCTGTGATGGTGGGAAATGGGATGCAGTGACTGTGTGAAATGGGATGCAGTGACTCAGTGAAATGTGATTCAGTCACTGAGTGAAATGTGATTCCGTCTCTGAGTGAAATATGATGCACTCACTGAGTGTACTGTGATTCAGTCACTGAGTGAACTGTGATGCAGTCACTGGGTGAACTGTGATGCAGTCACTGAGTGAAATGGGATGCAGTGGTTGAGGGAAATGTGATGCAGTGACTGAGTGAAATGGGATGCAGTGACTGAGTGAAATGGGATGCAGTGTCTGAGGGAAATGGGATGCAGTGACTGAGGGAAATGGGATGCAGTGACAGAGTGACATGAGCTGCAGTGTCTGATGGAAATGTGATGCAGTACCTGAGCGAAATGGGATGCAGTGACTGAGGTAGTGGGAATGAGTGACTGAGTTCATGGGGATGCAGTGCCCGAGCGGACTTGCGGTGCAGTGAGTGAGGGAGATGGGATACAGTGCCTTCGTGAAATGAGATGCAGTGACTGAGTGAAATGGGATGCAGTCTCTGAGTGAAATGGGATGCAGTCTCTGAGTGAAATGGGATGCACTCTCTGAGCGAAATGTGTTGCAGTCACTGAGTGAAATGGGATGCAGTCTCTGAGCGAAATGTGTTGCAGTGACTGACTGAAATTGGACGCATCACTGAGTGAAATGGGACGCAGTGACTGAGGGAAATGGGATGCAGTGACTGAGTGAAATGGGAAGCACTGACTGAGTGAAATGCGATGCAGTGACTGCGTGAAATGAGATGCCTTGTTTGATGGAAATATGATGCAGTAACTGACGGAAATGAGATGCAGTGACAGAGTGGAATGGGATGCAGTGACTGAGGGACATGGGATGCAGTGACTGAGGGACATGGGATGCAGTGACTGAGGGAAATGGGATGCAGTGACTGAGTGAAATGACATGCAGTGACTGAGTGAAATGACATGCAGTGACTGAGTGAAATGACATGCAGTGACTGAGTGAAATGAGATGCCTTGTTTGATGGAAATATGATGCAGTAATTGGACGGAAATGAGATGCAGTGACAGAGTGAAATGGGATGCATTGACTGAGGGACATGGGATGCAGTGACTGAGGGACATGGGATGCAGTGACTGAGGGACATGGGATGCAGTGACTGAGGGAAATGGGATGCAGTGACTGAGTGAAATGAGATGCAGTGTCTGAGGGACATGTGATGCAGTGACTGAGGGACATGGGATGCAGTGACACACGGACATGGGATGCACTGTCACACGGACATGGGATGCAGTGACTGAGAGAATTGGGATGCAATGACTGTGGAAAATGGGAAGCACTGACTGAGTGAAATGCGATGCAGTGACTCAGTGAAATGAGATGCCTTGTTTGATGGAAATATGATGCAGTAACTGACGGAAATGAGATGCAGTGACTGAGGGACATGGGATGCAGTGACTGAGGGACATGGGATGCAGTGACTGAGGGACATGGGATGCAGTGACTGAAGGACATGGGATGCAGTGACTGGGGGAAATGGGATGCAGTGACTGAGTGAAATGAGATGCCCTGTTTGATGGAAATATGATGCAGTAATTGGACGGAAATGAGATGCAGTGACAGAGTGAAATGGGATGCAGTGACTGAGGGACATGGGATGCAGTGACTGAGGGACATGGGATGCAGTGACTGAGGGAAATGGGATGCAGTGACACACGGACATGGGATGCACTGTCACACGGACATGGGCTGCAGTGACTGAGACAATTGGGATGCAATGACTGAGGGAAATGGGATGCAGTGACCGAGTGAAATGAGATGCTGTGACTGAGGGACATGTGATGCAGTGACTGAGGGACATGGGATGCAGTGAATTAGTGAAATGAGATGTAGTGACTGATGGAAATGTGATGCAGTTACTGTGGGACATGGGATGCAGTGACTGAGTGAATAGTGATGCAGTACCCGAGCGGGCTTGGGGTGCAGTGACTGAGGGAAATGGGATACAGTGCCTGAGTGCAATGTGATGCAGTAATTGAGGGAAATAGGATGCAGTGACTGAGGTACTGGGAAAGAGTGACTGAGGGAAATGGGATGCAGTGACTGACGGAAATGGGATGCAACCACTGAGTGAAATGCGATGCAGAGACTGAGGGAAAGGAGATGCTGTCACGATGGGAAATGTGGATGCAGTGAGTGTGGGAAATTGAATGCAGCGTCTGTGAGATACGGGAAACAGTGACTGATCGAAATTGGACGCAGTGACTGTGGGGAAGGAGATGCAGTCATTGAGTGAAATGGGATGCAGTGACTGAGTAAAATACGATGCAGTGACTGAGTGAAATGTGATGCAGTGACTGCTTGAAGTGGGATGCTGTGACTGTGGCGAAGGAGATGCAGTGACTGAGTGAAGTGGGATGCAGTGACAGAGTGACATGAGCTGCAGTATCTGATGGAAATGTGATGCAGAACCTGAGGGAAATGGGATTCAGTGACTGAGGTAACAGGAAGGAGTGACTGAGTTCATCGGGGTGCAATGCCCGAGCGGACTCGGGGTGCAGTGAGTGACGGAAATGGGATACAGTGCCTGAGCGAAATGGGACGCACTGACTGAGTGAAATGGGATGCAGTGACTGGGGGACATGGGATGCATTGACTGAGGGAAATGGGATGCATTGTTTGATGGAAATATGATGCAGTAACTGACGGAAATGAGATGCAGTGACTGAGGGAAATGGGATGCAGTGACCAAGTGAAATGAGATGCAGTGACTGAGCGAAATCGGATGCAGTATTTGTGGGAAGTAGGATGCAATCACTGATTGAAGTGAGATGCAGAGTCTGAGGGAAGGGAGATGCTGTGTCTATGGGAAATGGGATACAGTGAGTGTCGGAAATTGAATGCAGCGCCTGTGAGATACGGGAACCAGTGACGAATGGAAATGGGATGCAGTGACTGAGGGAAATGGGATGCAGTGTCTGAGTGAGATGGGATGCAGTGTCTGAGTGAGATGGGATGCAGTGTCTGATTGAAATGGGATGCAGTTAATGAGTGAAATGAGATGCAGTGACTGATGGAAATTGGATGCAGTTACTGTGGGACATGGGATTCAGTGACTGAGGTCCTGGGAAGGAGTGACTGAGTTAATAGGGATGCAGTGCCCGAGCCGGCTTGGAGTACAGTGACTGAGGGAAATGGGATACAGTGGCTGAGAGAAATGGGATGCACTGTCTTAGTGAAATGGGATGCAGTGGCTGAGTGAAATGGGATGCAGTAACTGGTGGAAATGGGATGCAGTCTCTGAGCGAAATGTGTTGCAGTCACTGACTGAAATTGGACGCATCACTGAGTGAAATGGGACGCAGTGACTGAGGGAAATGTGATGCAGTGACTGAGTGAAATGGGAAGCACTGACTGAGTGAAATGCGATGCAGTGACTCAGTGAAATGAGATGCCTTGTTTGATGGAAATATGATGCAGTAACTGACGGAAATGAGATGCAGTGACAGAGTGAAATGGGATGCAGTGCCTGAGTGAAATGGGATGCAGTAACTGGTGGAAATGGGATGCAGTCTCTGAGCGAAATGTGTTGCAGTCACTGACTGAAATTGGACGCATCACTGAGTGAAATGGGACGCAGTGACTTAGGGAAATGGGATGCAGTGACTGAGTGAAATGGGAAGCACTGACTGAGTGAAATGCGATGCAGTGACTCAGTGAAATGAGATGCCTTGTTTGATGGAAATATGATGCAGTAACTGACGGAAATGAGATGCAGTGACAGAGTGAAATGGGATGCAGTGCCTGAGGGACATGGGATGCAGTGACTGAGGGACATGGGATGCAGTGACTGAGGGACATGGGATGCAGTGACTGAAGGACATGGGATGCAGTGACTGAAGGACATGGGATGCAGTGACTGAGGGACATGGGATGCAGTGACTCAGGGACATGTGATGCAGTGACTGAGGGACATGGGATGCATTGACACACGGACATGGGATGCATTGACACACGGACATGGGATGCACTGTCACACGGACATGGGATGCAGTGACTGAGAGAATTGGGATGCAATGACTGAGGGAAATGGGATGAAGTGACCGAGTGAAATGAGATGCTGTGACTGAGGGAAATGGGATGCAGTGACTGAGTGAAATGGGAAGCACTCACTGAGTGAAATGCGATGCAGTGACTCAGTGAAATGAGATGCCTTGTTTGATGGAAATATGATGCAGTAACTGACGGAAATGAGATGCAGTGACAGAGTGAAATGGGATGCAGTGACTGAGGGACATGGGATGCAGTGACTGAGGGACATGGGATGCAGTGACTGAGGGACATGGGATGCAGTGACTCAGGGACATGTGATGCAGTGACTGAGGGACATGGGATGCAGTGACACACGGACATGGGATGCACTGTCACACGGACATGGGATGCAGTGACTGAGAGAATTGGGATGCTGTGACTGAGGGAAATGGGATGCAGTGACTGCGTGAAATGGGATGCAGTGAATTAGTGAAATGAGATGTAGTGACTGATGGAAATGTGATGCAGTTCCTGTGGGACATGGGATGCAGTGACTGAGTGAATAGTGATGCAGTGCCCGAGCGGGCTTGGGGTGCAGTGACTGAGGGAAATGGGATACAGTGCCTGAGTGCAATGGGATGCAGTGACTGACGGAAATGGGATGCAGTGACTGAGGGAAATGGGATGCAATCATGGAGTGAAATGCGATGCAGAGACTGAGGGAAAGGAGATGCTGTCACGATGGGAAATGGGATGCAGTGAGTGTGGGAAATTGAATGCAGCGTCTGTGAGATACGGGGAACAGTGAGAGATGAAAATGGGATGCAGTGACTATGGTGAAGGAGATGCAGTGACTGAGTGAAATGGGATACAGTGACTGAGTGAAATGGGATACAGTGACTAAGTGAAATGGGAAGCACTGACAGAGTGAAATGCGATGCAGTGACTGAGTGAAATGAGATGCCTTGTTTGATGGAAATATGATGCAGTAACTGATGGAAATGAGATGCAGTGACAGAGTGAAAAGCGATGCAGTGACTGAGTGAAATGGGATGCAGTGACTGAGTTAATAGGGATACAGTGCCCGAGCCGGCTTGGAGTACAGTGACTGAGGGAAATGGGATACAGTGGCTGAGAGAAATGGGATGCACTGTCTTAGTGAAATGGGATGCAGTGGCTGAGTGAAATGGGATGCAGTAACTGGTGGAAATGGGATGCAGTGACTGATCGAAATGGGATGCGGTGACTGAGGTGAGGGAGATGCAGTGACGGAGTGAAATGTGATGCAGTGACTGAGTGAAATGTGATGCAGTGACTGAGTGAAATGGGATGCAGTGACTGAGTGAAATGGGATGCAGTGACTGAGTGAAATGGGATGCAGTGACTGAGTGTAATGGGATGCAGTGACTGAGTGTAATGGGATGCAGTGACTGAGTGTAATGGGATGCAGTGACTGAGTGCAATGGGATGCAGTGACTGCGTGAAATGGGATGCAGTGACTGCGTGAAATGGGACGCAGTGACTCAGTGAAATGTGATTCACTCACTGAGTGAAAGGTGATTCCGTCACTGAGTGAAATATGATGCACTCACTGAGTGTACTGTGATTCAGTCACTGAGTGAACTGTGATTCAGTCACTGTGTGAACTGTGATGCAGTGGCTGAGTGAAATGGGATGCAGTGACTGAGTGAAATGAGATGCAGTGACTGAGTGAAATGAGATGCAGTGACTGACTGAAATGCGATGCAGTGACTGAGGTACTGGGAAGGAGTGACTGAGTTAATAGGGATGCAGTGCCCAAGCGGGCTTGGGGTGCAGTGACTGAGTGAAATGGGAGGCAGTGACTTAAGGAAAGGAAATGCAGTGTCTGTGGGAAATGGAATGCTGCGACTGAGGGAAATGGGATGGAGTGACTGACGGAAATGGGATGCAGTGACTGAGCGAAATGGGTGGCAGTGACGAGTGAAATGGGTTGCAGTGACTGAGTGAAATGGGATGCACTGACAGAGGGAAGTGCGATGCAGTGACTGAGGAAAATGGGATGCAGTGACTGAGGGAAATGGGATGCAGTGACTGAGTGAAATGAGATGCAGTGACTGAGCGAAATGGGATGCACTATTTTTGGTAAGTAGGATGCAATCACTGATTGAAATGAGATGCAGAGACTGAGGGAAAGGAGATGCTGTGACGATGGGAAATGGGATGCAGTGAGTGTGGGAAATTGAATGCAGCGTCCGTGAGATAAGGGAAACAGTGACTGATGGAAATGGGATGCAGTGACTATGGTGAAGGTGATGAAGTGATTGAGTGAAATGGGATGCAGTGACTGAGTAAAATACAATGCAGTGACTGAGTGAAATGTGATGCAGTGACTGCGTGAAATGTGATGCAGTGACTGTGGTGAAGGAGATGCAGTGACTGAGGGAAATGGGATGCAGTGACTGAGGGACATGGGATGCAGTGACTCAGGGACATGTGATGCAGTGACTGAGGGACATGGGATGCAGTGACACACGGACATGGGATGCACTGTCACACGGACATGGGATGCAGTGACTGAGAGAATTGGGATGCAATGACTGAGGGAAATGGGATGCAGTGACCGAGTGAAATGAGATGCTGTGACTGAGGGAAATGGGATGCAGTGACTGCGTGAAATGGGATGCAGTGAATTAGTGAAATGAGATGTAGTGACTGATGGAAATGTGATGCAGTTACTGTGGGACATGGGATGCAGTGACTGAGTGAATAGTGATGCAGTGCCCGAGCGGGCTTGGGGTGCAGTGACTGAGGGAAATGGGATACAGTGCCTGAGTGCAATGGGATGCAGTGACTGACGGAAATGGGATGCAGTGACTGAGGGAAATGGGATGCAATCATGGAGTGAAATGCGATGCAGAGACTGAGGGAAAGGAGATGCTGTCACGATGGGAAATGGGATGCAGTGAGTGTGGGAAATTGAATGCAGCGTCTGTGAGATACGGGGAACAGTGAGAGATGAAAATGGGATGCAGTGACTATGGTGAAGGAGATGCAGTGACTGAGTGAAATGGGATGCAGTGGCTGTGTGAACTGGGATGCAGTGGCTGTGTGAACTGGGATGCAGTGGCTGTGTGAATAGGGATGCAGTGACTGAGGGAAAGGAGATGCAGTGTCTGTTTGAAATGGGATGCAGCGACTCAAGTGAATGGGATGCAGTGTCTGTGGGGAATGGGATGCAGTGACTGTGGGGAATGGGATGCAGTGACTGTGCGGAATGGGATGCAGTGACTGCGATAAATGGGATGCAGTGACTGAGGGAAATGGGATTCAGTGAATGAGGGAAATGGGATTCAGTGACTGTGGGGAATGGGATGCAGTGACTGAGTGAAATGGGATACAGTGACTGTGTGAAATGTGATGCAGTGACTGTGTGAAATGTGATGCAGTGACTGTGTGAAATGTGATGCAGTGACTGAGTGAAATGGGATGCAGTGACTAAGTGAAATGGGAAGCACTGACAGAGTGAAATGCGATGCAGTGACTGAGTGAAATGAGATGCCTTGTTTGATGGAAATATGATGCAGTAACTGATGGAAATGAGATGCAGTGACAGAGTGAAAAGCGATGCAGTGACTGAGTGAAATGGGATGCAGTGACTGAGTTAATAGGGATACAGTGCCCGAGCCGGCTTGGAGTACAGTGACTGAGGGAAATGGGATACAGTGGCTGAGAGAAATGGGATGCACTGTCTTAGTGAAATGGGATGCAGTGGCTGAGTGAAATGGGATGCAGTAACTGGTGGAAATGGGATGCAGTGACTGATCGAAATGGGATGCGGTGACTGAGGTGAGGGAGATGCAGTGATGGAGTGAATTGGGATGCAGTGACTGAGTGAAATGTGATGCAGTGACTGAGTGAAATGGGATGCAGTGACTGAGTGTAATGGGATGCAGTGACTGAGTGAAATGTGATTCACTCACTGAGTGAAAGGTGATTCCGTCACTGAGTGAAATATGATGCACTCACTGAGTGTACTGTGATGCAGTGACTGAGTGAACTGTGATTCAGTCACTGTGTGAACTGTGATGCAGTCACTGAGTGAAATTGGATGCAGTTGCTGAGTGAAATGGGATGCAGTGACTGAGTGAAATGGGATGCAGTGACTGAGTGAAATGGGATGCAGTGACTGAGTGAAATGGGATGCAGTGACTGAGTGAAATGAGATGCAGTGACTGAGTGAAATGAGATGCAGTGACTGACTGAAATGCGATGCAGTGACTGAGGTACTGGGAAGGAGTGACTGAGTTAATCGGGATGCAGTGCCCAAGCGGGCTTGGGGTGCAGTGACTGAGTGAAATGGGATGCAGTGACTTAAGGAAAGGAAATGCAGTGTCTGTGGGAAATGGAATGCTGCGACTGAGGGAAATGGGATGGAGTGACTGACGGAAATGGGATGCAGTGACTGAGCGAAATGGGTGGCAGTGACGAGTGAAATGGGTTGCAGTGACTGAGTGAAATGGGATGCACTGACAGAGGGAAGTGCGATGCAGTGACTGAGGAAAATGGGATGCAGTGACTGAGGGAAATGGGATGCAGTGACTGAGTGAAATGAGATGCAGTGACTGAGCGAAATGGGATGCACTATTTTTGGTAAGTAGGATGCAATCACTGATTGAAATGAGATGCAGAGACTGAGGGAAAGGAGATGCTGTGACGATGGGAAATGGGATGCAGTGAGTGTGGGAAATTGAATGCAGCGTCCGTGAGATAAGGGAAACAGTGACTGATGGAAATGGGATGCAGTGACTATGGTGAAGGAGATGAAGTGATTGAGTGAAATGGGATGCAGTGACTGAGTAAAATACAATGCAGTGACTGAGTGAAATGTGATGCAGTGACTGCGTGAAATGTGATGCAGTGACTGTGGTGAAGGAGATGCAGTGACTGAGGGAAATGGGATGCACTGAGTGTGGGAAATTGAATGCATCGTGTGTGAGATACGGGGAACAGTGACTGATGGAAATGGGATGCAGTAACTGTGTTGAAGGAGATGCAGTGACTGAGTGAAATGGGATGCAGTGACTGCGTGAAATGCGATGCAGTGACTGAGTGAAATGAGATTCAGTCACTGAGTGAATTGGGATGCAGTCACTGAGTGAAATGGGATGCGTCACTGAGTGAAATGGGATGCAGTGACTGATGGAAATTGGATGCAGTGACAGAGTGACATGAGGTGCACTGACTGAGTGAAATGAGATGCAGTGCCTGATTGAAATGTGATGCAGTGACTGAGGGAAATGGGATGCAGTGACTGAGGTACTGGGAAGGAGTGACTGAGTGAAATGCGATGCACTGACTGAGTGAAATGAGATGCACTGACTGATGGAAATTGGATGCAGTGACAGAGCGAAATGAGCTGCAGTGACTGAGTGAAATGAGAAGCTTAGAATGCACTGTCTGTGAGATACGAAAACAGTGACTGATGGAAATGGGATGCAGTGACTGTGGTGAAGGGGATGCAGCGACTGAGTGAAATGGGATTCAGTGACTGCGTGAAATGGGATACAGTGACTGTGTGAGATGGGATGCAGTGACTGATGGAAATGGGATGCAGTGACTGCGTGAAATGTGATGTCGTGGCAGAGTGAAATGGGATGCAGTGACTGAGTGAAAAGGGATGCAGAGACTACGTGAAATGGGACGCAGTGACTCTGTGAAATGTGATTCCGTCACTGAGTGAAATGTGATTACGTCACTGAGTGAACTGTGATGCAGTCACTGAGTCAAATAGGATGCAGTGGCTGAGTGAAATGGGATGCAGTGACTGAGGGAAATGGGTTGCAACCACTGAGTGAAATGCGATGCAGAGACTGAGGGAAAGGAGATGCTGTCACGATGGGAAATGGGATGCAGTGAGTGTGGGAAATTGAATGCAGTGTCTGTGAGATACGGGCAACAGTGAGAGATGAAAATGGGATGCCATGACTATGGTGAAGGAGATGCAGTGACTGAGTGAAATGGGATGCAGTGACTGTGTGAAATGTGATGCAGTGACTGAGAGAAATGTGATGCAGTGACTGAGTGAAATGGGATGCAGTCTCTGAGTGAAATGTGTTGCAGCCACTGAGTGAAATTGGACGCATCACTGAGTGAAATGGGACGCAGTGACTGAGGGAAATGGGTTGCAGTGACTGAGTGAAATGAGATGCAGTGTCTGAGGGACATGTGATGCAGTGACTGAGGGACATGGGATGCAGTGACACACGGACATGGGATGCACTGTCACACGGACATGGGATGCAGTGACTGAGAGAATTGGGATGCAATGACTGAGGGAAATGGGATGCAGTGACCGAGTGAAATGAGATGCTGTGACTGAGGGAAATGGGATGCAGTGACTGCGTGAAATGGGATGCAGTGAATTAGTGAAATGAGATGTAGTGAATTAGTGAAATGAGATGTAGTGACTGATGGAAATGTGATGCAGTTACTGTGGGACATGGGATGCAGTGACTGAGTGAATAGTGATGCAGTGCCCGAGCGGGCTTGGGGTGCAGTGACTGAGGGAAATGGGATACAGTGCCTGAGTGCAATGTGATGCAGTAATTGAGGGAAATAGGATGCAGTGACTGAGGTACTGGGAAGGAGTGACTGATGGAAATGGGATGCAGTGACTGACGGAAATGGGATGCAGTGACTAAGTGAAATGGGAAGCACTGACAGAGTGAAATGCGATGCAGTGACTGAGAGAAATGAGATGCCTTGTTTGATGGAAATATGATGCAGTAACTGACGGAAATGAGATGCGGTGACAGAGTGAAAGGCGATGCAGTGACTGAGTTAATAGGGATGCAGTGACCGAGCTGGCTTGGAGTACAGTGACTGAGAGAAATGGGATACAGTGGCTGAGAGAAATGGGATGCACTGTCTTAGTGAAATGGGATGCAGTGGCTGAGTGAAATGGGATGCAGTAACTGGTGGAAATGGGATGCAGTGACTGATCGAAATGGGATGCGGTGACTGAGGTGAGGGAGATGCAGTGATGGAGTGAATTGGGATGCAGTGACTGAGTGAAATGTGATGCAGTGACTGAGTGAAATGTGATGCAGTGACTGAGTGAAATGTGATGCAGTGACTGAGTGTAATGGAATGCAGTGACTGAGTGTAATGGGATGCAGTGTCTGAGTGTAATGGGATGCAGTGACTGAGTGCAATTGGATGCAGTGACTGCGTGAAATGGGATGCAGTGACTGCGTGAAATGGGACGCAGTGACTCAGTGAAATGTGCTTCACTCACTGAGTGAAAGGTGATTCCGTCACTGAGTGAAATATGATGCACTCACTGAGTGTACTGTGATTCAGTCACTGTGTGAACTGTGATTCAGTCACTGTGTGAACTGTGATGCAGTCACTGAGTGAAATGGGATGCAGTGGCTGAGTGAAATGGGATGCAGTGACTGAGTGAAATGAGATGCAGTGACTGAGTGAAATGAGATGCAGTGACTGAGTGAAATGCGATGCAGTGAATGAGTGAAATGAGATGCACTGACTGATGGAAATTGGATGCAGTGACAGAGCGACATGAGCTGCAGTGACTGAGTGAAATGGGATGCAGTGACTTAAGGAAAGGAAATGCAGTGTCTGTGGGAAATGGAATGCTGCGACTGAGGGAAATAGGATGGAGTGACTGACGGAAATGGGATGCAGTGACTGAGCGAAATGGGTGGCAGTGACGAGTGAAATGGGTTGCACTGACTGAGTTTAATGGGATGCACTGACTGAGGGAAGTGCGATGCAGTCACTGAGGAAAATGGGATGCAGTGACTGAGGGAAATGGGATGCAGTGAATGAGGGACATGGGATGCAGTGACACATGGACATGGGATGCAGTGACCTGAGGGAATTGGGATGCCGTGACTGTGTGAAATGAGATGCATTGTTTGATGGAAATATGATGCAGTAACTGACGGAAATGAGATGCAGTGACTGACGGAAATGGGATGCAGTGACTAAGGGAAATGGGATGCAGTGACCGAGTGAAATGAGATGCAGTGACTGAGCAAAATGGGATGCGCTATTTTAGGGAAGGAGGATGCAATCACTGATTGAAATGAGATGCAGAGACTGTGGGAAAGGAGATGCTGTGACGATGGGAAATGGGATGCAGTGACTGTGTGAAATGGGCTGCAGTGACTCAGTGAAATGTGATTCAGTCACTGAGTGAAATGTGATTCCGTCACTGAGTGAAATATGATGCACTCACTGAGTGTACTGTGATTCAGTCACTGAGTGTACTGTGATGCAGTCACTGAGTGAAATGGGATGCAGTGGCTGAGGGAAATGGGATGCAGTGACTGAGTGAAATGGGATGCAGTGACTGAGTGAAATGGGATGCAGTGACTGAGGGAAATGGGATGCACTGACAGAGTGACATGAGCTGCAGTGTCTGATGGAAATGTGATGCAGTACCTGAGGGAAATGGGATGCAGTTACTGAGGAAGTGGGAATGAGTGACTGAGTTCATGGGGATGCAGTGCCCGAGCGGACTTGGGGTGCAGTGAGTGAGGGAGATGGGATACAGTGCCTTAGTGAAATGGGATGCAGTGACTGAGGGAAATGGGATGCAGTGACTGAGTGAAATGAGATGCAGTGACTAAGGGAAATGGGATGCAGTGACTGAGTGACATGGGAAGCACTGACTGAGTGACATGGGAAGCACTGACTGAGTGAAATGGGATGCAGTGACTGAGTGAAATGGGATGCAGTGACTGAGTGAAATGGGATGCAGTGACTGAGTGAAATGGGATGCAGTCTCTGAGCGAAATGTGTTGCAGTAACTGAGTGAAATTGGACGCATCACTGAGTGAAATGGGACGCAGGGCTGAGGGATGCAGTGACTGAGTGAAATGACATGCAGTGACTGAGTGAAATGAGATGCCTTGCTTGATGGAAATATGATGCAGTAATTGGACGGAAATGAGATGCAGTGACAGAGTGAAATGGGATGCAGTGACTGAGGGACATGGGATGCAGTGACTGAGGGACATGGGATGCAGTGACTGAGGGAAATGGGATGCAGTGACTGAGTGAAATGAGATGCAGTGTCTGAGGGACATGTGATGCAGTGACTGAGGGACATGGGATGCAGTGACACACGGACATGGGATGCACTGTCACACGGACATGGGATGCAGTGACTGAGAGAATTGGGATGCAATGACTGAGGGAAATGGGATGCAGTGACCGAGTGAAATGAGATGCTGTGACTGAGGGAAATGGGATGCAGTGACTGCGTGAAATGGGATGCAGTGAATTAGTGAAATGAGATGTAGTGACTGATGGAAATGTGATGCAGTTACTGTGGGACATGGGATGCAGTGACTGAGTGAATAGTGATGCAGTGCCCGAGCAGGCTTGGGGTGCAGTGACTGAGGGAAATGGGATACAGTGCCTGAGTGCAATGTGATGCAGTAATTGAGTGAAATGGGATGCAGTGGCTGTGTGAACTGGGATGCAGTGGCTGTGTGAACTGGGATGCAGTGGCTGTGTGAACTGGGATGCAGTGGCTGTGTGAATAGGGATGCAGTGACTGAGGGAAAGGAGATGCAGTGTCTGTTTGAAATGGGATGCAGCGACTCAAGTGAATGGGATGCAGTGTCTGTGGGGAATGGGATGCAGTGACTGTGGGGAATGGGATGCAGTGACTGTGCGGAATGGGATGCAGTGACTGCGATAAATGGGATGCAGTGACTGAGGGAAATGGGATTCAGTGAATGAGGGAAATGGGATTCAGTGACTGTGGGGAATGGGATGCAGTGACTGAGTGAAATGGGATACAGTGACTGTGTGAAATGTGATGCAGTGACTGTGTGAAATGTGATGCAGTGACTGTGTGAAATGTGATGCAGTGACTGAGTGAAATGGGATGCAGTGACTAAGTGAAATGGGAAGCACTGACAGAGTGAAATGCGATGCAGTGACTGAGTGAAATGAGATGCCTTGTTTGATGGAAATATGATGCAGTAACTGATGGAAATGAGATGCAGTGACAGAGTGAAAAGCGATGCAGTGACTGAGTGAAATGGGATGCAGTGACTGAGTTAATAGGGATACAGTGCCCGAACCGGCTTGGAGTACAGTGACTGAGGGAAATGGGATACAGTGGCTGAGAGAAATGGGATGCACTGTCTTAGTGAAATGGGATGCAGTGGCTGAGTGAAATGGGATGCAGTAACTGGTGGAAATGGGATGCAGTGACTGATCGAAATGGGATGCGGTGACTGAGGTGAGGGAGATGCAGTGATGGAGTGAATTGGGATGCAGTGACTGAGTGAAATGTGATGCAGTGACTGAGTGAAATGGGATGCAGTGACTGAGTGTAATGGGATGCAGTGACTGAGTGAAATGTGATTCACTCACTGAGTGAAAGGTGATTCCGTCACTGAGTGAAATATGATGCACTCACTGAGTGTACTGTGATGCAGTGACTGAGTGAACTGTGATTCAGTCACTGTGTGAACTGTGATGCAGTCACTGAGTGAAATTGGATGCAGTTGCTGAGTGAAATGGGATGCAGTGACTGAGTGAAATGGGATGCAGTGACTGAGTGAAATGAGATGCAGTGACTGAGTGAAATGAGATGCAGTGACTGAGTGAAATGAGATGCAGTGACTGACTGAAATGCGATGCAGTGACTGAGGTACTGGGAAGGAGTGACTGAGTTAATCGGGATGCAGTGCCCAAGCGGGCTTGGGGTGCAGTGACTGAGTGAAATGGGATGCAGTGACTTAAGGAAAGGAAATGCAGTGTCTGTGGGAAATGGAATGCTGCGACTGAGGGAAATGGGATGGAGTGACTGACGGAAATGGGATGCAGTGACTGAGCGAAATGGGTGGCAGTGACGAGTGAAATGGGTTGCAGTGACTGAGTGAAATGGGATGCACTGACAGAGGGAAGTGCGATGCAGTGACTGAGGAAAATGGGATGCAGTGACTGAGGGAAATGGGATGCAGTGACTGAGTGAAATGAGATGCAGTGACTGAGCGAAATGGGATGCACTATTTTTGGTAAGTAGGATGCAATCACTGATTGAAATGAGATGCAGAGACTGAGGGAAAGGAGATGCTGTGACGATGGGAAATGGGATGCAGTGAGTGTGGGAAATTGAATGCAGCGTCCGTGAGATAAGGGAAACAGTGACTGATGGAAATGGGATGCAGTGACTATGGTGAAGGAGATGAAGTGATTGAGTGAAATGGGATGCAGTGACTGAGTAAAATACAATGCAGTGACTGAGTGAAATGTGATGCAGTGACTGCGTGAAATGTGATGCAGTGACTGTGGTGAAGGAGATGCAGTGACTGAGGGAAATGGGATGCACTGAGTGTGGGAAATTGAATGCATCGTGTGTGAGATACGGGGAACAGTGACTGATGGAAATGGGATGCAGTAACTGTGTTGAAGGAGATGCAGTGACTGAGTGAAATGGGATGCAGTGACTGCGTGAAATGCGATGCAGTGACTGAGTGAAATGAGATTCAGTCACTGAGTGAATTGGGATGCAGTCACTGAGTGAAATGGGATGCGTCACTGAGTGAAATGGGATGCAGTGACTGATGGAAATTGGATGCAGTGACAGAGTGACATGAGGTGCACTGACTGAGTGAAATGAGATGCAGTGCCTGATTGAAATGTGATGCAGTGACTGAGGGAAATGGGATGCAGTGACTGAGGTACTGGGAAGGAGTGACTGAGTGAAATGCGATGCACTGACTGAGTGAAATGAGATGCACTGACTGATGGAAATTGGATGCAGTGACAGAGCGAAATGAGCTGCAGTGACTGAGTGAAATGAGAAGCTTAGAATGCACTGTCTGTGAGATACGAAAACAGTGACTGATGGAAATGGGATGCAGTGACTGTGGTGAAGGGGATGCAGCGACTGAGTGAAATGGGATTCAGTGACTGCGTGAAATGGGATACAGTGACTGTGTGAGATGGGATGCAGTGACTGATGGAAATGGGATGCAGTGACTGCGTGAAATGTGATGTCGTGGCAGAGTGAAATGGGATGCAGTGACTGAGTGAAAAGGGATGCAGAGACTACGTGAAATGGGACGCAGTGACTCTGTGAAATGTGATTCCGTCACTGAGTGAAATGTGATTACGTCACTGAGTGAACTGTGATGCAGTCACTGAGTCAAATAGGATGCAGTGGCTGAGTGAAATGGGATGCAGTGACTGAGGGAAATGGGTTGCAACCACTGAGTGAAATGCGATGCAGAGACTGAGGGAAAGGAGATGCTGTCACGATGGGAAATGGGATGCAGTGAGTGTGGGAAATTGAATGCAGTGTCTGTGAGATACGGGCAACAGTGAGAGATGAAAATGGGATGCCATGACTATGGTGAAGGAGATGCAGTGACTGAGTGAAATGGGATGCAGTGACTGTGTGAAATGTGATGCAGTGACTGAGAGAAATGTGATGCAGTGACTGAGTGAAATGGGATGCAGTCTCTGAGTGAAATGTGTTGCAGCCACTGAGTGAAATTGGACGCATCACTGAGTGAAATGGGACGCAGTGACTGAGGGAAATGGGTTGCAGTGACTGAGTGAAATGAGATGCAGTGTCTGAGGGACATGTGATGCAGTGACTGAGGGACATGGGATGCAGTGACACACGGACATGGGATGCACTGTCACACGGACATGGGATGCAGTGACTGAGAGAATTGGGATGCAATGACTGAGGGAAATGGGATGCAGTGACCGAGTGAAATGAGATGCTGTGACTGAGGGAAATGGGATGCAGTGACTGCGTGAAATGGGATGCAGTGAATTAGTGAAATGAGATGTAGTGAATTAGTGAAATGAGATGTAGTGACTGATGGAAATGTGATGCAGTTACTGTGGGACATGGGATGCAGTGACTGAGTGAATAGTGATGCAGTGCCCGAGCGGGCTTGGGGTGCAGTGACTGAGGGAAATGGGATACAGTGCCTGAGTGCAATGTGATGCAGTAATTGAGGGAAATAGGATGCAGTGACTGAGGTACTGGGAAGGAGTGACTGATGGAAATGGGATGCAGTGACTGACGGAAATGGGATGCAGTGACTAAGTGAAATGGGAAGCACTGACAGAGTGAAATGCGATGCAGTGACTGAGAGAAATGAGATGCCTTGTTTGATGGAAATATGATGCAGTAACTGACGGAAATGAGATGCGGTGACAGAGTGAAAGGCGATGCAGTGACTGAGTTAATAGGGATGCAGTGACCGAGCTGGCTTGGAGTACAGTGACTGAGAGAAATGGGATACAGTGGCTGAGAGAAATGGGATGCACTGTCTTAGTGAAATGGGATGCAGTGGCTGAGTGAAATGGGATGCAGTAACTGGTGGAAATGGGATGCAGTGACTGATCGAAATGGGATGCGGTGACTGAGGTGAGGGAGATGCAGTGATGGAGTGAATTGGGATGCAGTGACTGAGTGAAATGTGATGCAGTGACTGAGTGAAATGTGATGCAGTGACTGAGTGAAATGTGATGCAGTGACTGAGTGTAATGGAATGCAGTGACTGAGTGTAATGGAATGCAGTGACTGAGTGTAATGGGATGCAGTGTCTGAGTGTAATGGGATGCAGTGACTGAGTGTAATGGGATGCAGTGACTGAGTGCAATTGGATGCAGTGACTGCGTGAAATGGGACGCAGTGACTGCGTGAAATGGGACGCAGTGACTCAGTGAAATGTGCTTCACTCACTGAGTGAAAGGTGATTCCGTCACTGAGTGAAATATGATGCACTCACTGAGTGTACTGTGATTCAGTCACTGTGTGAACTGTGATTCAGTCACTGTGTGAACTGTGATGCAGTCACTGAGTGAAATGGGATGCAGTGGCTGAGTGAAATGGGATGCAGTGACTGAGTGAAATGAGATGCAGTGACTGAGTGAAATGAGATGCAGTGACTGAGTGAAATGCGATGCAGTGAATGAGTGAAATGAGATGCACTGACTGATGGAAATTGGATGCAGTGACAGAGCGACATGAGCTGCAGTGACTGAGTGAAATGGGATGCAGTGACTTAAGGAAAGGAAATGCAGTGTCTGTGGGAAATGGAATGCTGCGACTGAGGGAAATAGGATGGAGTGACTGACGGAAATGGGATGCAGTGACTGAGCGAAATGGGTGGCAGTGACGAGTGAAATGGGTTGCACTGACTGAGTTTAATGGGATGCACTGACTGAGGGAAGTGCGATGCAGTCACTGAGGAAAATGGGATGCAGTGACTGAGGGAAATGGGATGCAGTGAATGAGGGACATGGGATGCAGTGACACATGGACATGGGATGCAGTGACCTGAGGGAATTGGGATGCCGTGACTGTGTGAAATGAGATGCATTGTTTGATGGAAATATGATGCAGTAACTGACGGAAATGAGATGCAGTGACTGACGGAAATGGGATGCAGTGACTAAGGGAAATGGGATGCAGTGACCGAGTGAAATGAGATGCAGTGACTGAGCAAAATGGGATGCGCTATTTTAGGGAAGGAGGATGCAATCACTGATTGAAATGAGATGCAGAGACTGTGGGAAAGGAGATGCTGTGACGATGGGAAATGGGATGCAGTGACTGTGTGAAATGGGCTGCAGTGACTCAGTGAAATGTGATTCAGTCACTGAGTGAAATGTGATTCCGTCACTGAGTGAAATATGATGCACTCACTGAGTGTACTGTGATTCAGTCACTGAGTGTACTGTGATGCAGTCACTGAGTGAAATGGGATGCAGTGGCTGAGGGAAATGGGATGCAGTGACTGAGTGAAATGGGATGCAGTGACTGAGGGAAATGGGATGCACTGACAGAGTGACATGAGCTGCAGTGTCTGATGGAAATGTGATGCAGTACCTGAGGGAAATGGGATGCAGTTACTGAGGAAGTGGGAATGAGTGACTGAGTTCATGGGGATGCAGTGCCCGAGCGGACTTGGGGTGCAGTGAGTGAGGGAGATGGGATACAGTGCCTTAGTGAAATGGGATGCAGTGACTGAGGGAAATGGGATGCAGTGACTGAGTGAAATGAGATGCAGTGACTAAGGGAAATGGGATGCAGTGACTGAGTGACATGGGAAGCACTGACTGAGTGACATGGGATGCAGTGACTGAGTGAAATGGGATGCAGTGACTGAGTGAAATGGGATGCAGTGACTGAGTGAAATGGGATGCAGTGACTGAGTGAAATGGGATGCAGTCTCTGAGCGAAATGTGTTGCAGTAACTGAGTGAAATTGGACGCATCACTGAGTGAAATGGGACGCAGGGCTGAGGGATGCAGTGACTGAGTGAAATGACATGCAGTGACTGAGTGAAATGAGATGCCTTGCTTGATGGAAATATGATGCAGTAATTGGACGGAAATGAGATGCAGTGACAGAGTGAAATGGGATGCAGTGACTGAGGGACATGGGATGCAGTGACTGAGGGACATGGGATGCAGTGACTGAGGGAAATGGGATGCAGTGACTGAGTGAAATGAGATGCAGTGTCTGAGGGACATGTGATGCAGTGACTGAGGGACATGGGATGCAGTGACACACGGACATGGGATGCACTGTCACACGGACATGGGATGCAGTGACTGAGAGAATTGGGATGCAATGACTGAGGGAAATGGGATGCAGTGACCGAGTGAAATGAGATGCTGTGACTGAGGGAAATGGGATGCAGTGACTGCGTGAAATGGGATGCAGTGAATTAGTGAAATGAGATGTAGTGACTGATGGAAATGTGATGCAGTTACTGTGGGACATGGGATGCAGTGACTGAGTGAATAGTGATGCAGTGCCCGAGCAGGCTTGGGGTGCAGTGACTGAGGGAAATGGGATACAGTGCCTGAGTGCAATGTGATGCAGTAATTGAGGGAAATAGGATGCAGTGACTGAGGTACTGGGAAGGAATGACTGAGGGAAATGGGATGCAGTGACTGACGGAAATGGGATGCATCCACTGAGTGAAATGCGATGCAGAGACTGAGGGAAAGGAGATGCTGTCACGATGGAAAATGTGGATGCACTGAGTGTGGGAAATTGAATGCAGCGTCTGTGAGATACGGGAAACAGTGACTGATCGAAATTGGACGCAGTGACTGTGGGGAAGGAGATGCAGTCATTGAGTGAAATGGGATGCAGTGACTGAGTAAAATACGATGCAGTGACTGAGTGAAATGTGATGCAGTGACTGCTTGAAATGGGATGCTGTGACTGTGGCGAAGGAGATGCAGTGACTGAGTGAAATGGGATGCAGTGACTGAGTTAAATGGGATGCAGTGACTGAGGGAAATGGGATGCAGTGACAGAGTGACATGAGCTGCAGTATCTGATGGAAATGTGATGCAGAACCTGAGGGAAATGGGATTCAGTGACTGAGGTAACGGGAAGGAGTGACTGAGTTCATCGGGGTGCAATGCCCGAGCGGACTCGGGGTGCAGTGAGTGACGGAAATGGGATACAGTGCCTGAGCGAAATGGGACGCACTGACTGAGTGAAATGGGATGCAGTGACTGAGGGACATGGGATGCATTGACTGAGGGACATTGGATGCATTGACTGAGGGAAATGGGATGCAGTGACTGTGGGAAATGGGATGCAGTGACTGAGTGAAATGAGATGCAGTGACTGAGGGAAAGGAGTCGCTGTGATTCTGGGAAATGGGATGCAGTGAGTGTCGGAAATTGAATGCAGCGCCTGTGAGATACGGGAAACTGTGAATGATGGAAATGGGATGCAGTGACTATGGTGAAGGAGATCCAGTGACTGAGTGAAATGGGATGCAGTGACTGAGTAAAATGTGATGCAGTGACTGAGTGAAATGGGATGCAGTGACTGAGGGAAATGGGATGCAGTGACCGAGTGAAATGAGATGCAGTGACTGAGGGAAATGGGATGCAGTGACTGAGTGAAATGGGATGCACTGACTGAGGGAAATGGGATGCACTGACTGAGTGAAATGAGATGCATTGTTTGATGGAAATATGATGCAGTAACTGACGGAAATGGGATGCAGTGACTGAGGGAAATGGGATGCAGTGACTGAGGGAAATGGGTGCAGTGACTGAGTGAAATGAGATGCAGTGACTGAGGGAAAGGAGATGCTGTGACGATGGGAAATGGGATGCAGTGAGTGTGGGAAATTGAATGCAGCGTCTGTGAGATAATGGAAACAGTGACTGATGGAAATGGGATGCAGTGACTATGGTGAAGGAGATGCAGTGACTGAGTGAAATGGGATGCAGTGACTAAGTGAAATGAGATGCCTTGTTTGATGGAAATATGATGCAGTAACTGATGGAAATGAGATGCAGTGACAGAGTGAAAAGCGATGCAGTGACTGAGTGAAATGGGATGCACTGACTGAGTTAATATGGATACAGTGCCCGAGCCGGCTTGGAGTACAGTGACTGAGGGAAATGTGATACAGTGGCTGAGAGAAATGGGATGCACTGTCTTAGTGAAATGGGATGCCGTGACTGAGGGAAATGGGATGCAGTGACTGAGTGAAAGGAGATGCACTGTCTGATGGGAATGTGATGCAGTGACAGAGGTACTGGGAAGGAGTGACTGAGTTAATAGGGAATCCATGCCCGAGCGGGCTTGGGGTGCAGTGACTGAGGGAAATGGGATGCAGTGACCGAGTGAAATGAGATGCAGTGACTGAGCAAAATGGGATTCACTATTTTTGGGAAGTAGGATGCAATCACTGATTGAAATGAGATGCAGAGACTGTGGGAAAGAAGATGCTGTGATGGTGGGAAATGGGATGCAGTGACTGTGTGAAATGGGATGCAGTGACTCAGTGAAATGTGATTCAGTCACTGAGTGAAATGTGATTCCGTCACTGAGTGAAATATGATGCACTCACTGAGTACACTGTGATTCAGTCACTGAGTGAACTGTGATGCAGTCACTGAGTGAAATGGGATGCAGTGGCTGAGGGAAATGTGATGCAGTGACTGAGTGAAATGGGATGCAGTGACTGAGTAAAATACAATGCAGTGACTGAGTGAAATATGATGCAGTGACTGCGTGAAATGGGATGCAGTGTCTGAGGGAAATGTGATGCAGTGACTGAGTGAAATGGGATGCAGTGACTGAGTAAAATACAATGCAGTGGTTGAGGGAAATGTGATGCAGTGACTGAGTGAAATGGGATGCAGTGTCTGAGGGAAATGGGATGCAGTGACTGAGGGAAATGGGATGCAGTGACTGAGGTAGTGGGAATGAGTGACTGAGTTCATGGGGATGCAGTGCCCGAGCGGACTTGCGGTGCAGTGAGTGAGGGAGATGGGATACAGTGCCTTAGTGAAATGAGATGCAGTGACTGAGTGAAATGGGATGCAGTCTCTGAGTGAAATGGGATGCAGTCTCTGAGTGAAATGGGATGCAGTCTCTGAGCGAAATGGGATGCAGTCTCTGAGCGAAATGTTTTGCAGTCACTGAGTGAAATGGGATGCAGTCTCTGAGCGAAATGTGTGCAGTGACTGACTGAAATTGGACGCATCACTGAGTGAAATGGGACGCAGTGACTGAGGGAAATGGGATGCAGTGACTGAGTGAAATGGGAAGCACTGACTGAGTGAAATGCGATGCAGTGACTGCGTGAAATGAGATGCCTTGTTTGATGGAAATATGATGCAGTAACTGACGGAAATGAGATGCAGTGACAGAGTGAAATGGGATGCAGTGACTGAGGGACATGGGATGCAGTGACTGAGGGACATGGGATGCAGTGACTGAGGGACATGGGATGCAGTGACTGAAGGACATGGGATGCAGTGACTGAGGGAAATGGGATGCAGTGACTGAGTGAAATGACATGCAGTGACTGAGTGAAATGAGATGCCCTGTTTGATGGAAATATGATGCAGTAATTGGACGGAAATGAGATGCAGTGACAGAGTGAAATGGGATGCAGTGACTGAGGGACATGGGATGCAGTGACTGAGGGACATGGGATGCAGTGACTGAGGGACATGGGATGCAGTGACTGAGGAAAATGGGACGCAGTGACTGAGTGAAATGGGACGCAGTGACTGATGGAAAGGAGATGCAGTGACTGAGTGAAATGGGATGCAGTGACTGAGTGAAATGGGATGCAGTGACTGTGGAAAGGAGATGCAGTGATGAGGAAATGGGACGCGGTGACGGATGGTAATGGGATGCTCTGACTGAGTGTAAAGTGAAGCATTGAGTGAAATGGGATGCAGTGGCTGTGTGAAATGGGATGCAGTGGCTGTCTGAGATGGGATGCAGTGTCTGAGTGAGATGGGATGTAGTGTCTGAGTGAGATGGGATGCAGTGTCTGAGTGAAATGGGATGCAGTTAATGAGTGAAATGAGATGCAGTGACTGATGGAAATTGAATGCAGTGACAGAGTGACATGAGCTGCAGTGCCTGATGGAATTGCGATGCCGTTACTGTGGGACATGGGATGCAGTGGCTGAGGTCCTGGGAAGGAGTGACTGAGTTAATAGGGATTCAGTGCCCGAACGGTCTTGGGGTACAGTGACTGAGGGAAATGGGATACAGTGGCTGAGAGAAATGAGACGCACTGTCTTAGTGAAATGGGATGCAGTGAGTGAGGGACATGGGATGCAGTGAGTGAGGTACATGGGATGCACTGACTGAGGGAAGTGGGATGCAGTGACTGAGGGAAATCGGATGCAGTGACTGTTGTAAATGGGTTGCAGTGACCGATTGAAATGAGATGCAGTGACTGAGGGAAATGGGATGCAGTATTTGTGGGAAGTAGGATGCAATCACTGATTGAAATGAGATGCAGAGAATGAGGGAAAGGAGATGCTGTGTCTATGGGAAATGGGATGCAGTGAGTGTGGGAAATTGAATGCAGCGTCTGTGAGATACGGGCACCAGTGACTGATGGAAATGGGATGCAGTGACTGTGGTGAAGGAGATGCCGTGATTGAGTGAAATAGGATGCAGTGACTGAGTGAAATGTGATGCGGTGACTGAGTGAAATGGGATGCAGTTAATGAGTGAAATGAGATGCAGTGACTGATGGAAATTGAATGCAGTGACAGAGTGACATGAGCTGCAGTGCCTGATGGAATTGCGATGCAGTTACTGTGGGACATGGGATGCAGTGGCTGAGGTCCTGGGAAGGAGTGACTGAGTTAATAGGGATTCAGTGCCCGAACGGTCTTGGGGTACAGTGACTGAGGGAAATGGGATACAGTGGCTGAGAGAAATGAGACGCACTGTCTTAGTGAAATGGGATGCAGTGAGTGAGGGACATGGGATGCAGTGAGTGAGGTACATGGGATGCACTGACTGAGGGAAGTGGGATGCAGTGACTGAGGGAAATCGGATGCAGTGACTGTTGTAAATGGGTTGCAGTGACCGATTGAAATGAGATGCAGTGACTGAGGGAAATGGGATGCAGTATTTGTGGGAAGGAGGATGCAATCACTGATTGAAATGAGATGCAGAGAATGAGGGAAAGGAGTTGCTGAGTCTATGGGAAATGGGATGCAGTGAGTGTGGGAAATTGAATGCAGCGTCTGTGAGATACGGGCACCAGTGACTGATGGAAATGGGATGCAGTGACTGTGGTGAAGGAGATGCAGTGATTGAGTGAAATGGGATGCAGTGACTGAGTGAAATGTGATGCGGTGACTGAGTGAAATGTGATGCGGTGACTGAGTGAAATGGGATGCAGTGACTGCGTGAAATGCGATGCAGTGACTGCGTGAAATGCGATGCAGTGACTGCGTGAAATGGGATGCAGTGACTGCTTCAAATGGGATGCAGTGACTGAGTGAAATGGGATGCAGTGACTGAGTGAAATGGGATGCAGTCACTGAGTGAAATGGGATGCATTACTGATTGAAATGGGCTGCAGTGACTGAGAGAAATGGGACGCTTTGACTGAGGGAAATGGGACGCTTTGACTGAGGGAATTGGGACGCTTTGACTGAGGGAATTGGGACGCTTTGACTGAGTGAAATGGGATGCAGTGCCTGAGTGAAATGGGATGCAGTGCCTGAGTGAAATGGGATGCAGTGCCTGAGTGAAATGGGATGCAGTGACTGAGTGAAATGGGATGCAGTGACTGAGTGAAATGTGTTGCAGTCACTGAGTGAAATGGGATGCAGTCACTGAGTGAAATGTGTTGCAGTCACTGAGTGAAATGTGTTGCAGTCACTGAGTGAAATGGGATGCATTACTGATTGAAATGGGCTGCAGTGACTGAGAGAAATGGGCTGCAGTGACTGAGAGAAATGGGCTGCAGTGATTGAGAGAAATGGGCTGCAGTCACTGAGTGAAATCTGTTGTAGTCACTGACTGAAATGTGATGCATCACTGAGTTGAATGGGATGCAGTGACTGATGGATATGAGATGCAGGGACTGAGTGAAATGAAATGCAGTCACTGAGTGAAATGTGTTGCAGTCACTGAGTGAAATGTGATGCATCACTGAGTGGAATGGGATGCAGTGACTGAGGGATATGAGATGCAGGGACTGAGTGAAATGAGATACAGTGACTGAGGGAAAAGGGATTCAGTATTTTTGGGAAGTAGGATGCAATCACTGAGTGAAATGCGATCCAGAGACTGTGGGAAAGGAGATGCTGTGACTGTGGGAAATGGGATGCAGTGAGTGTGGGAAATTGAATGCAGCGTGTGTGAGATACGGGGAACAGTGAGTGATGAAAATGGGATGCAGTGACTATGGTGAAGGAGATGCAGTGATTGAGTGAAATGGGATGCAGTGTCTGCGTGAAATGCGGTGCAGTGTCTGCGTGAAATGCAGTGCAGTGACTGCGTGAAGTGGGATGCAGTGACTGCTTCAAATGGGATGCATCACTGAGTGAAATGGGATGCAGTGACTGAGTGAAATGGGATTCAGTGACTGATTGAAATGGGATGCAGTGACTGAGTGAAATGTGATGCAGTGACTGAGTGAAATGTGATGCAGTGACTGAGTGAAATGCAATGCAGTGACTGAGTGAAATGCGATGCAGTGAATGAGTGAAATGAGATGCACTGACTGATGGAATTGGGATGCAGTGACAGAGTGACATGAGCTGCAGTGACTGAGTGAAATGAGATGCATTGTTTGATGGAAATATGATGCAGTAACTGACGGAAATGAGATGCAGTGACTGAGGGAAATGGGATGCAGTGACCAAGGGAAATGAGATGCAGTGACCGAGTGAAATGAGATGCAGTGACTGAGCGAAATGGGATGCAGTATTTTTGGGAAGTAGGATGCAATCACTGATTGAAATGAGATGCAGAGACTGTGGGAAAGGAGTTGCTGAGTCTATGGGAAATGGGATACAGTGAGTGTTGGAAATTGAATGCAGCGTCTGTGTGATACGGGAACCAGTGACTGATGGAAATGGGATGCTGTGACTGTGGTGAAGGAGATGCAGTGATGGAGTGAACTGGGATGCAGTGACTGCGTGAAATGCGATGCAGTGACTGCGTGAAATGCGATGCAGTGACTGCGTGAAATGCGATGCAGTGACTGCGTGAAATGCGATGCAGTGACTGCTTCAAATGGGATGCAGTGACTGAGTGAAATGGGATGCAGTGTCTGCGGGAAATGGGATGCAGTCACTGAGTGAAATGGGATGCATTACTGATTGAAATGGGCTGCAGTGACTGAGAGAAATGGGCTGCAGTGACTGAGAGAAATGGGCTGCAGTCACTGAGTGAAATCTGTTGTAGTCACTGAGTGAAATGTGATGCATCACTGAGTTGAATGGGATGCAGTGACTGAGGGATATGAGATGCAGGGACAGAGTGAAATGAGATGCAGTGACTGAGGGAAAAGGGATTCAGTATTTTTGGGAAGTAGGATGCAATCACTGAGTGAAATGCGATCCAGAGACTGTGGGAAAGGAGATGCTGTGACTGTGGGAAATGGGATGCAGTGAGTGTGGGAAATTGAATGCAGCGTGTGTGAGATACGGGGAACAGTGAGTGATGAAAATGGGATGCAGTGACTATGGTGAAGGAGATGCAGTGACAGAGTGAAATGGGATGCAGTGACAGAGTGAAATGGGATGCAGTGTCTGCGTGAAATGCAGTGCAGTGACTGCGTGAAATGCGGTGCAGTGACTGCGTGAAATGGGATGCAGTGACTGCTTCAAATGGGATGCATCACTGAGTGAAATGGGATGCAGTGACTGAGTGAAATGAGATGCAGTGACTGAGTGAAATGGGATGTAGTGACTGATTGAAATTGGATGCAGTGACTGAGTGAAATGTGATGCAGTGACTGAGTGAAATGTGATGCAGTGACTGAGTGAAATGCAATGCAGTGACTGAGTGAAATGCAATGCAGTGACTGAGTGAAATGCAATGCAGTGACTGAGTGAAATGCGATGCAGTGAATGAGTGAAATGAGATGCACTGACTGATGGAAATTGGATGCAGTGACAGAGTGACATGAGCTGCAGTGACTGAGTGAAATGAGATGCATTGTTTGATGAAAATATGATGCAGTAACTGACGGAAATGAGATGGAGTGACTGAGTGAAATGGGCTGCAGTGACTGCGTGAAATGGGTTGCAGTGACTGAGAGAAATGGGCTGCAGTCACTGTGTGAAATCTGTTGCTGTCTCTGAGTGAAATGTGATGCATCACTGAGTTGAATGGGATTCAGGGACTGAGTGAAATGAGATGCAGTGACTGAGTGAAATGTGATGCAGTGACTGAGTGAAATGTGATGCAGTGACTGAGTGAAATGGGATGCAGTGATTGTGTGAAATGGGATGCAGTGATTGTGTGAAAGGGAGATGCTGACACTATGGGAAATGGTATGCAGTGAGTGTGGGAAATTGAAAGCAGCGTCTGTGAGATACGGGGAACAGTGAGTGATGAAAATGGGATGCAGTGACTGTGGTGAAGGAGATGCAGTGATTGAGTGAAATGGGATGCAGTGACTGAGTGAAATGGGATGCAGTGACTGCTTCAAATGGGATGCAGTGACTGAGTGCAATGGGATCCAGTGACTGAGTGAAATGGGATGCATCACTGAGTGAAATGGGATGCAGTGACTGACGGAAATGGGATGCAGTGACAGATGGAAATGGGATGCAGTGACTGAGTGAAATGGGATGAAGTGTCTGAGTGAAATGGGATGAAGTGACTGAGTGAAATGTGTTGCAGTCACTGAGTGAAATGTGTTGCAGTCACTGAGTGAAAGGGGATGCAGTGACTGAGTGAAATGCGATGCAGTGACTGTTGGAAATGGGATGCAGTGACTGAGGGAAATGGGATGCAGTGACTGAGGGAAATGAGATGCAGTGACCGAGGGAAATAGGATGCAGTGACCGAGGGAAATGGGATGCAGTGACCGAATGAAATGAGATGCAGTGACTGAGCGAAATGGGATGCAGTATTTTTGGGAAGTAGTATGCAATCACTGATTGAAATCAGATGCAGAGACTGTGGGAAAGGAGATGCTGTGTCTTTGGGAAATGGGATACAGTGAGTGTCGGAAATTGAATGCAGTGTCTGTGAGATACGGGAACCAGTGACTGATGGAAATGGGATGCTGTGACCGTGGAGAAGGAGATGCAGTGATGGAGTGAATTGGGATGCAGTGACTGAGTGAAATGTGATGCAGTGACTGAGTGAAATGTGATGCAGTGACTGAGTGAAATGGGATGCAGTGATTGTGTGAAATGGGATGCAGTGACTGCGTGAAATGGGATGCAGTGACTGCGTGAAATGGGATGCAGTGACTGCGTGAAATGGGACGCAGTGACGAAGTGAAATGTGATTCAGTCACTGAGTGAAATGTGATTCCGTCACTGAGTGAAATATGATGCACTCACTGAGTGTACTGTGATTCAGTCACTGAGTGAACTGTGATGCAGTCACTGAGTGAAATTGGATGCAGTGGCTGAGTGAAATTGGATGCAATGGCTGAGTGAAATGGGATGCAGTGACTGAGTGAAATGGGATGCAGTGACTGAGTGAAATGGGATGCAGTGACTGAGGGACATGGGATGCAGTGACTGAGGGACATGGGATGCAGTGACTGAGGGACATGGGATGCCGTGACTGAGGGAAATGGGATGCCGTGACTGAGGGAAATGGGATGCAGTGAATGAGGGACATGGGATGCAGTGACACACGGACATGGGATGCAGTGACACATGGACATGGGATGCAGTGACCTGAGGGAATTGGGATGCAGTGACTGAGTGAAATGAGATGCATTGTTTGATGGAAATATGATGCAGTAACTGACGGAAATGAGATGCAGTGACTGAGGGAAATGGGATGCAGTGACTAAGGGAAATGGGATGCAGTGACCGAGTGAAATGAGATGCAGTGACTGAGCAAAATGGGATGCACTATTTTTGGGAAGGAGGATGCAATCACTGATTGAAATGAGATGCAGAGACTGTGGGAAAGGAGATGCTGTGACAATGGGAAATGGGATGCAGTGACTGTGTGAAATGGGCTGCAGTGACTCAGTGAAATGTGATTCAGTCACTGAGTGAAGTGTGATGCCCTCACTGAGTGAAATATGATGCCCTCACTGAGTGAAATATGATGCCCTCACTGAGTGTACTGTGATTCAGTCACTGAGTGAACTGTGATGCAGTCACTGAGTGAAATGGGATGCCGTGACTGAGGGAAATGGGATGCAGTGACTGAGTGAAAGGAGATGCACTGTCTGATGGGAATGTGATGCAGTGACAGAGGTACTGGGAAGGAGTGACTGAGTTAATAGGGAATCCATGCCCGAGCGGGCTTGGGGTGCAGTGACTGAGGGAAATGGGATGCAGTGACCGAGTGAAATGAGATGCAGTGACTGAGCAAAATGGGATTCACTATTTTTGGGAAGTAGGATGCAATCACTGATTGAAATGAGATGCAGAGACTGTGGGAAAGAAGATGCTGTGATGGTGGGAAATGGGATGCAGTGACTGTGTGAAATGGGATGCAGTGACTCAGTGAAATGTGATTCAGTCACTGAGTGAAATGTGATTCCGTCACTGAGTGAAATATGATGCACTCACTGAGTACACTGTGATTCAGTCACTGAGTGAACTGTGATGCAGTCACTGAGTGAAATGGGATGCAGTGGCTGAGGGAAATGTGATGCAGTGACTGAGTGAAATGGGATGCAGTGACTGAGTAAAATACAATGCAGTGACTGAGTGAAATATGATGCAGTGACTGCGTGAAATGGGATGCAGTGTCTGAGGGAAATGTGATGCAGTGACTGAGTGAAATGGGATGCAGTGACTGAGTAAAATACAATGCAGTGGTTGAGGGAAATGTGATGCAGTGACTGAGTGAAATGGGATGCAGTGTCTGAGGGAAATGGGATGCAGTGACTGAGGGAAATGGGATGCAGTGACTGAGGTAGTGGGAATGAGTGACTGAGTTCATGGGGATGCAGTGCCCGAGCGGACTTGCGGTGCAGTGAGTGAGGGAGATGGGATACAGTGCCTTAGTGAAATGAGATGCAGTGACTGAGTGAAATGGGATGCAGTCTCTGAGTGAAATGGGATGCAGTCTCTGAGTGAAATGGGATGCAGTCTCTGAGCGAAATGGGATGCAGTCTCTGAGCGAAATGTTTTGCAGTCACTGAGTGAAATGGGATGCAGTCTCTGAGCGAAATGTGTGCAGTGACTGACTGAAATTGGACGCATCACTGAGTGAAATGGGACGCAGTGACTGAGGGAAATGGGATGCAGTGACTGAGTGAAATGGGAAGCACTGACTGAGTGAAATGCGATGCAGTGACTGCGTGAAATGAGATGCCTTGTTTGATGGAAATATGATGCAGTAACTGACGGAAATGAGATGCAGTGACAGAGTGGAATGGGATGCAGTGACTGAGGGACATGGGATGCAGTGACTGAAGGACATGGGATGCAGTGACTGAGGGAAATGGGATGCAGTGACTGAGTGAAATGACATGCAGTGACTGAGTGAAATGAGATGCCCTGTTTGATGGAAATATGATGCAGTAATTGGACGGAAATGAGATGCAGTGACAGAGTGAAATGGGATGCAGTGACTGAGGGACATGGGATGCAGTGACTGAGGGACATGGGATGCAGTGACTGAGGGACATGGGATGCAGTGACTGAGGAAAATGGGACGCAGTGACTGAGTGAAATGGGACGCAGTGACTGATGGAAAGGAGATGCAGTGACTGAGTGAAATGGGATGCAGTGACTGAGTGAAATGGGATGCAGTGACTGTGGAAAGGAGATGCAGTGATGAGGAAATGGGACGCGGTGACGGATGGTAATGGGATGCTCTGACTGAGTGTAAAGTGAAGCATTGAGTGAAATGGGATGCAGTGGCTGTGTGAAATGGGATGCAGTGGCTGTCTGAGATGGGATGCAGTGTCTGAGTGAGATGGGATGTAGTGTCTGAGTGAGATGGGATGCAGTGTCTGAGTGAAATGGGATGCAGTTAATGAGTGAAATGAGATGCAGTGACTGATGGAAATTGAATGCAGTGACAGAGTGACATGAGCTGCAGTGCCTGATGGAATTGCGATGCCGTTACTGTGGGACATGGGATGCAGTGGCTGAGGTCCTGGGAAGGAGTGACTGAGTTAATAGGGATTCAGTGCCCGAACGGTCTTGGGGTACAGTGACTGAGGGAAATGGGATACAGTGGCTGAGAGAAATGAGACGCACTGTCTTAGTGAAATGGGATGCAGTGAGTGAGGGACATGGGATGCAGTGAGTGAGGTACATGGGATGCACTGACTGAGGGAAGTGGGATGCAGTGACTGAGGGAAATCGGATGCAGTGACTGTTGTAAATGGGTTGCAGTGACCGATTGAAATGAGATGCAGTGACTGAGGGAAATGGGATGCAGTATTTGTGGGAAGTAGGATGCAATCACTGATTGAAATGAGATGCAGAGAATGAGGGAAAGGAGATGCTGTGTCTATGGGAAATGGGATGCAGTGAGTGTGGGAAATTGAATGCAGCGTCTGTGAGATACGGGCACCAGTGACTGATGGAAATGGGATGCAGTGACTGTGGTGAAGGAGATGCAGTGATTGAGTGAAATGGGATGCAGTGACTGAGTGAAATGTGATGCGGTGACTGAGTGAAATGTGATGCGGTGACTGAGTGAAATGGGATGCAGTGACTGCGTGAAATGCGATGCAGTGACTGCGTGAAATGCGATGCAGTGACTGCGTGAAATGGGATGCAGTGACTGCTTCAAATGGGATGCAGTGACTGAGTGAAATGGGATGCAGTGACTGAGTGAAATGGGATGCAGTCACTGAGTGAAATGGGATGCATTACTGATTGAAATGGGCTGCAGTGACTGAGAGAAATGGGACGCTTTGACTGAGGGAAATGGGACGCTTTGACTGAGGGAATTGGGACGCTTTGACTGAGGGAATTGGGACGCTTTGACTGAGTGAAATGGGATGCAGTGCCTGAGTGAAATGGGATGCAGTGCCTGAGTGAAATGGGATGCAGTGCCTGAGTGAAATGGGATGCAGTGACTGAGTGAAATGGGATGCAGTGACTGAGTGAAATGTGTTGCAGTCACTGAGTGAAATGGGATGCAGTCACTGAGTGAAATGTGTTGCAGTCACTGAGTGAAATGGGATGCATTACTGATTGAAATGGGCTGCAGTGACTGAGAGAAATGGGCTGCAGTGACTGAGAGAAATGGGCTGCAGTGATTGAGAGAAATGGGCTGCAGTCACTGAGTGAAATCTGTTGTAGTCACTGACTGAAATGTGATGCATCACTGAGTTGAATGGGATGCAGTGACTGATGGATATGAGATGCAGGGACTGAGTGAAATGAAATGCAGTCACTGAGTGAAATGTGTTGCAGTCACTGAGTGAAATGTGATGCATCACTGAGTGGAATGGGATACAGTGACTGAGGGATATGAGATGCAGGGACTGAGTGAAATGAGATGCAGTGACTGAGGGAAAAGGGATTCAGTATTTTTGGGAAGTAGGATGCAATCACTGAGTGAAATGCGATCCAGAGACTGTGGGAAAGGAGATGCTGTGACTGTGGGAAATGGGATGCAGTGAGTGTGGGAAATTGAATGCAGCGTGTGTGAGATACGGGGAACAGTGAGTGATGAAAATGGGATGCAGTGACTATGGTGAAGGAGATGCAGTGATTGAGTGAAATGGGATGCAGTGTCTGCGTGAAATGCGGTGCAGTGTCTGCGTGAAATGCAGTGCAGTGACTGCGTGAAGTGGGATGCAGTGACTGCTTCAAATGGGATGCATCACTGAGTGAAATGGGATGCAGTGACTGAGTGAAATGGGATTCAGTGACTGATTGAAATGGGATGCAGTGACTGAGTGAAATGTGATGCAGTGACTGAGTGAAATGTGATGCAGTGACTGAGTGAAATGCAATGCAGTGACTGAGTGAAATGCGATGCAGTGAATGAGTGAAATGAGATGCACTGACTGATGGAATTGGGATGCAGTGACAGAGTGACATGAGCTGCAGTGACTGAGTGAAATGAGATGCATTGTTTGATGGAAATATGATGCAGTAACTGACGGAAATGAGATGCAGTGACTGAGGGAAATGGGATGCAGTGACCAAGGGAAATGAGATGCAGTGACCGAGTGAAATGAGATGCAGTGACTGAGCGAAATGGGATGCAGTATTTTTGGGAAGTAGGATGCAATCACTGATTGAAATGAGATGCAGAGACTGTGGGAAAGGAGTTGCTGAGTCTATGGGAAATGGGATACAGTGAGTGTTGGAAATTGAATGCAGCGTCTGTGTGATACGGGAACCAGTGACTGATGGAAATGGGATGCTGTGACTGTGGTGAAGGAGATGCAGTGATGGAGTGAACTGGGATGCAGTGACTGCGTGAAATGCGATGCAGTGACTGCGTGAAATGCGATGCAGTGACTGCGTGAAATGCGATGCAGTGACTGCGTGAAATGCGATGCAGTGACTGCGTGAAATGCGATGCAGTGACTGCTTCAAATGGGATGCAGTGACTGAGTGAAATGGGATGCAGTGTCTGCGGGAAATGGGATGCAGTCACTGAGTGAAATGGGATGCATTACTGATTGAAATGGGCTGCAGTGACTGAGAGAAATGGGCTGCAGTGACTGAGAGAAATGGGCTGCAGTCACTGAGTGAAATCTGTTGTAGTCACTGAGTGAAATGTGATGCATCACTGAGTTGAATGGGATGCAGTGACTGAGGGATATGAGATGCAGGGACAGAGTGAAATGAGATGCAGTGACTGAGGGAAAAGGGATTCAGTATTTTTGGGAAGTAGGATGCAATCACTGAGTGAAATGCGATCCAGAGACTGTGGGAAAGGAGATGCTGTGACTGTGGGAAATGGGATGCAGTGAGTGTGGGAAATTGAATGCAGCGTGTGTGAGATACGGGGAACAGTGAGTGATGAAAATGGGATGCAGTGACTATGGTGAAGGAGATGCAGTGACAGAGTGAAATGGGATGCAGTGACAGAGTGAAATGGGATGCAGTGTCTGCGTGAAATGCAGTGCAGTGACTGCGTGAAATGCGGTGCAGTGACTGCGTGAAATGGGATGCAGTGACTGCTTCAAATGGGATGCATCACTGAGTGAAATGGGATGCAGTGACTGAGTGAAATGAGATGCAGTGACTGAGTGAAATGGGATGTAGTGACTGATTGAAATTGGATGCAGTGACTGAGTGAAATGTGATGCAGTGACTGAGTGAAATGTGATGCAGTGACTGAGTGAAATGTGATGCAGTGACTGAGTGAAATGCAATGCAGTGACTGAGTGAAATGCAATGCAGTGACTGAGTGAAATGCAATGCAGTGACTGAGTGAAATGCGATGCAGTGACTGAGTGAAATGCGATGCACTGACTGATGGAAATTGGATGCAGTGACAGAGTGACATGAGCTGCAGTGACTGAGTGAAATGAGATGCATTGTTTGATGAAAATATGATGCAGTAACTGACGGAAATGAGATGGAGTGACTGAGTGAAATGGGCTGCAGTGACTGCGTGAAATGGGTTGCAGTGACTGAGAGAAATGGGCTGCAGTCACTGTGTGAAATCTGTTGCTGTCTCTGAGTGAAATGTGATGCATCACTGAGTTGAATGGGATTCAGGGACTGAGTGAAATGAGATGCAGTGACTGAGTGAAATGTGATGCAGTGACTGAGTGAAATGGGATGCAGTGATTGTGTGAAATGGGATGCAGTGATTGTGTGAAAGGGAGATGCTGACACTATGGGAAATGGTATGCAGTGAGTGTGGGAAATTGAAAGCAGCGTCTGTGAGATACGGGGAACAGTGAGTGATGAAAATGGGATGCAGTGACTGTGGTGAAGGAGATGCAGTGATTGAGTGAAATGGGATGCAGTGACTGAGTGAAATGGGATGCAGTGACTGCTTCAAATGGGATGCAGTGACTGAGTGCAATGGGATCCAGTGACTGAGTGAAATGGGATGCATCACTGAGTGAAATGGGATGCAGTGACTGACGGAAATGGGATGCAGTGACAGATGGAAATGGGATGCAGTGACTGAGTGAAATGGGATGAAGTGTCTGAGTGAAATGGGATGAAGTGACTGAGTGAAATGTGTTGCAGTCACTGAGTGAAATGTGTTGCAGTCACTGAGTGAAAGGGGATGCAGTGACTGAGTGAAATGCGATGCAGTGACTGTTGGAAATGGGATGCAGTGACTGAGGGAAATGGGATGCAGTGACTGAGGGAAATGAGATGCAGTGACCGAGGGAAATAGGATGCAGTGACCGAGGGAAATGGGATGCAGTGACCGAATGAAATGAGATGCAGTGACTGAGCGAAATGGGATGCAGTATTTTTGGGAAGTAGTATGCAATCACTGATTGAAATCAGATGCAGAGACTGTGGGAAAGGAGATGCTGTGTCTTTGGGAAATGGGATACAGTGAGTGTCGGAAATTGAATGCAGTGTCTGTGAGATACGGGAACCAGTGACTGATGGAAATGGGATGCTGTGACCGTGGAGAAGGAGATGCAGTGATGGAGTGAATTGGGATGCAGTGACTGAGTGAAATGTGATGCAGTGACTGAGTGAAATGTGATGCAGTGACTGAGTGAAATGTGATGCAGTGACTGAGTGAAATGGGATGCAGTGATTGTGTGAAATGGGATGCAGTGATTGTGTGAAATGGGATGCAGTGACTGCGTGAAATGGGATGCAGTGACTGCGTGAAATGGGACGCAGTGACGAAGTGAAATGTGATTCAGTCACTGAGTGAAATGTGATTCCGTCACTGAGTGAAATATGATGCACTCACTGAGTGTACTGTGATTCAGTCACTGAGTGAACTGTGATGCAGTCACTGAGTGAAATTGGATGCAGTGGCTGAGTGAAATTGGATGCAATGGCTGAGTGAAATGGGATGCAGTGACTGAGTGAAATGGGATGCAGTGACTGAGTGAAATGGGATGCAGTGACTGAGTGAAATGGGATGCAGTGACTGAGGGACATGGGATGCAGTGACTGAGGGACATGGGATGCCGTGACTGAGGGACATGGGATGCCGTGACTGAGGGAAATGGGATGCCGTGACTGAGGGAAATGGGATGCAGTGAATGAGGGACATGGGATGCAGTGACACACGGACATGGGATGCAGTGACACATGGACATGGGATGCAGTGACCTGAGGGAATTGGGATGCAGTGACTGAGTGAAATGAGATGCATTGTTTGATGGAAATATGATGCAGTAACTGACGGAAATGAGATGCAGTGACTGAGGGAAATGGGATGCAGTGACTGAGGGAAATGGGATGCAGTGACCGAGTGAAATGAGATGCAGTGACTGAGCAAAATGGGATGCACTATTTTTGGGAAGGAGGATGCAATCACTGATTGAAATGAGATGCAGAGACTGTGGGAAAGGAGATGCTGTGACAATGGGAAATGGGATGCAGTGACTGTGTGAAATGGGCTGCAGTGACTCAGTGAAATGTGATTCAGTCACTGAGTGAAGTGTGATGCCCTCACTGAGTGAAATATGATGCCCTCACTGAGTGAAATATGATGCCCTCACTGAGTGTACTGTGATTCAGTCACTGAGTGAACTGTGATGCAGTCACTGAGTGAAATGGGATGCAGTGGCTGAGGGAAATGGGATGCAGTGACTGAGGGAAATGTGATGCAGTGACTGAGTGAAATGGGATGCAGTGACTGAGGGAAATGGGATGCACTGACAGAGTGACATGAGCTGCAGTGTCTGATGGAAATGTGATGCAGTACCTGAGTGAAATGGGATGCAGTGTCTGAGTGAGATGGGATGTAGTGTCTGAGTGAGATGGGATGTAGTGTCTGAGTGAGATGGGATGTAGTGTCTGAGTGAGATGGGATGCAGTGTCTGAGTGAAATGGGATGCAGTTAATGAGTGAAATGAGATGCAGTGACTGATGGAAATTGAATGCAGTGACAGAGTGACATGAGCTGCAGTGCCTGATGGAATTGCGATGCAGTTACTGTGGGACATGGGATGCAGTGGCTGAGGTCCTGGGAAGGAGTGACTGAGTTAATAGGGATTCAGTGCCCGAACGGTCTTGGGGTACAGTGACTGAGGGAAATGGGATACAGTGGCTGAGAGAAATGAGACGCAATGTCTTAGTGAAATGGGATGCAGTGAGTGAGGGACATGGGATGCAGTGAGTGAGGTACATGGGATGCACTGACTGAGGGAAGTGGGATGCAGTGACTGAGGGAAATCGGATGCAGTGACTGTTGTAAATGGGTTGCAGTGACCGATTGAAATGAGATGCAGTGACTGAGGGAAATGGGATGCAGTATTTGTGGGAAGTAGGATGCAATCACTGATTGAAATGAGATGCAGAGAATGAGGGAAAGGAGATGCTGTGTCTATGGGAAATGGGATGCAGTGAGTGTGGGAAATTGAATGCAGCGTCTGTGAGATACGAGCACCAGTGACTGATGGAAATGGGATGCAGTGACTGTGGTGAAGGAGATGCCGTGATTGAGTGAAATAGGATGCAGTGACTGAGTGAAATGTGATGCAGTGACTGAGTGAAATGGGATGCAGTGACTGCGTGAAATGCGATGCAGTGACTGCGTGAAATGCGATGCAGTGACTGCGTGAAATGCGATGCAGTGACTGCGTGAAATGGGATGCAGTGACTGAGTGAAATGGGATGCAGTCACTGAGTGAAATGGGATGCATTACTGATTGAAATGGGCTGCAGTGACTGAGAGAAATGGGACGCAATGACTGAGGGAAATGGGACGCTTTGACTGAGGGAAATGGGACGCTTTGACTGAGGGAATTGGGACGCTTTGACTGAGGGAAATGGGATGCAGTGCCTGAGTTAAATGGGATGCAGTGCCTGAGTGAAATGGGAAGCAGTGCCTGAGTGAAATGGGAAGCAGTGACTGAGTGAAATGGGATGCAGTGACTGAGTGAAATGTGTTGCAGTCACTGAGTGAAATGGGCTGCAGTGACTGAGAGAAATGGGCTGCAGTGACTGAGAGAAATGGGCTGCAGTGATTGAGAGAAATGGGCTGCAGTCACTGAGTGAAATCTGTTGTAGTCACTGACTGAAATGTGATGCATCACTGAGTTGAATGGGATGCAGTGACTGATGGATATGAGATGCAGGGACTGAGTGAAATGAAATGCAGTCACTGAGTGAAATGTGTTGCAGTCACTGAGTGAAATGTGATGCATCACTGAGTGGAATGGGATGCAGTGACTGAGGGATATGAGATGCAGGGACTGAGTGAAATGAGATGCAGTGACTGAGGAAAAAGGGATTCAGTATTTTTGGGAAGTAGGATGCAATCACTGAGTGAAATGCGATCCAGAGACTGTGGGAAAGGAGATGCTGTGACTGTGGGAAATGGGATGCAGTGAGTGTGGGAAATTGAATGCAGCGTGTGTGAGATACGGGGAACAGTGAGTGATGAAAATGGGATGCAGTGACTATGGTGAAGGAGATGCAGTGATTGAGTGAAATGGGATGCAGTGACTGCGTGAAATGCGGTGCAGTGACTGCGTGAAGTGGGATGCAGTGACTGCTTCAAATGGGATGCATCACTGAGTGAAATGGGATGCAGTGACTGAGTGAAATGGGATTCAGTGACTGATTGAAATGGGATGCAGTGACTGAGTGAAATGTGATGCAGTGACTGAGGAAGTGGGAATGAGTGACTCAGTTCATGGGGATGCAGTGCCCGAGCGGACTTGGGGTGCAGTGAGTGAGGGAGATGGGATACAGTGCCTTAGTGAAATGGGATGCAGTGACTGAGAGAAATGGGATGCAGTGACTGAGTGAAATGAGATGCAGTGACTAAGGGAAATGGGATGCAGTGACTGAGTGACGTGGGAAGCACTGACTGAGTGAAATGGGATGCAGTGACTGAGTGAAATGGGATGCAGTGACTGAGTGAAATGGGATGCAGTCTGTGAGCGAAATGTGTTGCAGTCACTGAGCGAAATGGGATGCAGTCTCTGAGCGAAATGTGTGGCAGTCACTGAGTGAAATTGGACGCATCACTGAGTGAAATGGGACGCAGTGACTGAGGGAAATGGGATGCAGTGACTGAGTGAAATGACATGCAGTGACTGAGTGAAATGAGATGCCTTGCTTGATGGAAATATGATGCAGTAATTGGACGGAAATGAGATGCAGTGACAGAGTGAAATGGGATGCAGTGACTGAGGGACATGGGATGCAGTGACTGAGGGACATGGGATGCAGTGACTGAGGGAAATGGGATGCAGTGACTGAGGGAAATGTGATGCAGTGTCTGAGGGACATGTGATGCAGTGACTGAGGGACATGTGATGCAGTGACTGAGGGACATGTGATGCAGCGACTGAGGGACATGTGATGCAGCGACTGAGGGACATGTGATGCAGTGACTGAGGGACATGGGATGCAGTGACACACGGACATGGGATGCACTGTCACACGGACATGGGATGCAGTGACTGAGAGAATTGGGATGCAATGACTGAGGGAAATGGGATGCAGTGACCGAGTGAAATGAGATGCAGTGACTGAGGGACATGTGATGCAGTGACTGAGGGACATGGGATGCAGTGACACAGGGACATGGGATGCACTGTCACACGGACATGGGATGCAGTGACTGAGAGAATTGGGATGCAATGACTGAGGGAAATGGGATGCAGTGACCGAGTGAAATGAGATGCTGTGACTGAGGGAAATGGGATGCAGTGACTGCGTGAAATGGGATGCAGTGAATTAGTGAAATGAGATGTAGTGACTGATGGAAATGTGATGCAGTTACTGTGGGACATGGGATGCAGTGACTGAGTGAATAGTGATGCAGTGCCCGAGCAGGCTTGGGGTGCAGTGACTGAGGGAAATGGGATACAGTGCCTGAGTGCAATGTGATGCAGTAATTGAGGGAAATAGGATGCAGTGACTGAGGTACTGGGAAGGAGTGACTGAGGGAAATGGGATGCAGTGACTGACGGAAATGGGATGCATCCACTGAGTGAAATGCGATGCAGAGACTGAGGGAAAGGAGATGCTGTCACGATGGGAAATGTGGAAGCACTGAGTGTGGGAAATTGAATGCAGCGTCTGTGAGATACGGGAAACAGTGACTGATCGAAATTGGACGCAGTGACTGTGGGGAAGGAGATGCAGTCATTGAGTGAAATGGGATGCAGTGACTGAGTAAAATACGATGCAGTGACTGAGTGAAATGTGATGCAGTGACTGCTTGAAATGGGATGCTGTGACTGTGGCGAAGGAGATGCAGTGACTGAGTGAAATGGGATGCAGTGACTGAGTTAAATGGGATGCAGTGACTGAGGGAAATGGGATGCAGTGACAGAGTGACATGAGCTGCAGTATCTGATGGAAATGTGATGCAGAACCTGAGGGAAATGGGATTCAGTGACTGAGGTAACAGGAAGGAGTGACTGAGTTCATCGGGGTGCAATGCCCGAGCGGACTCGGGGTGCAGTGAGTGACGGAAATGGGATCCAGTGCCTGAGCGAAATGGGACGCACTGACTGAGTGAAATGGGATGCAGTGACTGAGGGACATGGGATGCAGTGACTGAGGGAAATGGGATGCAGTGACTGTGGGAAATGGGATGCAGTGACTGTGGGAAATGGGATGCAGTGACTGTGGGAAATGGGATGCAGTGACTGAGTGAAATGAGATGCAGTGACTGAGGGAAAGGAGTCGCTGTGATTCTGGGAAATGGGATGCAGTGACTGAGGGACATGGGATGCATTGACTGAGGGACATGGGATGCAGTGACTGTGGGAAATGGGATGCAGTGACTGTGGGAAATGGGATGCAGTGACTGAGTGAAATGAGATGCAGTGACTGAGGGAAAGGAGTCGCTGTGATTCTGGGAAATGGGATGCAGTGTCTGAGTGAGATGGGATGTAGTGTCTGAGTGAGATGGGATGCAGTGTCTGAGTGAAATGGGATGCAGTTAATGAGTGAAATGAGATGCAGTGACTGATGGAAATTGAATGCAGTGACAGAGTGACATGAGCTGCAGTGCCTGATGGAATTGCGATGCAGTTACTGTGGGACATGGGATGCAGTGGCTGAGGTCCTGGGAAGGAGTGACTGAGTTAATAGGGATTCAGTGCCCGAACGGTCTTGGGGTACAGTGACTGAGGGAAATGGGATACAGTGGCTGAGAGAAATGAGACGCAATGTCTTAGTGAAATGGGATGCAGTGAGTGAGGGACATGGGATGCAGTGAGTGAGGTACATGGGATGCACTGACTGAGGGAAGTGGGATGCAGTGACTGAGGGAAATCGGATGCAGTGACTGAGGGAAATGGGATGCAGTGTCTGAGGGACATGTGATGCAGTGACTGAGGGACATGTGATGCAGTGACTGAGGGACATGTGATGCAGTGACTGAGGGACATGTGATGCAGTGACTGAGGGACATGTGATGCAGTGACTGAGGGACATGGGATGCAGTGACACACGGACATGGGATGCACTGTCACACGGACATGGGATGCAGTGACTGAGAGAATTGGGATGCAATGACTGAGGGAAATGGGATGCAGTGACCGAGTGAAATGAGATGCAGTGACTGAGGGACATGTGATGCAGTGACTGAGGGACATGGGATGCAGTGACACAGGGACATGGGATGCACTGTCACACGGACATGGGATGCAGTGACTGAGAGAATTGGGATGCAATGACTGAGGGAAATGGGATGCAGTGACCGAGTGAAATGAGATGCTGTGACTGAGGGAAATGGGATGCAGTGACTGCGTGAAATGGGATGCAGTGAATTAGTGAAATGAGATGTAGTGACTGATGGAAATGTGATGCAGTTACTGTGGGACATGGGATGCAGTGACTGAGTGAATAGTGATGCAGTGCCCGAGCAGGCTTGGGGTGCAGTGACTGAGGGAAATGGGATACAGTGCCTGAGTGCAATGTGATGCAGTAATTGAGGGAAATAGGATGCAGTGACTGAGGTACTGGGAAGGAGTGACTGAGGGAAATGGGATGCAGTGACTGACGGAAATGGGATGCATCCACTGAGTGAAATGCGATGCAGAGACTGAGGGAAAGGAGATGCTGTCACGATGGGAAATGTGGAAGCACTGAGTGTGGGAAATTGAATGCAGCGTCTGTGAGATACGGGAAACAGTGACTGATCGAAATTGGACGCAGTGACGTGGGGAAGGAGATGCAGTCATTGAGTGAAATGGGATGCAGTGACTGAGTAAAATACGATGCAGTGACTGAGTGAAATGTGATGCAGTGACTGCTTGAAATGGGATGCTGTGACTGTGGCGAAGGAGATGCAGTGACTGAGTGAAATGGGATGCAGTGACTGAGTTAAATGGGATGCAGTGACTGAGGGAAATGGGATGCAGTGACAGAGTGACATGAGCTGCAGTATCTGATGGAAATGTGATGCAGAACCTGAGGGAAATGGGATTCAGTGACTGAGGTAACAGGAAGGAGTGACTGAGTTCATCGGGGTGCAATGCCCGAGCGGACTCGGGGTGCAGTGAGTGACGGAAATGGGATCCAGTGCCTGAGCGAAATGGGACGCACTGACTGAGTGAAATGGGATGCAGTGACTGAGGGACATGGGATGCATTGACTGAGGGAAATGGGATGCAGTGACTGTGGGAAATGGGATGCAGTGACTGTGGGAAATGGGATGCAGTGACTGAGTGAAATGAGATGCAGTGACTGAGGGAAAGGAGTCGCTGTGATTCTGGGAAATGGGATGCAGTGACTGAGGGACATGGGATGCATTGACTGAGGGAAATGGGATGCAGTGACTGTGGGAAATGGGATGCAGTGACTGTGGGAAATGGGATGCAGTGACTGAGTGAAATGAGATGCAGTGACTGAGGGAAAGGAGTCGCTGTGATTCTGGGAAATGGGATGCAGTGTCTGAGTGAGATGGGATGTAGTGTCTGAGTGAGATGGGATGCAGTGTCTGAGTGAAATGGGATGCAGTTAATGAGTGAAATGAGATGCAGTGACTGATGGAAATTGAATGCAGTGACAGAGTGACATGAGCTGCAGTGCCTGATGGAATTGCGATGCAGTTACTGTGGGACATGGGATGCAGTGGCTGAGGTCCTGGGAAGGAGTGACTGAGTTAATAGGGATTCAGTGCCCGAACGGTCTTGGGGTACAGTGACTGAGGGAAATGGGATACAGTGGCTGAGAGAAATGAGACGCAATGTCTTAGTGAAATGGGATGCAGTGAGTGAGGGACATGGGATGCAGTGAGTGAGGTACATGGGATGCACTGACTGAGGGAAGTGGGATGCAGTGACTGAGGGAAATCGGATGCAGTGACTGTTGTAAATGGGTTGCAGTGACCGATTGAAATGAGATGCAGTGACTGAGGGAAATGGGATGCAGTATTTGTGGGAAGTAGGATGCAATCACTGATTGAAATGAGATGCAGAGAATGAGGGAAAGGAGATGCTGTGTCTATGGGAAATGGGATGCAGTGAGTGTGGGAAATTGAATGCAGCGTCTGTGAGATACGAGCACCAGTGACTGATGGAAATGGGATGCAGTGACTGTGGTGAAGGAGATGCCGTGATTGAGTGAAATAGGATGCAGTGACTGAGTGAAATGTGATGCAGTGACTGAGTGAAATGGGATGCAGTGACTGCGTGAAATGCGATGCAGTGACTGCGTGAAATGCGATGCAGTGACTGCGTGAAATGGGATGCAGTGACTGCTTCAAATGGGATGCAGTGACTGAGTGAAATGGGATGCAGTCACTGAGTGAAATGGGATGCATTACTGATTGAAATGGGCTGCAGTGACTGAGAGAAATGGGACGCAATGACTGAGGGAAATGGGACGCTTTGACTGAGGGAAATGGGACGCTTTGACTGAGGGAATTGGGACGCTTTGACTGAGGGAAATGGGATGCAGTGCCTGAGTGAAATGGGATGCAGTGCCTGAGTGAAATGGGAAGCAGTGCCTGAGTGAAATGGGAAGCAGTGACTGAGTGAAATGGGATGCAGTGACTGAGTGAAATGTGTTGCAGTCACTGAGTGAAATGGGATGCAGTCACTGAGTGAAATGTGTTGCAGTCACTGAGTGAAATGGGATGCATTACTGATTGAAATGGGCTGCAGTGACTGAGAGAAATGGGCTGCAGTGACTGAGAGAAATGGGCTGCAGTGATTGAGAGAAATGGGCTGCAGTCACTGAGTGAAATCTGTTGTAGTCACTGACTGAAATGTGATGCATCACTGAGTTGAATGGGATGCAGTGACTGATGGATATGAGATGCAGGGACTGAGTGAAATGAAATGCAGTCACTGAGTGAAATGTGTTGCAGTCACTGAGTGAAATGTGATGCATCACTGAGTGGAATGGGATACAGTGACTGAGGGATATGAGATGCAGGGACTGAGTGAAATGAGATGCAGTGACTGAGGGAAAAGGGATTCAGTATTTTTGGGAAGTAGGATGCAATCACTGAGTGAAATGCGATCCAGAGACTGTGGGAAAGGAGATGCTGTGACTGTGGGAAATGGGATGCAGTGAGTGTGGGAAATTGAATGCAGCGTGTGTGAGATACGGGGAACAGTGAGTGATGAAAATGGGATGCAGTGACTATGGTGAAGGAGATGCAGTGATTGAGTGAAATGGGATGCAGTGACTGCGTGAAATGCGGTGCAGTGACTGCGTGAAATGCGGTGCAGTGACTGCGTGAAGTGGGATGCAGTGACTGCTTCAAATGGGATGCATCACTGAGTGAAATGGGATGCAGTGACTGAGTGAAATGGGATTCAGTGACTGATTGAAATGGGATGCAGTGACTGAGTGAAATGTGATGCAGTGACTGAGGAAGTGGGAATGAGTGACTCAGTTCATGGGGATGCAGTGCCCGAGCGGACTTGGGGTGCAGTGAGTGAGGGAGATGGGATACAGTGCCTTAGTGAAATGGGATGCAGTGACTGAGAGAAATGGGATGCAGTGACTAAGGGAAATGGGATGCAGTGACTGAGTGACGTGGGAAGCACTGACTGAGTGAAATGGGATGCAGTGACTGAGTGAAATGGGATGCAGTGACTGAGTGAAATGGGATGCAGTCTGTGAGCGAAATGTGTTGCAGTCACTGAGCGAAATGGGATGCAGTCTCTGAGCGAAATGTGTGGCAGTCACTGAGTGAAATTGGACGCATCACTGAGTGAAATGGGACGCAGTGACTGAGGGAAATGGGATGCAGTGACTGAGTGAAATGACATGCAGTGACTGAGTGAAATGAGATGCCTTGCTTGATGGAAATATGATGCAGTAATTGGACGGAAATGAGATGCAGTGACAGAGTGAAATGGGATGCAGTGACTGAGGGACATGGGATGCAGTGACTGAGGGACATGGGATGCAGTGACTGAGGGAAATGGGATGCAGTGTCTGAGGGAAATGAGATGCAGTGTCTGAGGGACATGTGATGCAGTGACTGAGGGACATGTGATGCAGTGACTGAGGGACATGGGATGCAGTGACACAGGGACATGGGATGCACTGTCACACGGACATGGGATGCAGTGACTGAGAGAATTGGGATGCAATGACTGAGGGAAATGGGATGCAGTGACCGAGTGAAATGAGATGCTGTGACTGAGGGAAATGGGATGCAGTGACTGCGTGAAATGGGATGCAGTGAATTAGTGAAATGAGATGTAGTGACTGATGGAAATGTGATGCAGTTACTGTGGGACATGGGATGCAGTGACTGAGTGAATAGTGATGCAGTGCCCGAGCAGGCTTGGGGTGCAGTGACTGAGGGAAATGGGATACAGTGCCTGAGTGCAATGTGATGCAGTAATTGAGGGAAATAGGATGCAGTGACTGAGGTACTGGGAAGGAGTGACTGAGGGAAATGGGATGCAGTGACTGACGGAAATGGGATACATCCACTGAGTGAAATGCGATGCAGAGACTGAGGGAAAGGAGATGCTGTCACGATGGGAAATGTGGAAGCACTGAGTGTGGGAAATTGAATGCAGCGTCTGTGAGATACGGGAAACAGTGACTGATCGAAATTGGACGCAGTGACTGTGGGGAAGGAGATGCAGTCATTGAGTGAAATGGGATGCAGTGACTGAGTAAAATACGATGCAGTGACTGAGTGAAATGTGATGCAGTGACTGCTTGAAATGGGATGCTGTGACTGTGGCGAAGGAGATGCAGTGACTGAGTGAAATGGGATGCAGTGACTGAGTTAAATGGGATGCAGTGACTGAGGGAAATGGGATGCAGTGACAGAGTGACATGAGCTGCAGTATCTGATGGAAATGTGATGCAGAACCTGAGGGAAATGGGATTCAGTGACTGAGGTAACAGGAAGGAGTGACTGAGTTCATCGGGGTGCAATGCCCGAGCGGACTCGGGGTGCAGTGAGTGACGGAAATGGGATCCAGTGCCTGAGCGAAATGGGACGCACTGACTGAGTGAAATGGGATGCAGTGACTGAGGGACATGGGATGCATTGACTGAGGGAAATGGGATGCAGTGACTGTGGGAAATGGGATGCAGTGACTGTGGGAAATGGGATGCAGTGACTGAGTGAAATGAGATGCAGTGACTGAGGGAAAGGAGTCGCTGTGATTCTGGGAAATGGGATGCAGTGACTGAGGGACATGGGATGCATTGACTGAGGGAAATGGGATGCAGTGACTGTGGGAAATGGGATGCAGTGACTGTGGGAAATGGGATGCAGTGACTGAGTGAAATGAGATGCAGTGACTGAGGGAAAGGAGTCGCTGTGATTCTGGGAAATGGGATGCAGTGTCTGAGTGAGATGGGATGTAGTGTCTGAGTGAGATGGGATGTAGTGTCTGAGTGAGATGGGATGCAGTGTCTGAGTGAAATGGGATGCAGTTAATGAGTGAAATGAGATGCAGTGACTGATGGAAATTGAATGCAGTGACAGAGTGACATGAGCTGCAGTGCCTGATGGAATTGCGATGCAGTTACTGTGGGACATGGGATGCAGTGGCTGAGGTCCTGGGAAGGAGTGACTGAGTTAATAGGGATTCAGTGCCCGAACGGTCTTGGGGTACAGTGACTGAGGGAAATGGGATACAGTGGCTGAGAGAAATGAGACGCAATGTCTTAGTGAAATGGGATGCAGTGAGTGAGGGACATGGGATGCAGTGAGTGAGGTACATGGGATGCACTGACTGAGGGAAGTGGGATGCAGTGACTGAGGGAAATCGGATGCAGTGACTGTTGTAAATGGGTTGCAGTGACCGATTGAAATGAGATGCAGTGACTGAGGGAAATGGGATGCAGTATTTGTGGGAAGTAGGATGCAATCACTGATTGAAATGAGATGCAGAGAATGAGGGAAAGGAGATGCTGTGTCTATGGGAAATGGGATGCAGTGAGTGTGGGAAATTGAATGCAGCGTCTGTGAGATACGAGCACCAGTGACTGATGGAAATGGGATGCAGTGACTGTGGTGAAGGAGATGCCGTGATTGAGTGAAATAGGATGCAGTGACTGAGTGAAATGTGATGCAGTGACTGAGTGAAATGGGATGCAGTGACTGCGTGAAATGCGATGCAGTGACTGCGTGAAATGCGATGCAGTGACTGCGTGAAATGGGATGCAGTGACTGCTTCAAATGGGATGCAGTGACTGAGTGAAATGGGATGCAGTCACTGAGTGAAATGGGATGCATTACTGATTGAAATGGGCTGCAGTGACTGAGAGAAATGGGACGCAATGACTGAGGGAAATGGGACGCTTTGACTGAGGGAAATGGGACGCTTTGACTGAGGGAATTGGGACGCTTTGACTGAGGGAAATGGGATGCAGTGCCTGAGTGAAATGGGATGCAGTGCCTGAGTGAAATGGGAAGCAGTGCCTGAGTGAAATGGGAAGCAGTGACTGAGTGAAATGGGATGCAGTGACTGAGTGAAATGTGTTGCAGTCACTGAGTGAAATGGGATGCAGTCACTGAGTGAAATGTGTTGCAGTCACTGAGTGAAATGGGATGCATTACTGATTGAAATGGGCTGCAGTGACTGAGAGAAATGGGCTGCAGTGACTGAGAGAAATGGGCTGCAGTGATTGAGAGAAATGGGCTGCAGTCACTGAGTGAAATCTGTTGTAGTCACTGACTGAAATGTGATGCATCACTGAGTTGAATGGGATGCAGTGACTGATGGATATGAGATGCAGGGACTGAGTGAAATGAAATGCAGTCACTGAGTGAAATGTGTTGCAGTCACTGAGTGAAATGTGATGCATCACTGAGTGGAATGGGATGCAGTGACTGAGGGATATGAGATGCAGGGACTGAGTGAAATGAGATGCAGTGACTGAGGGAAAAGGGATTCAGTATTTTTGGGAAGTAGGATGCAATCACTGAGTGAAATGCGATCCAGAGACTGTGGGAAAGGAGATGCTGTGACTGTGGGAAATGGGATGCAGTGAGTGTGGGAAATTGAATGCAGCGTGTGTGAGATACGGGGAACAGTGAGTGATGAAAATGGGATGCAGTGACTATGGTGAAGGAGATGCAGTGATTGAGTGAAATGGGATGCAGTGACTGCGTGAAATGCGGTGCAGTGACTGCGTGAAATGCGGTGCAGTGACTGCGTGAAGTGGGATGCAGTGACTGCTTCAAATGGGATGCATCACTGAGTGAAATGGGATGCAGTGACTGAGTGAAATGGGATGCAGTGACTGAGTGAAATGGGATTCAGTGACTGATTGAAATGGGATGCAGTGACTGAGTGAAATGTGATGCAGTGACTGAGGAAGTGGGAATGAGTGACTCAGTTCATGGGGATGCAGTGCCCGAGCGGACTTGGGGTGCAGTGAGTGAGGGAGATGGGATACAGTGCCTTAGTGAAATGGGATGCAGTGACTGAGAGAAATGGGATGCAGTGACTGAGTGAAATGAGATGCAGTGACTAAGGGAAATGGGATGCAGTGACTGAGTGACGTGGGAAGCACTGACTGAGTGAAATGGGATGCAGTGACTGAGTGAAATGGGATGCAGTGACTGAGTGAAATGGGATGCAGTCTGTGAGCGAAATGTGTTGCAGTCACTGAGCGAAATGGGATGCAGTCTCTGAGCGAAATGTGTGGCAGTCACTGAGTGAAATTGGACGCATCACTGAGTGAAATGGGACGCAGTGACTGAGGGAAATGGGATGCAGTGACTGAGTGAAATGACATGCAGTGACTGAGTGAAATGAGATGCCTTGCTTGATGGAAATATGATGCAGTAATTGGACGGAAATGAGATGCAGTGACAGAGTGAAATGGGATGCAGTGACTGAGGGACATGGGATGCAGTGACTGAGGGACATGGGATGCAGTGACTGAGGGACATGGGATGCAGTGACTGAGGGAAATGGGATGCAGTGACTGAGGGAAATGGGATGCAGTGTCTGAGGGACATGTGATGCAGTGACTGAGGGACATGTGATGCAGTGACTGAGGGACATGTGATGCAGCGACTGAGGGACATGTGATGCAGTGACTGAGGGACATGGGATGCAGTGACACACGGACATGGGATGCACTGTCACACGGACATGGGATGCAGTGACTGAGAGAATTGGGATGCAATGACTGAGGGAAATGGGATGCAGTGACCGAGTGAAATGAGATGCAGTGACTGAGGGACATGTGATGCAGTGACTGAGGGACATGGGATGCAGTGACACAGGGACATGGGATGCACTGTCACACGGACATGGGATGCAGTGACTGAGAGAATTGGGATGCAATGACTGAGGGAAATGGGATGCAGTGACCGAGTGAAATGAGATGCTGTGACTGAGGGAAATGGGATGCAGTGACTGCGTGAAATGGGATGCAGTGAATTAGTGAAATGAGATGTAGTGACTGATGGAAATGTGATGCAGTTACTGTGGGACATGGGATGCAGTGACTGAGTGAATAGTGATGCAGTGCCCGAGCAGGCTTGGGGTGCAGTGACTGAGGGAAATGGGATACAGTGCCTGAGTGCAATGTGATGCAGTAATTGAGGGAAATAGGATGCAGTGACTGAGGTACTGGGAAGGAGTGACTGAGGGAAATGGGATGCAGTGACTGACGGAAATGGGATGCATCCACTGAGTGAAATGCGATGCAGAGACTGAGGGAAAGGAGATGCTGTCACGATGGGAAATGTGGATGCACTGAGTGTGGGAAATTGAATGCAGCGTCTGTGAGATACGGGAAACAGTGACTGATCGAAATTGGACGCAGTGACTGTGGGGAAGGAGATGCAGTCATTGAGTGAAATGGGATGCAGTGACTGAGTAAAATACGATGCAGTGACTGAGTGAAATGTGATGCAGTGACTGCTTGAAATGGGATGCTGTGACTGTGGCGAAGGAGATGCAGTGACTGAGTGAAATGGGATGCAGTGACTGAGTTAAATGGGATGCAGTGACTGAGGGAAATGGGATGCAGTGACAGAGTGACATGAGCTGCAGTATCTGATGGAAATGTGATGCAGAACCTGAGGGAAATGGGATTCAGTGACTGAGGTAACAGGAAGGAGTGACTGAGTTCATCGGGGTGCAATGCCCGAGCGGACTCGGGGTGCAGTGAGTGACGGAAATGGGATCCAGTGCCTGAGCGAAATGGGACGCACTGACTGAGTGAAATGGGATGCAGTGACTGAGGGACATGGGATGCATTGACTGAGGGAAATGGGATGCAGTGACTGTGGGAAATGGGATGCAGTGACTGAGTGAAATGAGATGCAGTGACTGAGGGAAAGGAGTCGCTGTGATTCTGGGAAATGGGATGCAGTGAGTGTCGGAAATTGAATGCAGCGCCTGTGAGATACGGGAAACTGTGACTGATGGAAATGGGATGCAGTGACTATGGTGAAGGAGATCCAGTGACTGAAATGGGATGCAGTGACTGAGTAAAATGTGATGCAGTGACTGAGTAAAATGTGATGCAGTGACTGAGTGAAATGGGATGCAGTGACTGAGGGAAATGGGATGCAGTGACTATGGTGAAGGAGATCCAGTGACTGAAATGGGATGCAGTGACTGAGTAAAATGTGATGCAGTGACTGAGTAAAATGTGATGCAGTGACTGAGTAAAATGTGATGCAGTGACTGAGTGAAATGGGATGCAGTGACTGAGGGAAATGGGATGCAGTGACCGAGTGAAATGAGAGGCAGTGACTGAGGGAAATGGGATGCAGTGACTTAAGGAAAGGAAATGCAGTGTCTGTGGGAAATGGGATGCTGCGACTGAGGGAAATGGGATGGAGTGACTGACGGAAATGGGATGCAGTGACTGAGCGAAATGGGTTGCAGTGACTGAGGGAAATGGGATGCACTGACTGAGTGAAATGAGATGCATTGTTTGATGGAAATATGATGCAGTAACTGACGGAAATGGGATGCAGTGACTGAGGGAAATGGGATGCAGTGACTGAGGGAAATGGGATGCAGTATTTGTGGGAAGTAGGATGCAATCACTGATTGAAGTGAGATGCAGAGTCTGAGGGAAGGGAGATGCTGTGTCTATGGGAAATGGGATACAGTGAGTGTCGGAAATTGAATGCAGCGCCTGTGAGATACGGGAACCAGTGACGAATGGAAATGGGATGCAGTGACTGAGGGAAATGGGATGCAGTGACTGAGTGTGATGGGATGCAGTGTCTGAGTGAGATGGGATGCAGTGTCTGATTGAAATGGGATGCAGTTAATGAGTGAAATGAGATGCAGTGACTTATGGAAATTGGATGCAGTTACTGTGGGACATGGGATTCAGTGACTGAGGTCCTGGGAAGGAGTGACTGAGTTAATAGGGATGCAGTGCCCGAGCCGGCTTGGAGTACAGTGACTGAGGGAAATGGGATACAGTGGCTGAGAGAAATGGGATGCACTGTCTTAGTGAAATGGGATGCAGTGGCTGAGTGAAATGGGATGCAGTAACTGGTGGAAATGGGATGCAGTGACTGATCGAAATGGGATGCGGTGACTGAGGTGAGGGAGATGCAGTGATGGAGTGAATTGGGATGCAGTGACTGAGTGAAATGTGATGCAGTGACTGAGTGAAATGGGATGCAGTGACTGAGCGAAATGGGTGGCAGTGACGAGTGAAATGGGTTGCAGTGACTGAGTGAAATGGGATGCATTGACTGAGGAAAATGGGATGCAGTGACTGAGGGAAATGGGTGCAGTGACTGAGTGAAATGAGATGCAGTGACTGAGGGAAAGGAGATGCTGTGACGATGGGAAATGGGATGCAGTGAGTGTGGGAAATTGAATGCAGCGTCTGTGAGATAATGGAAACAGTGACTGATGGAAATGGGATGCAGTGACTATGGTGAAGGAGATGCAGTGACTGAGTGAAATGGGATGCAGTGACTAAGTGAAATGAGATGCCTTGTTTGATGGAAATATGATGCAGTAACTGATGGAAATGAGATGCAGTGACAGAGTGAAAAGCGATGCAGTGTCTGAGTGAAATGGGATGCACTGACTGAGTTAATATGGATACAGTGCCCGAGCCGGCTTGGAGTACAGTGACTGAGGGAAATGTGATACAGTGGCTGAGAGAAATGGGATGCACTGTCTTAGTGAAATGGGATGCCGTGACTGAGGGAAATGGGATGCAGTGACTGAGTGAAAGGAGATGCACTGTCTGATGGAAATGTGATGCAGTGACAGAGGTACTGGGAAGGAGTGACTGAGTTAATAGGGAATCCATGCCCGAGCGGGCTTGGGGTGCAGTGACTGAGGGAAATGGGATGCAGTGACCGAGTGAAATGAGATGCAGTGACTGCGCAAAATGGGATGCACTATTTTTGGGAAGTAGGATGCAATCACTGATTGAAATGAGATGCAGAGACTGTGGGAAAGAAGATGCTGTGATGGTGGGAAATGGGATGCAGTGACTGTGTGAAATGGGATGCAGTGACTCAGTGAAATGTGATTCAGTCACTGAGTGAAATGTGATTCCGTCACTGAGTGAAATATGATGCACTCACTGAGTACACTGTGATTCAGTCACTGAGTGAACTTAGATGCAGTCACTGAGTGAAATGGGATGCAGTGGCTGAGGGAAATGTGATGCAGTGACTGAGTGAAATGGGATTCAGTGACTGAGTAAAATACAATGCAGTGACTGAGTGAAATATGATGCAGTGACTGCGTGAAATGGGATGCAGTGACTGTGGTGAAGGAGATGCAGTGACTGAGGGAAATGGGATGCAGTGATTGAGTGAAATGGGATGCAGTGATTGAGTGAAATGGGAAGCAGTGACTGAGTGAAATGGGAAGCAGTGAGTGAGGGACATGGGAAGCAGTGAGTGAGGGACATGGGAAGCAGTGACTGAGGGACATGGGATGCAGTGACTGAGGGAAATCGGATGCCGTGACTGAGGGAAATGGGATGCAGTGACTGAGTGAAAGGAGATGCACTGTCTGATGGAAATGTGATGCAGTGACAGAGTGACATGAGCTGCAGTGACAGAGGTACTGGGAAGGAGTGACTGAGTTAATAGGGAATCAGTGCCCGAGCGGGCTTGGGGTGCAGTGACTGAGGAAATGGGATGCAGTGACCGAGTGAAATGAGATGCAGTGACTGAGCAAAATGGGATGCACTATTTTTGTGAAGTAGGATGCAATCACTGATTGAAATGAGATGCAGAGACTGTGGGAAAGAAGATGCTGTGATGGTGGGAAATGGGATGCAGTGACTGTGTGAAATGGGATGCAGTGACTCAGTGAAATGTGATTCAGTCACTGAGTGAAATGTGATTCCGTCTCTGAGTGAAATATGATGCACTCACTGAGTGTACTGTGATTCAGTCACTGAGTGAACTGTGATGCAGTCACTGGGTGAACTGTGATGCAGTCACTGGGTGAACTGTGATGCAGTGACTGAGTGAAATGGGATGCAGTGGCTGAGGGAAATGGGATGCAGTGACTGAGTGAAATGGGATGCAGTGACTGAGGGAAATGGGATGCAGTGACTGAGGGAAATGGGATGCAGTGACAGAGTGACATGAGCTGCAGTGTCTGATGGAAATGTGATGCAGTACCTGAGCGAAATGGGATGCAGTGACTGAGGTAGTGGGAATGAGTGACTGAGTTCATGGGGATGCAGTGCCCGAGCGGACTTGCGGTGCAGTGAGTGAGGGAGATGGGATACAGTGCCTTAGTGAAATGAGATGCAGTGACTGAGTGAAATGGGATGCAGTGACTGAGTGAAATGGGATGCAGTCTCTGAGTGAAATGGGATGCAGTCTCTGAGTGAAATGGGATGCAGTCTCTGAGTGAAATGGGATGCAGTCTCTGAGTGAAATGGGATGCAGTCTCTGAGCGAAATGTGTTGCAGTCACTGAGTGAAATGGGATGCAGTCTCTGAGCGAAATGTGTTGCAGTGACTGACTGAAATTGGACGCATCACTGAGTGAAATGAGACGCAGTGACTGAGGGAAATGGGATGCAGTGACTGAGTGAAATGGGAAGCACTGACTGAGTGCAATGCGATGCAGTGACTGCGTGAAATGAGATGCCTTGTTTGATGGAAATATGATGCAGTAACTGACGGAAATGAGATGCAGTGACAGAGTGGAATGGGATGCAGTGACTGAGGGACATGGGATGCAGTGACTGAGGGACATGGGATGCAGTGACTGAGGGACATGGGATGCAGTGACTGAAGGACATGGGATGCAGTGACTGAGGGACATGGGATGCAGTGACTGAGGGACATGGGATGCAGTGACTGAGGGAAATGGGATGCAGTGACTGAGTGAAATGAGATGCAGTGTCTGAGGGACATGTGATGCAGTGACTGAGGGACATGGGATGCAGTATTTGTGGGAAGAAGGATGCAATCACTGAGTGAAATGAGATGATGAGACTGAGGGCAAGGTGATGCTGTGACTATGGGAAATGGGATGCACTGAGTATGGGAAATTGAATGCAGCGTCTGTGAGATACGGGAAACAGTGACTGATGGAAATGGGATGCAGTAACTGTGTTGAAGGAGATGCAGTGACTGAGTGAAATGGGATGCAGTGACTGAGTGAAATAGGATGCAGTGACTGCGTGAAATGCGATGCAGTGACTGAGTGAAATGTGATTCAGTCACTGAGTGAATTGGGATGCAGTCACTGAGTGAAATTGGATGCATCACTGAGTGAAATGGGATGCAGTGACTGATGGAAATTGGATGCAGTGACAGAGTGACATGAGGTCCAGTGACCGAGTGAAATGAGATGCAGTGTCTGATTGAAATGTGATGCAGTGACTGAGTGAAATGCGATGCAGTGGCGGAGTGAAATGCGATGCAGAGGCGGAGTGAAATGCGATGCAGAGGCGGAGTGAAATGCGATGCAGAGGCGGAGTGAAATGCGATGCAGAGGCGGAGTGAAATGCGATGCAGTGGCGGAGTGAAATGCGATGCAGTGGCGGAGTGAAATGCGATGCAGTGGCGGAGTGAAATGCGATGCAGTGGCGGAGTGAAATGCGATGCAGTGACTGAGTGAAATGCGATGCAGTGACTGAGTGAAATGAGATGCACTGACTGAGTGAAATGAGATGCACTGACTGATGGAAATTGGATGAAGTGACAGAGCGACATGAGCTGCAGTGACTGAGTGCAATGAGAAGCATAGAATGCACTGTCTGTGAGATACGAAAACAGTGACTGATGGAAATGGGATGCAGTGACTGTGGTGAAGGGGATGCAGCGACTGAGTGAAATGGGATGCAGTGACTGACTGAAATGCGATGCAGTGACTGTGTGAAATGGGACGCAGTGACTCAGTGAAATGTGATTCCGTCACTGAGTGAAATGTGATTACGTCACTGAGTGAAATATGATGCACTCACTGAGTGTACTGTGATTCAGTCACTGAGTGAAATGGGATGCAGTCACTGTGTGAACTGTGATTCAGTCACTGACTGAACTGTGATGCAGTCACTGAGTGAACTGTGATGCAGTCACTGAGTGAAATAGGATGCAGTGGCTGAGTGAAATGGGATGCAGTGACTGAGGGACATGGGATGCAGTGACTTAGGGACATGGGATGCAGTGACTGAGGGACATGGGATGCAGTGACACACGGACATGGGATGCAGTGACTGAGGGAATTGGGATGCAGTGATTGCGTGTAATGGAATGCAGTGACTGAGCGAAATGCGATGCAGTCACTGAGTGCAATGTGATGCTGTGACTGAGTGAAATGCGATGCAGTGACTGCTTGAAATGGGATGCAGTGACTGATGGAAATTGGATTCAGTGACAGAGTGACATGAGATGCAGTGTCTGATTGAAATGTGATGCAGTGACTGGGGGAAATGGGTTGCAGTGACTGGGGGAAATGGGCTGCAGTGCCTGAGTGAAATGGGATGCAATGCCTGAGTGAAATGGGATGCAGTGACTGATTGAAATGGGATGCAGTGACTGAGGGAAATGGGATACAGTGCCTGACCGAAAAGGGACGCACTGACTGAGTGAAATGGGATGCAGTGACTGAGGGACATGGGATGCAGTGACTGAAGGACATGAGATGCAGTGACTGAGGGTAATGGGACGCAGTGACTGAGGGCAATGGGATGCAGTGACTGAGGGACAGGAGGTGCCGTTACGGAGGGAATGGAGATACAGTGACTGTGGAAAGGAGATGCAGTGACTGTGGGAAATGGAATGCTGTGACTGAGGGTAATGGGATGCACTGTCTCAGTTCAATGAGATTCACTGTCTCAGTTAAATGGGCTGCAATGACTGAGTGAAATGGGATGCTGTGACTGAGTGAAATGGGATGCAGTGACTGAGGGAAATGGGATGCAGTGACATGGGAATTGGGTTGCAGTGACTATAGGAAAAGGTTGCAGTGACTGAGGGAAATGGGATGCAGTGACTGAGGGAAATGGGAGGCAGTGACTGAGGGAAATGTGATGCAGTGACTGAGGGAAAGGAGCTGCAGTGACTGACTGAAATGGGAGGTAGTGACTGACTGAAATGGGAGGGAGTGACTGAGTGAAATGGGCTGCAGTGACTGAGTGAAATGGGCTGCAGTGACTGAGTGAAATGGGCTGCAGTGACTGAGTGAAATGGGATGCTGTGACTGAGTGAAATGGGATGCTGTGACTGAGGGAAATGGGATGCAGTGACTGTGGGAATTGGGTTGCAGTGACTGTGGGAATTGGGTTGCAGTGACTGAGGGAAATGGGATGCAGTGACTGTGGGAATTGGGTTGCAGTGACTATAGGAAAAGGTTGCAGTGACTGAGGGTAATGGGATGCAGTGACTGAGGGTAATGGGATGCAGTGACTGAGGGTAATGGGATGCAGTGACTGAGTGAAATGGGATGCAGTGACTGAGTGAAATGGGATGCAGTGACTGAGTGAAATGTGATGCAGTCACTGAGTGAAATGTGATGCAGTCACTGAGTGAAATGTGATGCAGTCACTGAGTGAAATGTGATGCAGTCACTGAGGGAAATGAGATGCAGTGACTGAGGGTAATGTGATGCAGTGGCTGAGTGAAATGCGATGCTGTGACTGCGGAAGGGACATGCAGTGACTGAGTGAAATGGGGTGCTGTGACTCGGTGAAATGGGATGCAGTCACTGAGTGAAATGGGATGCAGTCACTGAGTGAAATGGGATGCAGTCACTGAGTGAAATGGGATGCAGTCACTGAGTGAAATGGGAAGCAGTCACTGAGGGAAATGAAATGCAGGGACTGAGGGTTATGAGACGCAGTGACTGAATGAAATGCGATGCAGTGACTGTGGGAAATGGGATGCAGTGACATAGTGAAATGAAATGCAGTGACTGAGGGAAAGGAGATGCAGTGACTGTGGGAAATGGGTTGCAGTGCCTCAGTGAAATGGGCCGCAGTGCCTGAGTGAAATGGGCCGCAGTGCCTGAGTGAAATGGGCCGCAGTGCCTGAGTGAAATGGGATGCAGTGCCTGAGTGAAATGGGATGCAGTGCCTGAGTGAAATGGGACGCAGTGCCTGAGGGTAATGGGGTGCACTGACTGAATGAAATGCGATGCAGTGACTGTGGGAAATGGGATGCCGTGACTGTGGGGAATAAGGGGTGGGGACTGAGGGTAATGCGATGCAGTGACTGAGTGAAATGCGATGCAGTGACAAAGGAAAGGACATGCAGTGACTATGGGAAATGGGATGCACTGACTGAGTGAGATGGGGTGCCGGGACTGTGGGGAGTAGGGTGTGGTGACTGATGGAAATTGATTTACTGTGTCAGTTGAACAGGATTCACTGTCTCCGTTAAATGGGATGCAGTGACTGAGTGAAATGTGATGTAGTGACTGATTGAAATGGGATGCAGTGACTGATCGAAATGAGTTGCAGTGACAGAGGGAAATGAGATGCAGTGAATGAGGGACAGAAGGTGCCGTGAATGAATGAAATGAGGTGCCATGACTGAGGGAAAGTAGATGCAGTGACTGAGAGAAAGGAGATGCAGTGACCGTGGGAAATGGATTGCAGTGACTGAGGGAAATGGGATGCAGTGCCTGAGTGAAATGGGCTGCAGTGCCTGAGTGAAATGGGCTGCAGTGCCTGAGTGAAATGGGATGCAGTGACTGACTGAAATGGGATGCAGTGACTGAGGTACGTGGGCTGCAGTGCCCGAGTGAAATGGGCTGCAGTGCCTGAGTGAAATGGGCTGCAGTGCCTGAGGGATAATGGGATGCATTGACTGATGGAAATGGGATGCAGTGACTGAGGGAATTGAGATGCAGTGACTGAACGAAATGAGATGCAGTGACAGAGGGAAATGAGATGCAGTGACAGAGGGAAATGAGATGCAGTGACTGAGGGACAGGTGGTGCCGTGACTGAGGGACAGGTGGTGCCGTGACTGAGGGACAGGTGGTGCCGTGACTGAGGGACAGGAGGTGCCGTGACTGAGGGACAGGAGATGCCATGACTGTGGGAAATGAGATGCAGTGACTGTGGGAAAGGAGATGCAGTGACTGTGGGAAATGGGTTGCAGTGACTGTGAGAAAAGTTTGCAGTGACTGTGGGAAAAGGGAGGCAGTGTCTGAGTGAAATGGGATGCAGTGACTGAGTGAAAAGGGATGCAGTGACTGAGTGAAATGGGATGCAGTGACTGAGTGAAATGGGATGCAGTGACTGAGTGAAATGGGATGCAGTGACTGAGGGTAATGGGACGCAGTGACTGAGGGTAATGGGACGCAGTGACTGAGGGAAATGAGATGCAGTGACTGCGGGAAAGGAGATGCAGTGACTGAGGGAAATGAGATGCAGTGCCTGTGTGAAATGGGATGCAGTGCCTGAGTGAAATGGGATGCAGTGACTGTGGGAAATGGGATGCAGTGACTGTACGAAAAGGTTGCAGTGATTGAGTGAAATGCGATGCAGTGACTGAGGGAAAGGAGATGCAGTGACTGTGGGAAATGGAGTGCTGTTACTGAGGGTAATGGGATGCTGTGACTGAGAGAAATGGGATGCTGTGACTGAGTGAAATGGGATGCAGTGACTGTGGGAAATGGGTTGCAGTGACTGTGGGAAACGTTTGCTGTGACTGTGGGAAACGGGAGGCAGTGACTGAGTGTAATGGGATGCAATCACTGAGTGAAAAGGGATGCAGTGACTGAGTGAAAAGGGATGCAGTGACTGAGTGAAAAGGGATGCAGTGACTGAGGGTAATGTGGTGCAGTGCCTGAGTGAAATGGGATGCAGTGACTGAGTGAAATGGGATGCAGTGACTGAGTGAAATGGGACGCAGTGACTGAGGGAAATGGGAGGCAGTGACTGAGGGACAGGAGGTGCCGTTACTGAGGGAAATGGATTGCTCTGACTGAGGGTAATGGGATGCACTGTCTCAGTTCAATGAGATTCACTGTCTCAGTTAAATGGGATGCAGTGACTGAGTGAAAAGGGATGCAGTGACTGAGTGAAATTGGAGGCAGTGACTGAGTGAAATGGGAGGCAGTGACAGAGTGAAATGGGAGGCAGTGACTGAGGGAAATGGGAGGCAGTGACTGAGGGAAATGGGAGGCAGTGACTGAGGGAAATGGGAAGCAGTGACTGAGGGAAATGGGAGGCAGTGACTCTGGGAAATGGGATGCAAAGACTGAAGGAGATGGGGTGCTCAGACTGAGTGAAATGTGATGCAGTGACTGAGGGAAAGGAGATGCAGTGACTGAGTGAAATGAGAGGGAGTGACTGAGTGAAGTGGGAGGCAGTGACTGAGTGAAGTGGGAGGCAGTGACTGAGGGTAATGGGATGCAGTGACAGAGGGTAATGGGATGCAGTGACAGAGGGGAATGGGATGCAGTGACTGAGCGTAATGGGATGCAGTGACTGAGCGTAATGGGATGCAGTGACTGAGTGAAATGGGATGCAGTGACTGAGTGAAATGGGATGCAGTCACTGAGGGAAATGAGATGCAGTGACTGAGGGTAATGTGATGCAGTGACTGAGTGAAATGCGATGCTGTGACTGAGGAAGGGACATGGGGTGACTGAGTGAAATGGGGTGCTGAGACTGAGTGAAATGGGATGCAGTGACTGAGTGAATTGGGATGCAGTGACTGAGTGAAATAGGTGGCTGAGACTGACGGTAATGGGATGCAGTCACTGAGTGAAATGGCATGCAGTGACTGAGTGAAATGGGATGCAGTGATTGAGGGAAATAAGATGCAGTGACTGAGGGAAATGAGATGCAGTGACTGAGGGAATGGAGATGCAGTGACTTGGAAATGGAATGCTGTGACTGAGGGCAATGGGATGCTGTGACTGAGTGAAGTGGGAGGCAGTGACTGAGTGAAATGGGTGGCAGCGACTGTGTGAAGTGGCAGGCAGTGACTGTGTGAAGTGGCAGGCAGTGACTGTGTTGAATTGGGAGGCAGTGACTCGGTGAAATGGGATGCAGTGACTGAGTGAAGTGGGAAGCAGTGACTGAGTGAAATGGGAAGCAGTGACTGAGTGAAATGGGAAGCAGTGAGTGAGGGTCATGGGATGCAGTGAGCGAGGGTCATGGGATGCAGTGACTGAAGGAAATGGGATGCAATGACTGAGTGAATATGATGAAGTGGCTGAGTGAAATGGGATGCAGTGGCTGAGTGAAATGGGATGCAGTGGCTGAGTGAAATGGGATGCAGTGACTGAGGAAAATGAGTTGCAGTGACTGAGCGAAAAGAGATGCAGTGACTGAGGGTCATGGGATGCATCGTCTCAGTTCAATGAGATTCACTGTCTCAGTGAAATGGGACGCAGTGACTGAGGGAAATGTGATGCCGTGACTGGGGAATAGGGTGCGGTGACTGATGGAAATGGATTCACTGTCTCACTTGGATAGGATTCACTGTCTCCTGCTCAGACGGACTGGCCCCCGCAGCCCTGACCCGCTCAGAGGGACTGGCTTCCGCCGCCCTGACCCGCTCAGAGGGACTGGCCCCCGCAGCCAGAGCCGTTCAGAGGGACTAGCCCCCGCTGCCCTGACCCGCTCAGAGGGACTGGCCCCCGCAGCCCTGACCCGCTCAGAGGGACTGGCCCCCGCAGCCAGAGCCGCTCAGAGGGACTAGCCCCCGCTGCCCTGACCCGCTCAGTGCGACTTACCCCCTGCAGTCCTGACCCGCTCACTGCGACTTGCCCCCCGCAGACCTGACCCGCTCACTGCGACTTGCCCCCCGCAGCCCTGACCCGCTCTCTGCAACACTCCCCCCCGCAGCCCTGACCCGCTCACTGCGACTTGCCCCCCGCAGCCCTGACCCGCTCACTGCGACACTGCCCCCGGAAGCCCTGACCCGCTCACTGCGATTTGCCCCCCGCAGTCCTGACCCGCTCACAGGGACTGGCCCCCCGCAGACCTCACCCGCTCACAGGGACTGGCCCCCGCAGCCCTGACCCGCTCAGAGGGACTGTCCCCCGCAGCCCTGACCCGCTCACTGCGACTTGGCCCCCGCAGACCTGACCCGCTCACAGGGACTGGCCCCCGCAGCCCAGACCCGCTCACAGGGACTGGCCCCCGCAGACCTGACCCGCTCACTGCGACTTGCCCCCCGCAGTCCTTTCCTGCTGACAGGGACATGCCCCCGCAGGTCTGACCCGCTCAGAGGGACTGGCCGCCGCAGCCCTGACCCGCTGAGATGGACTGGCCCCCGCAGCCCTGACCCGCTCAGAGGGACTGGCCCCCGCCGCCCTGACCCGCTCAGAGGGACTGGCCCCCGCAGCCCTGACCCGCTCAGAGGGACTGGCCCCCGCAGCCCTGACCCGCTCAGAGGGCTGGGCCCCCGCAGCCCTGACTCCGCTCACTGCGACTTGACCCCCGCAGTCCTGTCCCGCTCACTGCGACTTGCCCCCCGCAGCCCTGACCCGCTCACTGCGACACTGCCCCCCGCAGCCCTGACCCACTCACGCGGACTGTTCCCCCGCTGCCCTGTCCCGCTGACAGGGACTTGCCCTCGCAGCCCTGACCCGCTCACTGCGACTTGACCCTTGCAGTCCTGTCCCGCTGACAGGAACTGGCCCCCGCAGCCCTGACCCGCTGACAGCGACTGGCCCCCGCAGCCCTGATCCGCTCAGAGGGACTGGCCCCCGCAGCCCTGACCCGCTGACAGGGACTTGCCCCCGCAGCCCTGACCCGCTCAGAGGGACTGGCCCCGCAGCCCTGACCAGCTCAGAGGGACTGCCTCCCTGACCCACTCCCGGGGATTGGCCCCCGCAGCCCTCGCCCGCTCAGAGGGACTGGCCCCCGCAGCCCTGACACGCTCCCGGGGACTGGCCCCCGCAGCCCTGACCCGCTCAGTACGACCTGCCCCCCGCAGACCTGACCCGCTCACTGCGACCTGCCCCCCCGCAGCCCTGACCCGCTCAAGGGGACCGTTCCCCTGCAGCCCTGACCCGCTCACGGGGACCGGCCCCCCGCAGCCCTGACCCGCTCAGAGGGACTGTCCCCCGCAGCCCTGACCCGCTCAGAGGGCTTGGCCCCCGCAGCCCTGACCTGCTCACAGGGACTCACCGCCGCAGCCCTGACGCGCTCACAGGGACTGGCCACCCGCAGCCCTGACCCGCTCGCTGCGACACTGCACCCCGCAGCCCTGACCCCCTCACTGCGACTTGACCCCCGCAGTCCTGTCCCGCTGACAGGGACTTGCCCCCGCAGCCCTGACCCGCTGACTGCGACTTGCACCCCGCAGCCCTGACCCCTCACTGCGACTTGCGCCCCGCAGACCTGACCCACTCAGGGGGACTGTCCCCCGCAGCCCTGACCCGCTCACTGCGACTTGCCCCCCGCAGCCCTGACCCGCTCACAGGGACTGGCCCGCGCAGCTGTGACCCGCTCACAGGGACTCGCCCCCGCAGCCCTGACCTGCTCACAGGGACTGACCCCCGCCTCCCTGACCCGCTTACCGGGACTGGCCCCCCGCAGCCCTGACCCGCTCACTGCGACTTGCCCCCCGCAGCCCTGACCCGCTCAGACGGCCTGCCCCTCGCAGCCCTGACCCGCTCACAGGGATTGGCCCTCCGCAGCCCTGACCCAGTGACAGGGACTGGCCCCCACAGCCCTGACCCGCTCACTGCCGCTTGCCCCCCGCAGTCCTGTCCCGCTGACAGGGACTTGCACCCGCTGCCCTGACCCGCTCTCTGCGACTGGCCCCCCGCAGCCCTGACCCGCTCACTGCGACTTGCCGCCCGCAGCCCTGACCCGCTCACTGCGACTTGCCCCCAGCAGTCCTGACGCGCTCACTGCGAGTTGCCCCCCCGCAGTCCTGTCCCGCTGTCAGCAACTTGCCCCCCGCAGTCCTGTCCCGCTGACAGGGACTGGCCCCCGCTGCCCTGACCCGCTCACAGGGACTGGCCCCCGCAGCCCTGACCCGTTCACAGGGAATGGCCCCCCGCTGCCCTGATCCGCTCACAGCGACTAGCCCCCCGCAGTCCTGTCCCGCTGACAGCCCTGACCCGCTCACAGGGACTGGGCCCCCGCAGCACTGACCCGCTCACTGCAACTTGCCCCCCCGCAGCCCTGACCAACTCACGGGGACTTGCCCCCGCAGCCCTGTCCCGCTGACAGGGACTGGCCCCCGCTGCCCTGACCCGCTCTCTGCGACTTGCCCCCCGCAGACCTGACCCGCTCACTGCGACAACCCCCCGCAGCCCTGACCCGCTCAGGGGGACTGGCCCCCCGCAGCCCTGACCCGCTCAGGGGGACCGGTCCCCTGCAGCCCTGACCCGCTCAGGGGGACCGGCCCCCCGTAGACCTGACCCGCTCACTGCGACTTACCCCCGCAGCCCTGACCCGCTGACAGGGGCTGGCCCCCGCAGCTTCAGCAGCTCACAGGGACTGGCCCCCACCGCCCGGACCCGCTCACTGCGACTTGCCCCCCGCAGCCCTGACCCGCTCTTGGGGACCGGCCCCCCGCAGCCCTGACCCACTCACGGGGACCGACCCCCCCGCAGCACTGACCCGCTCACTGCGACACTTCCACCCGCAGCCCTGACCCGGTCACTGCGACTTGCCCCCCGCAGCCCTGACCCGCTGACGGGGAATTGCCCCCGCAGCCCTAACCCGCTCACTGCGACTGGCCCCCCGCAGTCCTTACCCGCTTATTGCGACTTGCCCCACGCAGTCGTCACCCGCTCAGGGGGACCGGCCCCCCGCAGCCCTGACCCGCTCACTGCAACTTGCCCCCCGCAGCCCTGTCCCGCTGACAGGGACTTGACCCCGCAGCCCTGACCCGCTCACAGCGACTGGCCCCCCACTGCCCTGACCCGCTCACTGCGACTTGCCCCCCGCAGACCTGACCCGCTCACTGCGACTTGCCCCCCCGCAGCCCTGACCCGCTCAGGGGTCCCGGCGCCCCACAGCCCTGACCCGCTCACTGCGACTTGCCCCCCGCAGCCCTGACCCGCTCACTGCGACCTGCCCCCCCCGCAGCCCTGACCCGCTCTGGGGTCCCGGCGCCCCACAGCCCTGACCCGCTCACTGCGACTTGCCCCCCGCAGCCCTGACCTGCTCACTGCGACTTGCCCCCCGCAGCCCTGACCCGGTCACTGCGACTTGCCTCCGCAGCCCTGACCTGCTGACTGCGACACTGCCCGCCTCAGCCCTGACCCGCTCTCTGCGACTTGCCCCCTGCAGCCCTGTTCCGCTCACTGCGACTGACCCCCGCAGCCCTGACCCGCTGACAGGGACTTGCCCCCCGCAGCCCTGACCCGCTCAGGGGGACCGGCCCCCCGCAGCCCTGACCCACTGACGCGGACCGGCCCCCCCGCAGCCCTGACTCGCTCACTGCGACACTGCCCCCCGCAGCCCTGACCCGCTCACGTTGACTTGCCCCCCGCAGCCCTGACCCGCTCACAGGGACTGGCCCCCGCAGCCGTGACCCGCTCACAGGGACTGGTCCCCCGCAACCCTGACCCGCTCAATGCGACATTGCCCCCCGCACCCCAGACCTGCTCACTGCGACTTGCCTCCCGCAGCCCTGACCCGCTATGAGGGCCTGCCCCTGCAGCCCTGACCCGCTCACAGGGAATGGCCCCCGCAGCCCTGACCCGCTCTCTGCAACTTGACCCCCGCGGACCTGACCCGCTCACAGGGACTTGCCCCTTGCAGTCCTGACCCTCGCACTGCGACCTGCTCCCCGCAGTCCTGACCCGCTCACAGTGACCTGCCCCTTGCAGTCCTGTCCCGCTGACAGGGACTTGCCCCGGCAGCCCTGACCCGCTCAGAGGTACTGGCCCCCGCAGCCCTGACCCACTCACAGGGACTGGCCCCCGCAGCCCTGACCCGCTCTCTGCGACTTGCCCCACGCATCCCTGAGCCGCTCACTGCGACTTGCCCCCCAAAGCCCTGACCCGCTCACAGGGACTTGCCCCTTGCAGTCCTGACCCGCTCACTGCCACCTGCCCCCGCAGTCCTGTCCCGCTGAAAGGGACATGCCCATTGCAGTCCTGACCCGCTCACTGCGACCTGCCCCCCCCGCAGTCCTGACCCGCTCACTGCGACACTGCCCCCCGCACCCCTGACCCGCTCACTGCGACACTGCCCCCCGCACCCCTGACCCGCTCACTGCGAATGGCCCCCCGCAGCCCTGACCCGCTCACTGCGACCTGCCCCCCGCAGCACTGACCCGCTCACTGCGACACTGACCCCCGCAGTCCTCACCCGCTCAGGGGGACCGGCCCCTCGCAGCCCTCACCCGCTCACGCAAACCGGCACCCCGCAGCACTGACCCGCTCACTGCCACCTGCCCCTTGCAGTCCTGTCCCGGTGACAGGGACTGGCCCCTGCAGCCCTGACCCGCTCACAGGAACTGGCCCCCCGCAGCCCTGACCCGCTCACTGCGACTTGCCCCCCCGCAGACCTGATCCGCTCACTGCGACTTGCCCCCCGCAGTCCTGATCCACTAACTGCGACTGGCCCCCCGCCGCCCTGACCCGCTCAGGGGGACCGGCCCCCCGCAGCCCTGACCTGCTCACGGGGACCGGCCCCCCACAGCCCTGACCCGCTCACTGCGACTTGCCCCCCGCAGCCCTGACCCGGTGACAGGGACTGGCCCCCGCAGCCCTGTCCAGCTCACAGGGACTGGCCCCCACAGCCCTGACCCGCTCACTGCGACTTGCTCCCTGCAGTCCTGTCCCGCTGACAGGGACTTGCCCCCGCAGCCCTGACCCGCTCATTGCGTCTGGCCCCCCGCAGCCCTGACCCGCTCACTGCGGCTTGCCCCCGGCAGCCCTGACCCGCTCAGGGCGACCGGTCCCCCGCAGCCCTGACACGCTCACTGCGACACTACCCCCCGCAGCCCTGACCCGCTCACTGTGACTTGCCCCCCGCAGACCTGACCCGCTCACTGCTATTTGCCCCCCGCAGTCCTGACCCGCTCACTGCGACTTGCCCCCGCAGTCCTGTCCCGCTCACTGCGAATGGCCCCCTGCAGCCCTGACCCGCTCACTGCGAACTACCCCCCGCAGCCCTGACCCGCTCACTGCGACACTGCCCCCGACAGCCCTGATCCGCTCACTGCGACTTGGCCCCGCAGCTCTGACCCGCTCAGAGGGACTGGCCCCCGCAGCCGTGACCCGCTCACTGCGACTTGTTGCCCACAGACCTGACCCGCTCAGTGCCATTTGCCCTCCGCGGTCCTGACCCGCTCACTGCGACACTGCCACCCGCAGCCCTGAGCCGCTCACTGCGACCTGCCCCCCGCAGCCCTGACCCGCTCACTGTGACACTGCCCCCCCCAGCCCTGACCCGCTCGCAGGGACTGGCCGCCGCAGCCCTGACTCGCTCACAGGTACTGACCCCCCGCAGCCCTGACCCGCTCAATGCTACCCAGCCTCCCGCAGCCCTGACCCGCTCACTGCGACTTGCCCCACGCAGCCCTGACCCGCTCAGAGAGCCTGCCCCCGCAGCCCTGACCTGCTCACAGGGAATGGCCCCTGCAGCCCTGACCCGCTCACTGCGACTTGCCCCCCGCAGAGCTGACCCGCTCACTGCGACCAGCCTCCCGCAGCCCTGACCCCTCACTGCGACTTGCCCCCCGCAGACCTGACCCGCTCAGGGGGACTGGCCCCCCGCAGCCCTGACCCGCTCACTGCGACTTGCCCCCCGCAGACCTGACCCGCTCACTGCGACCTGCCCCCCTGCAGTGCTCTCCCGCTGACAGGGACCTGCCCCCTTGCAGTCCTGTCCCGCTGACTGGGACATGCCGCCGCAGCCCTGACACGCTCACAGGGACTGGCCCCCGCAGCCCTTACCCACTCACAGGGACTGGCCCCTGCATCCCTGACCCTCACACCGCGACAATGCCCCCCGCACCCCAGACCCGCTCACTGCGACTTGCCCCCCGCAGCCCTGACCCGCTCAGAGGGCCTGCCCCCGCAGCCCTGACCCGCTCGCTGCGACACTGCACCCCGCAGCCCTGACCCCCTCACTGCGACTTGACCCCCTCACTGCGACTTGCCCCCCGCAGTCCTGTCCCGCTGACAGGGACTTGCCCCTGCAGCCCTGACCCGCTTACTGCGACTTGCCCCCCGCAGTCCTGTCCCGCTTACTGCGACTTTCCCCCCGCAGCCCTGACCCGCTGACTGCGACTTGCACCCCGCAGCCCTGACCCCTCACTGCGACTTGCCCCCCACTGACCTGACCCGCTCAGGGGGACTGGCCCTCGCAGCTGTGACCCGCTCACAGGGACTGGCCCCCGCAGCCCTAACCCGCTCACAGGGACTGGCCCGCCGCAGCCCTGACGCGCTCACAGGGACTGGCCACCCGCAGCCCTGACCCGCTCACTGCGACTTGCCCCCCGCAGTCCTGTTCCGCTGACAGGGACTTGCCCCCGCAGCCCTGACCCACTCACTGCGAGTTGCCGCCCGCAGCCCTGACCCGCTCACAGGGACTGACCCCCGCATCCCTGACCCGCTTACCGGGACTGGCCCCCCGCAGCCCTGACCCGCTCACTGCGACTTGCCCCCCGCAGCCCTGACCCGCTCAGACGGCCTGCCCCTCGCAGCCCTGACCCGCTCACAGGGATTGGCCCTCCGCAGCCCTGACCCGGTGACAGGGACTGGCCCCCACAGCCCTGAGCCGCTCACTGCGACTTGCCCCCCGCAGCCCTGACCCGCTCACTGCGACTTGCCCCCCGCAGACATGACCCGCTCACTGCGACTTGCCCCCCGCAGCCCTGACCCCTCACTGCGACTTGCCCCCCGCAGACCTGACCCGCTCAGGGGGACTGGCCCCCCGCAGCCCTGACCCGCTCACTGCGACTTGCCCCCCGCAGACCTGACCCGCTCACTGCGACCTGCCTCCCTGCACTGCTGTCCCGCTGACAGGGACCTGCCCCCTTGCCGTCCTGTCCCGCTGACTGGGACATGCCGCCGCAGCCCTGACCCGCTCACAGGGACTGGCCCCTGCATCCCTGACCCTCACACCGCGACAATGCCCCCTGCACCCCAGACCCGCTCACTGCGACTTGCCCCCCGCAGCCCTGACCCGCTCAGAGGGCCTGCCCCCGCAGCCCTGACCTGCTCGCTGCGACACTGCACCCCGCAGCCCTGATCCCCTCACTGCGACTTGCCCCCCGCAGTCCTGTCCCGCTGACAGGGACTTGCCCCTGCAGCCCTGTCCCGCTTACTGCGACTTTCCCCCCGCAGCCCTGTCCCGCTGACTGCGACTTGCTCCCCGCAGCCCTGACCCCTCACTGCGACATGCCCCCCGCAGACCTGACCCGCTCAGGGGCACTGGCCCCCGCAGCCCTGACCCGCTCACTGCGACTTGCCCCCCACAGCCCTGACCTGCTCACAGGGACTGGCCCGCGCAGCTGTTACCCGCTCACAGGGACTGGCCCCCGCAGCCCTCACCCGCTCACAGGGACTGGCCCCCCGCAGTCCTGTTCCGCTGACAGGGACTTGCCCCCGCAGCCCTGACCCATTCACTGCGAGTTGCCCCCCGCAGCCCTGACCCGCTCACAGGGACTGACCCCCGCATCCCTGACCCGCTTACCGGGACTGGCCCCCCGCAGCCCTGACCCGCTCACTGCGACTTGCCCCCCGCAGCCCTGACCCGCTCAGACGGTCTGCCCCTCGCAGCCCTGACCCGCTCACAGGGCTTGGCCCTCCGCAGCCCTGACCCGGTGACAGGGACTGGCCCCCACAGCCCTGACCCGCTCACTGCCGCTTGCCCCCGACAGTCCTGTCCCGCTGACAGGGACCTGCCCCTTGCAGTCCTGTCCCGCTGACAGGGACTTGCACCCGCTGCTCTGACCCGCTCTCTGCGACTGGCCCCCCGCAGCCCTGACCCGCTCACTGCGACTTGCCCCCCGCAGCCCTGACCCGCTCACTGTGACTTGCCCCCCGCAGACCTGACCCGCTCACTGCGACTTGCCCCCCGCAGTCCTGTCCCGCTGACAGGGACCTGCCCCTTGCAGTCCTGTCCCGCTGACAGGGACTTGCACCCGCTGCCCTGACCCGCTCACTGCGACTTGTCCCCCGCAGCCCTGACCCGCTCACTGCGACAAGCCCCCCGCAGCCCTGACCCGCTCAGGGGGACCGGCCCCCCGCAGCCCTGACCCGCTCAGGGGGACCGGTCCCCCGCAGCCCTGACCCGCTGATAGGGGCTGGCCCCCGCAGCCCTCAGCAGCTCACAGGGACTGGCCCCCCGCAGACCTGACCCGCTCACTGCAACTGTCCCCCCGCAGCCCTGACCCGCTCACTGCGACTTGCCCCCCGCAGTCCTGTTCCGCTGACAGGGACTTGCCCCCGCAGCCCTGACCCACTCACTGCGAGTTGCCACCCGCAGCCCTGACCCGCTCACCGGGACTGGCCCCCCGCAGTCCTGTTCCGCTGACAGGGACTTGCCCCCGCAGCCCTGACCCATTCACTGCGAGTTGCCCCCCGCAGCCCTGACCCGCTCACAGGGACTGACCCCCGCAGCCCTGACCCGCTCACTGCGACTTGCCCCTCGCAGCCCTGACCCGCTCACAGGGATTGGCCCTCCTCAGCCCTGACCCGGTGACAGGGACTGGGCCCCACAGCCCTGACCCGCTCACTGCCGCTTGCCCCCCGCAGTCCTGTCCCGCTGACAGGGACCTGCCCCTTGCAGTCCTCTCCCGCTGACAGGGACTTGCCCCCCGCAGCCCTGACCCGCTCACTGCGACACTGCCCCCCCCCCAGCCCTGACCCGCTCGCAGGGACTGGCCGCCGCAGCCCTGACTCGCTCACAGGTACTGACCCCCCGCAGCCCTGACCCGCTCAATGCTACCCAGCCTCCCGCAGCCCTGACCCACTCACTGCGACTTGCCCCCTGCAGTCCTGTCCTGCTGACAGGGACTGGTACCAGCAGCCCTGACCCGCTCACAGGGACTGGCCCCCCGCAGCCCTGACCCGCTGACATGGACATGCCCCCGCAGCCCTGACCCGCTCACTGCGACTTGCCCTCCGCAGTCCTGACCTGCTCACTGCGACTTGCCCCCCGCAGCCCTGACCCGCTCACTGCGACACTGCCCCCCGCAGCCCTGACCCGCTCACAGGGACTGGCCCCCCGCAGCCCTGACCCGCTCACAGCGACTTGCCCCCCGCAGCCCTGACCCGCTCACAGGGACTGGCCCACCGCAGCTCTGACCCGCTGACAGGGACTGGCCCCCGCAGCCCTGACCTGCTCACAGGGACTGGCCCCCCGCGGTCCTGACCCGCTCACTGCGACTTGCCCCCCGCTGTCCTGACCCGCTCACTGCGACTTGCCCCCCGCAGCCCTGACCCGCTGACTGCGACTTGCCCCAGCCAGGCCTGACCCGCTCACAGGGACTGGCCCGCCGCAGCCCTGACCCGCTTACATGGACTGGCCCCCACAGCCCTGACCTGCTGACTGCGACACTGCCCCCCGCAGCCTTGACCCGCTCACAGGGACTCGCCCCCCGCAGCCCTGACCCGCTCACTGCGACTTGCCCCCTGCAGCCCTGACCCGCTCACAGGGACTGGCCCCCGCAGCCCTGACCTGCTCACTGGGACTGGCCCCCCGCAGTCCTGACCCGCTCACTGCGACTTGCCCCCCGCAGCCCTGACCCGCTCACTGCGACTTGCCCCCCGCAGCCCTGACCCGCTCACTGCGACTTGCCCCCCCGCAGCCCTGACTCGCTCACAGGGACTGGCCCCCACAGCCCTGACCCGTTCACAGGGGCTCTCCCCCCCGCAGCCCTGACATGCTCACTGCGACTTGCCCCCCGCAGACCTGACCCTCTCACTGCGACTTGCCCCCTGCAGTCCTGTCCCGCTGACAGGGACTTGCCCCCAGCAGTTCTGTCCCGCTGACAGGGACTCGCTCCCGCAGACCTGACCCGCTCACTGCGTCTGGCCCCCCGCAGCCCTGACCCGTTCACTGCGACTTGCCCCCCGCAGCCCTGACCCGCTCACAGGGACTGGCCCACGCAGCCCTGACCCGCTCACAGGGACTGACCCCAAGCAGCCCTGACCCGCTCACTGCCACTTGCCCCCCGCAGCCATGACCCGCTCACTGCGACTTGCCCCCCGCAGTCCTGTCCCGCTGACAGGGACTTGCCCCCCGCAGCCCTGACCCGCTGACAGGGACTGGCCCCCGCAGCCCTGACCCACTCACTGCCACTGGCCCCCCGCAGCCCTGTCCCACTCAGTGCGACTTGCCCCCCGCAGCCCTGACCCGCACACTGCGACTTGCCCCCCGCAGTCCTGTCCCGCTGACAGGGCCTTGCCCCCCGCTTTCCTGTCCCGCTGCCAGGGACTTGCCCCCCGCAGCCCTGACCCGCTGACAGGGACTGTCCCCCGCAGCCCTGACCAGCTCACAGGATCTGCCCCCCACAGCCCTGACCCACTCACTGCCACTGGCCCCCCACAGCCCTGTCCCACTCAGTGCGACTTGCCTCCCGCAGCCCTGACCCGCACACTGCGACTTGCCCCCCGCAGCCCTGTCCCACTGACAGGGATTTGCCCCCCGCAGCCCTGACCCGCTCACTGCGACACTGCCCCCGCAGCCCTGACCCACTCACTGCCACTGGCCCCCCACAGCCCTGACCCGCTCACTCCGACTTGCCCCCGCAGCCCTGACCCGCACACTGCGACTTGCCCCCCGCAGCCCTGTCCCACTGTCAGGGCCTTGCCCCCCGCAGCCCTGACCCGCTCACTGCGACACTGCCCCCGCAGCCCTGACCCGCTCACTGCGACACTGCCCCTTGCACCCCTGACCCGCTCACTGCGACTTGCCCCCTGCACCCCTGACCCGCTGACAGGGACTTGTCCCCGCAGCCCTGACCCGCTCACTGCGACTGGCCCCCCGCTGATCGAAGTAATTGAAATGGAGATGCCAGGCCAGATGATGATTTGTACCTATATGACGGGGGAGTGGTCAGGCCCCAGACTCCAGCTTACGGTTGATGAACTGGAATCTCAGTTTTGACCAATCAACAAATCATGTGGGGCAGAGTTACCAGGGAATGCTGTGCTTCAGGAGGCAGTCACACACCTTAGATTAACTAGCTGAAACTCGGTCAGTGGCCAATGACAAAGATCAGGGCAGGTGGAAGGATCCAGGATGTAGTGCAGAAGGAACCTTGGCCTTTGATCTTATCTAACAGGTTTGAGATTCTTTCTTCGTGTGTGGATGAGAGTGCAGGGTATAGGGAAGATGAGTAAACTGACTGTAGCACTGTGGTACAGGGGGGACATTCAGGAGGGGATAAAAAGTGAAATGTAGTTATAATCAGAGGTAGTATAGTTAGGAGAATGAACACTGTTCGTTGTGACCAGGATCGGGAATCTCGAAAGTAGTGTTGCCTGCCTGGTGCCCAGGTTCAGAATATTCCATCTCGGCTACAAAGGAACTTGAAGTGGGAGGAGTAGAAATCCAGCTATCGTGGTCCACACAGGTACCATTGATATGGAAGAAAGAGGAAAGAGGTTCTGCTGAGGGATTATGAGCACCGAGGTGCTGAAGTGAGAAAGCAGAACCAGAATGGTAATAATCTCTGGATTATTATCTGAGCAATTTGGCACGGTGTGAACATAATTATAGATGTACATTGTTCAAATGGTGGCATGGCAGAAATGTGTTTGAATTCATGGGACATTGGCATCGGTATGGGGAAGGAGGGAGTCGTTCTGGTGTTATAGGCTCGACGAGAATCATATTGGGACAAGTATCCTCGCAAAATACAGAGCTAGGTCTGGGGCTAGGGCGTAAAAATAAAAAGTGTGGAGTGGGTGAGCTCAGTTGCATGGAAAATTGTGGAAAAAGTTAGAAGCTGGTAAGTGCTCAGCAAAGTTTCCAGAGCAAGTAATAGGACAAAAAGTATGGAAATGGTCAGGAGTCTCACTTCAGCTGCAGCAGATAAGAAGGGTGGCTGTAAATGCCAGACTGAAGATCTTGTATTGAATTGCAGGGAGTGTATGAAACAAAGTGAATGAGTTTGTGGTGCAGATTGAAATTGACAGATACATCACTCTGGGTATCACAGAGAGGTGGTTGTTAGGGGATAAGTGTTGGGAACGAAATAGCCAATGATTCATGTCCGACAGAAAGAACAGACAAATGAACAGAGATAACAAAGTGTGGAGCTGGATGAGCACAGCATGCCAAGCAGCATCTCAGGAGCGTAAAAGCTGACGTTTTGTCAGGCAGCATCAGAGGCTGAGGAAAGTTGAGGTTTTGGGTCAGGACCCTTCCTGAGAAATGGAGGGTGGAAGGGAGCTCAGAAACAAATAGCGTGGAGGGGGAGGAGGTGCTGGGGAAGGTAGGTTGGATGGTAATAAGTGAGTACTATCCAGATTGGAACAGATTTTCCCCAGGGGGGAATGAGTACGAATTCCAAATCACTCTCAAAATCTTAGTGACTGTTAACGTTGATGTTTTTTGTCTGTGTGTTTCAGTAATTGCATGACAGTTGAATGGTTCGTTGAGAGTGAGGAACCTATGGACTCTCACACACCAAGATGGAATTTAGTTCGAAGAGTGACTTCAAAATAGTTGCTTGCTTTTAAAATCTTGACCGTTTTTGCTGTCCAGTTGAATGAATTTGGCTTCATACTGCTTCAATAGGAATTAGTGTTTAATAGGAACATATTTGTGAAACTTACAGTTCCGCAAGTTTTAGCATAAACTGGTGCAGCCTTTCGGTGCTTGCAAAAAGGCTCACTTGTCCGTTAATACCGAAGGAAAATTCGAATTTAAAAGTAAGTTCACCCGGTGTCAGGGAATTAAATGTTAATGTTGACTCGAAAATAATTTTTAAAAAAGTCATATATTTGTGTAACACTGAACTCAAATTAAAATTTCGATTTGCTGGTTTTACGTTGGATTCATTTTAAATGAGGGTGAAGATCACTTTAAATCCAGCATATTTGTTAAGAAAAGAAATAGCATGTCAAATAAAATTAACTGCATGACTCTTCATAGCCCTATATGTAGAATTTCATTCCGAACTATGAGACAGTTTTGACCCCATACTACCTCAGTGCTCATGGCAAGAGCAAGACTCCTGTTTGACGTGCTGTGCACTGCATGGAATGGCGGCAACATCAGATTCATTGATGCTTGAGAATCAAAAGAATATGACGATAAGATTTAAAATCAAAATCTCATTGAACACTTCAAGGAACGTATTACAGGAAGAGGGGGAAAGCATGTATGACTAATAGAAGGTGGTGGCGCAGATCAAATAGACCTGTGTGCTAAAACTGAACACAAATTTCACATTGAATGGAACAGTTCAAACAGGCTGGAGGAAGCAGACATGCCAGCCCAAACTTTTTGAATTTGAGCATTCTGTTCGTAAACATCAGCAAAATTGTGGGAAACATGTTTATTCTTTCTCTTTTATTGCACAGAACCATACGATGAGACTGTTTTGATGAGGAATTGAAAGATTATGTGTCCCATCCATTTGACTCACAGTTTGGTACCATAGGTTGGTACGATCTTCGTTGGAGAAGGAAAAGGGATGTTCCAGATACAGAAAATCGTCAAACCATTTACGACAAAGTCCGTTTCTGGTTAGTTTTAATTAATGCAGTTGACATTTTTAGCTCGACATGATTGCACAATGGAGTCAATAAGAAAATTCCATCTGATATTCCACATAAATTTTAAGTGGATATTAAAGCAGCTCATTTCTTTTTCACACTGTCTGCTGCTTTTAAGAATGGTTGTCTTATTGTCAAAACGTTTAGCTTTGACTCCATGGCTGCTTCCATTAGCTCACATTGAAACACATGTTTCTTCAGCCAAAAATGCACGTTTACCCGGTGTAGCTTGACTAACCTTACCCTGTGGTCGTTCCCCTGAAATCCCCTGCGGTCGCTCCCCTGAAAAACAACTATACCATTTTGGATACTGTTCCGGGGGACGAGTTGGCAGTGGGTATGCAGTAGGGTGCAGGTCTCTGGCACAGAGTCTGTCCCTCTTGCATAGAAGGGAAGCGGGGATAGGAAGAGAGTGATAGTCATTGGGGACTCAATAGTTAGAGGGACTGATAGAAGATTTGCCGGGAACGAAAGAGACTCACGATTGGTGTGTTGCCTACCAGGTGCCAGGGTCTGTGATGTCTCGGATCATGTGTTTAGGGTCCTGAGGGGAGAGGTTGACCAGCCCCAAGTCGTGGGACACGTAGGCACCAACGACATAGGTAGAAAGAGGGAAAGGGATGTCAGGCAGGATTTCAGGGAGCGAGGGTGGAAGTTGAGAGCGAGAACAAACAGAGTGGTCGTCACTGGTTTGGCACCGTACCACGTGATAGCAAGGCAAAGAACAGGGAGAGATTTCAGCTGAAGACGTGGCTGCAGGGATGGTGCAGGTGGGAGGGCTTCAGGTACATGGACAATTGGGGTTCATTCTGGGGAAGGTGGGACCTGTACAAACAGGACGATATCCACTTGAACCAGAGGGGCACTAATATCCTGGGTGGGAAATTGGCCAGTGCCATTCGGTTGGATTTAAACGAGCTCAGAAGGGGGATGGGAAACTGAGGTGTAGTCCCAGTACACAGGAGGATGAGCGTAGGGAGGACATGGTCAGGACCTCACTGTCACAGAAGTGTGCTGGCAGACAGCAAGCTGGATTGAAGTGTGACGACTTTAATGCCGGGAGTATCCGGAATAATGTAGGTGAGCTTGCAGCTTGGATAGGTACCACGGACTTCGATGTTGTGGCCATTTCGGAGACATGGATAGAGCAGGGTCAGGAATGGATGTTGCAGGTTCTCGGGTTTAGATCTTTCATTAAGGTCTGGGAAGGTGGTAAAAGAGGGGGAGGTGTGGCTTTGTTGGTCAAGGACAGTATAACGGCGGCTGAAAGAACCTTTGAGGACTCGTCTACTGAGGCGGTATGGGCTGATGTTGCCAAGGAACGTTTGTCGACTGAGTCAGTGTGGGTGGAAGTTCGGAACAACAAGGCAGCAGTCACCTCACTGGAGGTTTTCTACGGACCCCAAATAGCAGTTGGGAGATCGAAGAACTCGTTGGCCGGCAGATTGTTGGAAAGTGCAAACGTATCAGGGTTGTTGTTATGGGTGACTTCAACTTTCCCAATATAGATTGAAACCTCCTCAGTGCAGATGGTTTGGATGGAGCCGTTTTTGTCAGGTGTGTTCAGGAGGGTTTCCTGACTTACTTTGTGGACAGGCCGACGAGGGGGGAGGCCATTTTGGATTTGGTGCTCGGCGATGAGCCAGGACAGGTGTCAGATCTCGTGGTGGGAGAACACTTTGGCGACAGTGACCGCAAGAGCCTCACATTTACCATAGCCATGGAAAGGGAAAGGAGCAGTTACCAGGGGAAGATATTTCACTGGGGTCAAGGAAATTATGATACTATCAGACAGGAGTTGGGAAGTACAGATTGGGAGCAATTGTTCCACAGAAAGGGCGCGGCAGACATGTGGAGGCTGTTCAAGGAGCAGTTGTTGCGAGTGATGTATAAATTTGTTCCTCTGAGACACGGTAGAAGGGGTAAGATTAAGGAGCCTTGGATGACGGGTACAGAGGTGCTTCTTGTCAAAAAGAAAAGGCAGTGTACGTAAGGTGGAGGAAGTGAGGGTCTAGCACAGCTTTAGAGTATTACAGGCCTGCTGGGAAGGAGCTCAAAAGATATTGCCTGTACAATTGTGACCTGTTACAACCTTTGTGTCCACGCTTGCTCATTCAATGGTGTCAAGATGCCAGCAGTGAGTGTACCTTCTCCATCCCCGAATGCTGTCAGCTCACATAAGACATAGTCCTTACTTAAAATCTTCTGATCAACCAAAGTTCATTGTAATGGACATTTTAGTTATCTGTCATGAAACGAAAACTGATTCTGACTGGCATGACCTGCAGTGCAAATGAATATCATCTGCGAAACGAGATTCCTTATGGGCTTGCAGCCGCTACAAATAATTGCTTTTCAAAGACGTTGCACACATACATTTTTTTCTCCTATTACCTTAGATTATTTTTTTGTTTATGCATGTTGTGTGGGTTTCCAGTCAGGCCCATAAACACAGGTTGATGCAGTCACTGTTACAACAGGGTATTGAAGGAGAATTTGTGATCTTTGGAGTTTCATTCCAGTGTATGAAGGAGTGCATCATCAAGCCACTTCAGAGCACTACTGGCGACAAATTGTTGCAAGTTTTCAAGTGTTACCGATGGTCACATAAAATATGGCCTTTTTGTTGTTGCGCTATTCATCTTAACTGCACCATATCTAGTATTTAGGCTTGGAAACTATTTCAATTTTTTTGATTGACTTATTCAAAATCATTTCTGATTGTTGTCATGATATCTACAATATGTTATTTTGATTGGAAATAGAGGATTGGATCTGTCTTAATGGAAATAATGTATGCGCTTATAAAAGCCCTTCTGGGCAAGGTAGTTGCTCACTGGTTAGAGCTGCTCATGCACTGGGGACCCAGTTGAGATTCCAGTCTTGGGTAACTATCTGTGTGGAATTGACACGTCCTCCCCGCGTCTGCGAGAGGCTTCTGCCAGGTGCTGCAGTTTCCTCCCATTGTTCAAAGATGTGCAGGTCCTTATATGTGATTTGTGAAGCATTTCTTAAATGTTTCAATCCTGCCAGCATCCAGTGCCTTGGACAAAATAACTGGAGATGAGTAAAAGATACTGTGCCTTTTGACACCATTTCCTGCTGGATTTTCATCAATCCTGCTTTATATCGGTGACAACTTCCATGACCTCTTTTGATGCTATGTCTGAATTGACAGTCTAGTTCCAAATATTTGTTGTGCAGTATTTCAAGGTCTCTGTTACAGCATACCCATGAATGTCCACTTCAAAAGATACTTCCATATCATAGAATCCCTCCAGTGTGGAAACAAGCCCCTTTTGACCCAAGAAGTCCACAGCCACCCTCCAAAGAGCATCTCACCCTGACTCATCCCCCGACCCTTTCCTCAGTAACCCTACATTTCCCATGACTAACACACCTAATCTGCACATCCCTAAACACAATGGGCAAGTTTGGCATGGCCCATACACCTAGCCTGCACATCTTTGGACTGTGGGAGGAAACCAGAGCACCCAGCAGGAACCCATGCAGGCATGGGCAGAATGTACAAACTCCGCACAGAAGATCGCCCAACGGTGGGATCGAACCTGGGTCCCTGGCGCTGTGAGTCAGCAGTGCTAACCACTGAGCCACCGTGCTGCCCTTGGAGTTAGACAGAGCTTGCTTGTTCCTGGGTGGCCTCAAACTGCCAACCTCCACTTCGTGGCAAAAGTGCTGACCAACTGCACTCATCTTCACTGGCTTTTGCTTTGTATCATTGAATTCAATTCTTCAAACTCTATGATAAATATTTAAATTTCCATTGATATGTGAGCGTTGTTTTTAGTACGTAGTATTGGTTTATTATGTTTCATTGGTACATAATGAATATTGTATGTGTATGCAAATGGGCAAGTTGGTAATGATGCAGTCCACAGACCTGGAGGATAATAACACTGTCCTTCAATCGCCCACAATGCCCTCTGCAAATTGGTAGAAAACAAAAATTTCTATAAAATTCATCTCCTCCCGTCAGTCGATCAAAATTAATTCAGGATTTTGTACAGACCAATAACCGTAAGATTACACGAGCCTAAACAAAACTACTGGCTCATATTAGTTCAGTAAAGTGAAAGGGCAACAATAGAGGCAGTAGGAACTGCAGATGCTGGAGAATCTGAGATAAGAAGGTGTAAAGCTGGATGAACACAGCAGGCCAAGCAGTATCATCCGGCTCTACACCTTGTTATCTCAGATTCTCCAGCGCCAATTTTCTGAAGTAGGGTCTCGTCCCGAAACATCAGCTTTCTTGCTTCTCTGATGCTGCTTGGCCTGCTGTGTTCATCCAGCTCTCCACCTTGGGCAACAATAGAGTATGCTTTAAGTCACTAGATATGTTACGTGGGTTTGTCTTCCTTAGGGTGGAGTTAGTGGAACCGAAAAAGATGTCTCCCTCACAGTGTTTGTGACAAAAGAATTGCATCGTTCCTTGGCGGCCTTTCAACAGAATATTCAGAGATTTCCCGAGTGGGAAGAATGTAACTTCTTTTACTTCTCTTTATCTCACTTTTTCCAACAATTGGAAAATAGATTTTAGAAATAACGTTGAGCTGATGAAGTGTGAAAAGAAAAATAATTCCAAGCAGTGGTGGGAGTTGGTCAGTGAGGTGGGAAGAGTGGATAGGTGGGAGAGAAGGCGGACAGGTCATGGAGGCGGGGATGAGTGGAGGAACTAGTCTTGGGATGAGGCTGGCGGGTGGGGAGATTTTGAGGGTGGCCAAGTCCATATTGAGGCTATTGAGTTGGAAGCTCCCGAGGCAGAATATGAGGTGCTGCTCCTCCAGTTTCTGGGTGGTTTGGTTGTGACACTGGAAGAGGCCCAGGATGGACATGTCATTCAGGGAGTGGGAGGGGGAGTTGAAGTGATGCAATGATTTGGATATGAAAATAGAAGGTGTGTTTAATAAGTTTCCCAATGATTGAAGGTGTAGTAGCCAGCCAAGAAGGTCACCTCAGAATACAATGGGACATTGACAAGGGCGAATAAACTGAGGAATGGCAGATGGTGTTGAGGTTAGCTAAATGTGAGGTGCTATATTTTGGAAAGGCAAATCAGGGCAGCACGTTTACACTGAAGGTTGTGGGGAGTGTTGCTTAATAAAGAGACGCTGGAATGCAGTTTCGTAGTTCCATCAAAGTACAGCCACCGGTAGAAAGGATATGAAGGAGATATTTGGTGTGCTCGCCTTTATTCGTCAGTGCATTGAGTATAGGAGTTGGGAGATCACTTAGCAGCCATGTAGGACGTTGGTTCGGCTGCTTTTGGAATACTGCAATCGATTTTGGTCTCCTTGCGAGAGGAAGGATGTCGGCGCAACATTGAGGGCCGAAGGCCTGTTGTGCGCTGTATTGTTGTCTGTTGTAAACTTGAAAGGGTTCAGAGAAGATTTACAAGGATGTTACCAGCATCGGAGGTTGGAGGTATACCGTGGGCTTGAACAGGCAGCTATTTCTTGGAACTTTGGAGTTCAGGGCTGACCATATCGAAGTTTATACAATTACGAGGGACGTGGATAGAGCAAACAGCCAAGATCTTTTCCCCGGGTTGCTGGAATCCAAAACTGGAGGGAATAGGTTAAAAATGAGAGAGGGAAGATTTAAAACGGACCGGATTTTTTTCATAGTGGTGCAGGTATGGAATGAGCTGCCAGAGGAAGTGGTGGACGCTTGTACGTTTAAAAGGCATGTGGATGGGTATATGAATAAGACGGGTTGAGAGGAATATGGGCCAAATGCTGGCAAATGGGACTAAATTAATTTAGGATATCTGGTCAACATAGACAAATTGGGCCAAAGGATCTGTTTCCCGACTGTACATCTCTCTGATTCTCAGTGCCTTTTTTCTGAACCACGTGGCCCATAATTAGAAAAACTTGAATCAGGATTTGGGAATGTGACAATTCTAATTGGATCTGTTTGATGAAATTAACTCTGTAGGTAATGGTGGTTGAATTATGATTTATCAAATTTGAGTTTATTGCAGCATCTTATAGAATAGAGGAGACACATGTAATCAAAATTGAAAATCAAAACTTGGTAAAATTTTGCATTGGAAATACATGACCAGCCATTGGAGGAGATTCATGACCATTGCATTCAAGTGAGAACACCAAATGCGATTCAGTGACTCTGTGAAACGGGATGTAGTGACTCAGTGAAATGGGATGCAGTGGCTTATGGAAATGGGATGCACTGACTGTGGGAAATGGGATGCCGTGACTGAGGGTAATGGGATGCAGTGACTGAGGGTAATGGGATGCCGTGACTGAGGGTAATGGGATGCAGTGACTGAGGGTAATGGGATGCAGTGACTGAGGGTAATGAGATGCAGTGACTGCAGGAAAGGAGATGCAGTGACTGCGAGAAAGGAGATGCACTGACTGAGGGAAAGGAGATGCAGTGACTGAGTGAGATGGGATGCAGTGACTGAGTGGAATGGGATGCAGTGATTGAAGGAAATGGGGGCAGTGACCGATGGAAATGGGATGCAGTGACTGAGGGAAATGGGATGCAGTGACTGTGGGAAATGGGATGCAGTGGCTGATGGAAAGGAGATGTAGTGACTGAGTGAACTGGGATGCAGTGACTGCGGGAAATGGGATGCAGTGACTGCGGGAAATGGGATGCAGTGACTGAGGGAAATGGGATGCAGTGACTGAGGGAAATGGGATGCAGTGACTGAGGGTAATGGGATGCAGTGACTGAGGGTAATGGGATGCAGTGACTGATGGTAATGGGATGCAGTGACTGAGTGAAATGAGCTGCAGTGACTGAGTGAAATGGGATGCAGTGGCTGTGTGAAATGGGATGCAGTGACTGTGAACTGGGACGCAGTGTCTGTTTGAAATGGGATCCTGCGACTGAAGTTAATGGGATGCAGTGACTGAGGGAACTGGGATGCAGTGACTGAGTGAACTGGGATGCAGTGACTGAGTGAACTGGGATGCAGTGACTGATGGAAATGGGATGCAGTGACTGAGGGAAATGAGATGCAGTTAATGGCAAAAGGAGATGCAGTGACTGAGTAAAATGGGTGGCAGTGACTGAGTGAAGTGGGAGGCAGTGACTGAGTGAAGTGGGAGGCAGTGACTGAGTGAAGTGGGAGGCAGTGACTGAGTGAAATGGGTGGCAGTCACTGAGTGAAATGGGAGGCAGTCACTGAGTGAAATGGGATGCTGTGACTGATGGAAATGGGATGCAGTGACTGAGGGAAATGAGATGCAGTTAATGGCAAAAGGAGATGCAGTGACTGAGTGAAATGGGTGGCAGTGACTGTGTGAAGTGGGAGGCAGTAACTGTGTGAAGTGGGAGGCAGTGACTCGGTGAAATGGGGTGCAGTGACTGAATGAAATGGGATGGAGTGACTGAATGAAATGGGATGGAGTGACTGACTGAAATGGGATGGAGTGTCTGAGTGAAATGGGATGGAGTGACTGAGTGAAATGGGAGTCAGTGACTGAGTGAAATGGGAGTCAGTGACTGAGTGAAATGGGAGTCAGTGACTGAGTGAAATGGGAGTCAGTGACTGAGTGAAATGGGAGGCAGTGACTGAGTGAAATGGGAGGCAGTGACTGCGTGAAATGGGATGCAGTGACTGAGGGAATTGGGATGCAGTGGCTGAAGGAAAGGAGACGCAGTGACTTTTGGAAACGGGTTGCAGTGATTGAGTGAAATAGGTAGCAGTGATTGAGTGGAATGGGATGCAGTGGCTGAGTGAAATGGGATGCAGTGACTGAGTGAAATGGGATGCTGTGCCTCAGTGGAATGGGATGCAGTGACTGAGGGAAAGGTGATTCAGTGACTGTGAGAAATGGCAAGCTGTGACTGAGGAAAGGAGATGCAGTGACTGTGGGAAATGGGATGCAATGACGGAGGGAAATGGGACGCAGTGGCTGAGTGAAGTGGGACCCCGTGTCTGTGGGAAACGGGATGCGGTGACTGTGGGGAATGTGATGCAGTGACTGAGGGAAATGGGATTCAGTGACTGCGTGAAATGGGATGCAGTGACAGCGTGAAATAGGATGCAGTGACTGACGTAAATGGGATGCAGTGGCTCAGTGAAATGGGATGCCGTGGCTGAGTGAAATGGGATGCCGTGCCTGAGTGAAATGGGAAGCAGTGACTGAGTGAAATGTGATGCAGTGACTGAGTGAAATGTGATGCAGTGACTGAGTGAAATGTGATGCAGTGACTGAGTGAAATGGGATGCAGTGATGGATGGTAATGGGATGCAGTGACTGAGTGAAATGGGATGCAGTGACTGACTGAAATGGTATGCAGTGAGTGAGTGAAATGGGAAGCAGTGACCGAGGGAAATGGAATGCGGTGACTGTGGGGAATAGTGTGTGGTGACTAACGGAAACGGATGCACTGTCTCAGCTGAATAGTGTTCACTGTCTTCGTTAAATGGGATGCAGTGACTGAGGGAAATGGGATGCAGTGACTGAGGGAAATGGGATGCAGTGACTGAGGGAAATGGGAGGGAGTGACTGACTGAAATGGGAGGGAGTGACTGACTGAAATGGGAGGGAGTGACTGACTGAAATGGGAGGCAGTGACTGAGTGAATTGGGATGGTGTGACTGAGGGTAATGTAATGCAGTGACTGAGTGAAATGCGATGCAGTTAATGGTAAAAGGAGATGCAGTGACTGAGTCAAGTGCGAGGCAGTGACTGAGTGAAATGGGTGGCAGTGACTGAGTGAAATGGGATGCACTCACTGAGTGAAATGGGATGCTGTGACTGATGGAAATGGGATACTGTGACTGAGGGTAATGTGATGCAGTGACTGAGTGAAATGGGATGCAGTGACTGAGTGAAATGGGATGCAGTGACTGAGTGAAATGGGAGGCAGTGGCTGAGTGAAATGGGAGGCAGTGGCTGAGTGAAATGGGAGGCAGTGGCTGAGTGAAATGGGACGCAGTCACTGAGTGAAATGGGACGCAGTCACTGAGTGAAATGGGACGCAGTCACTGAGTGAAATGGGACGCCGTGACTGAGTGAAATGGGACGCCGTGACTGAGTGAAATGGGATGCAGTGACTGACTGAAATGGGATGCAGTGACTGACTGAAATGGGATGCAGTGACCAGGGAAATGGAATGCGGTGACTGTGGGGAATAGGGTGCGGTGACTGACGGAAACGGATGCTCTGTCTCAGCTGAATAGTGTTCACTGTCTCCGTTAAATGGGCTGCAGTGACTGAGGGAAAGGACATGCAGTGAATGTGGGAAATTGGATGCAGTGACTGAGGGAAATGGGAGGGAGTGACTGACTGAAATGGGAGGGAGTGACTGACTGAAATGGGTGCAGTGACAGAGTGAAATGGGATGCAGTGAGTGAGTGAAATGGGAAGCAGTGACCAGGGAAATGGAATGCAGTGACTGTGGGGAATAGGGTGCGGTGACTGACGGAAACGGATGCTCTGTCTCAGCTGAATAGTGTTCACTGTCTCCGTTAAATGGGCTGCAGTGACTGAGGGAAAGGACATGCAGTGAATGTGGGAAATTGGATGCAGTGACTGAGGGAAATGGGAGGGAGTGACTGACTGAAATGGGAGGGAGTGACTGACTGAAATGGGAGGGAGTGACTGACTGAAATGGGAGGCAGTGACTGAGTGAATTGGGATGCTGTGACTGAGGGTAATGTAATGCAGTGACTGAGTGAAATGCGATGCAGTTAATGGCAAAAGGAGATGCAGTGACTGAGTCAAGTGGGAGGCAGTGACTGCGTGAAGTGGGAGGCAGTGACTGCGTGAAGTGGGAGGCAGTGACTGCGTGAAATGGGATGCTGTGACTGATGGAAATGGGATACTGTGACTGATGGAAATGGGATACTGTGACTGAGGGTAATGTGATGCAGTGACTGTGGGTAAGGGGATGCAGTGACTGAGTGAAATGGGAGGCAGTGACTGAGTGAATTGGGATGCTGTGACTGAGGGTAATGTAATGCAGTGACTGAGTGAAATGCGATGCAGTTAATGGCAAAAGGAGATGCAGTGACTGCGTGAAGTGGGAGGCTGTGACTGCGTGAAGTGGGAGGCTGTGACTGCGTGAAGTGGGAGGCTGTGACTGCGTGAAGTGGGAAGCAGTGAGTGAGGGTCATGGGATGCAGTGAGCGAGGGTCATGGGATGCAATGACTGAAGGAAATGGGATGTGGTGACTGAGGGAAATGGAATGCGGTGATTGTGGGGAATAGGGTGCGATGACTCAGGGAAATGGATGCACGATCCCAGTTGAATAGGATTCAATGTTTCCGTTAAATAGGATGTCGTGACTGAGTCAAATGGGATGCTGTGACTCAGTTAAATGGGATGCAGTGACTGAGTGAATATGATCAAGTGGCTGAGTGAAATGGGATGCAGTGGTTGAGTGAAATGGGTTGCAGTGGTTGAGTGAAATGGGATGCAGTGGCTGAGTGAAATGGGATGCAGTGGCTGAGTGAAATGGGATGCAGTGGCTGAGGAAAATGAGATGCAGTGACTGAGGGAAAAGAGATGCAGTGACTGAGGGAAAAGAGATGCAGTGACTGAGGGTAATGGGATGCACTGTCTCAGTTCAATGAGATTCACTGTCTCAGTTAAATGGGACGCAGTGACTGAGGGAAATGTGATGCCGTGACTGTGGGGAATAGGGTGCGGTGACTGTTGGAAATGGATTCACTGTCTCACTTGGATAGGATTCACTGTCTCTGTTAAATGGGAAACAGTGACTGAGTGAAATGGGAGGCAGTGACTGAGTGAAATGGGATGCAGTGACTGAGGGAAATGAGATGCAGTGACTGTGGGGACATGGGATGCAGTGACTGGGATAATGGGATGCAGTGACTGGGGTAATGGGTTGCAGTGGCTGAGTGAAATGGGATGCAGTGGCTGAGTGAAATGGGATGCAGTGGCTGAGTGAAATGGGATGCAGTGGCTGAGTGAAATGTGATGCAGTGGCTGAGTAAAATGGGATGCAGTGGCTGAGTGAATTGGGATGCAGTGACTGAGGGAAAGGAAATGCAGTGAACGTGGGAAATGTGATGCAGTGACTGAGTGACATAGGATGCAGTGACTGACGAAAGGAGATGCAGTGACTATGGGATATGGGATGCAGTGACTGCGTGAAATGGGATGCAGTGACTGACTGAAATGGGAGTGACTGAGTGAAATGGGAGGCAGTGACTGAGTGAAATGGGAGGCAGTGACTGAGTGAAATGGGAGGCAGTGACTGAGTGAAATGGGAGGCAGTGACTGAGTGAAGTGGGAGGCAGTGACTGAGGAAATTGCAGGCAGTGACTGAGTGAAATGGGATGCCGTGACTGAGTGAAATGGGACGCAGTGACTGAGGGTAATGGGACGCACTGACAGAGTGAAATGGGACGCAGTGACGGAGGGAAATGGGACGCAGTGACTGAGGGAAATGCGATGCAGTGCCTGAGCGAAATGCGATGCGGTGAGTGAGGGAAAGGAGATGCAGTGAATGTGGGAAAGGAGATGCAGTGAATGTGGAAAATGGGAGGCAGTGACTGAGGAAATGGGTTGCAGTCCCTGACGGAAATTGAATGCAGCGTCAGTGAGAAACGGGATACAGTGACTGAGTGAAATGGGACGCAGTGACTGAGTGAAATGGGACGCAGTGACTGAGTGAAATAGGATGCAGTGACTGAGTGTAATGTGATGCCGTGACTGTGGGGAATAGGGTGCGGTGACTGATGGAAATGGATTCACTGTCGCAGTTGAACAGGATTCACTGTCTCCATGAAATGGGATGCAGTGACTGAGGGAAATGGGAAGCAGTGACTGAGAGAAAAGGGATGCAGTGACTGAGTGAAATGGGATGCAGTGACTGAGTGAAATGGGATGCAGTGACTGTGGGGAATAGGGTGTGGTGACTGATGGAAGTGGATTCCCTGCCTGACTTGGACAGGTGTCACTGTCTCCTGCTCCGAGGGACTGGCCCCCGCAGCCCTGACCCGCTCAGAGGGCCTGGCCCCCGCCGCCCTGACCCGCTCAGAGGGACTGGCCCCCGCAGCCCTGACCCGCTCAGAGGGCCTGGCCCCCGCCGCCCTGACCCGCTCAGAGGGACTGGCCCCCGCAGCCCTGACCCGCTCAGAGGGCCTGGCCCCCGCCGCCCTGACCCGCTCAGAGGGACTGGCCCCCGCAGCCCTGACCCGCTCAGAGGGACTAGCCCCCGCAGCCCTGACCCGCTCACTGCGACTTGCCCCCCGCAGTCCTGACCCGCTCACTGCGACTTGCCCCCTGCAGTCCTGACCCGCTCACTGCAACTTGCCCCCCGCAGACCTGACCCGCTGACAGGGACTTCCCCCTTGCAGTCCTGTCCCGCTGACAGGGACTTGCCCCCGCAGACCTGACCCGCTCACTGCAACACTGCTCCCCGCAGCCCTGACCCGCTCACGCGGACTGGCCGCCCGCAGCCCTGACCGGCTCACTGCGACTTGCCCCCCGCAGCCCTGACCCACTCACTGCGACTTGCCCCCCGCAGCCCTGATCCGCTCACTGCAACTTGCCCCCCGCAGTCCTGACCCGCTGACAGGGACTTGCCCCCCGCAGTCCTGTCCCACTCACTGTCACTTGCCCCCCGCAGCCCTGACCCGCTCACAGGGACTGGCCCCCCGCAGCCCTGACCCGCTCAGAGGGACTGGCCCCCGCAGCCCTGACCCGCTCAGAGGGCCTGGCCCCCGCCGCCCTGACCCGCTCAGAGGGACTGGCCCCCGCAGCCCTGACCCGCTCAGAGGGCCTGGCCCCCGCCGCCCTGACCCGCTCAGAGGGACTGGCCCCCGCAGCCCTGACCCGCTCAGAGGGACTAGCCCCCGCAGTCCTGACCCGCTCACTGCGACTTGCCCCCCGCAGTCCTGACCCGCTCACTGCGACTTGCCCCCTGCAGTCCTGACCCGCTCACTGCAACTTGCCCCCCGCAGACCTGACCCGCTGACAGGGACTTCCCCCTTGCAGTCCTGTCCCGCTGACAGGGACTTGCCCCCGCAGACCTGACCCGCTCACTGCAACACTGCTCCCCGCAGCCCTGACCCGCTCACGCGGACTGGCCGCCCGCAGCCCTGACCGGCTCACTGCGACTTGCCCCCCGCAGCCCTGACCCACTCACTGCGACTTGCCCCCCGCAGCCCTGATCCGCTCACTGCAACTTGCCCCCCGCAGTCCTGACCCGCTGACAGGGACTTGCCCCCCGCAGTCCTGTCCCACTCACTGTCACTTGCCCCCCGCAGCCCTGACCCGCTCACAGGGACTGGCCCCCCGCAGCCCTGACCCGCTCACAGGGACTGGTCCCCGCAGCCCTGACCCACTCACTGCAACTTTCCCCCCGCAGCCCTGACCCGCTCACAGGGACTGGCCCCCGCAGCCGTGACCCGCTAACAGGGACTGGCCCGCCGCAGCCCTGACCCGCTCACAGGGACTGGCCCCCGCAGACCTGACCCGCTCACTGCGACTTGCCCCCCGCAGACCTGACCCAATTCACTGCGACTTGCCTCCCGCAGACCTGACCTGCTCACTGCGACTTGCCCCCCGCAGCCCTGATCCGCTCACAGCGACTGGCCCCCGCAGCCCTGACCCGCTCACTGCGACTTGCACCCCGCAGCCCTGTCCCGCTGACAGGGACTTGCCCCCGCAGCCCTGACCCGCTCTCTGCGACTGGCCCCCCCCGCAGCCCTGACCCGCTCACTGCGACTTGCACCCCGCAGCCCTGACCCGCTCATGGGGAATTGCCCCCGCAGTCCTGTCCCGCTCACATTGACTTGCCCCCGCAGCCCTGACCCGCTCACTGCGACTGGCCCCCGCAGCCCTGACCCGCTCACTGTGACAATGCCCTCCCGCAGCCCTGACCTGCTCACTGCGACTTGACCCCCGCAGTCCTGTCCCGCTGACAGGGACTTGCCCCCGCAGCCCTGACCCGCTCACTGCGACTTTCCCCCGCAGCCCTGACCCGCTCACAGGAACTGTCCTCCGCAGCCCTGACCCGTTCACTGCGACTTGCCCCCCGCAGCCCTGACCCCCTCAGAGGGACTGTCCCCTGCAGCCCCGACCCGCTCACTGCAACTTGCCCCCCGCAGCCCTGACCCGCTCACAGGGACTGGCCCCCGCAGCCCTGACCCGCTCACAGGGACTGGCCCCCGCAGCTGTGACCCACTAACAGGGACTGGCCCCTGCAGCCCTGACCCGCTCACAGGGACTGGCCCGCCGCACCCCTGACCCGCTCACAGGGACGAGCCCCCGCAGACCTGACCCGCTCACTGCGACTTGCCCCCCGCAGACCTGACCCATTTCACTGCGACTTGCCGCCCGCAGCCCTGACCCGCTCACTGCGACTTGCCCCCAGCAGCCATGACCCGCTGACTGCGACTTGCCCCCCGCAGACCTGACCCGCTCACTGCGACTGGCCCCCCGCAGACCTGACCGCTCACTGCGACTGGTCCCCCGCAGCACTGACCCGCTCACTGCGACCTGGCCCCCGCAGCCCTGACCCACTCACTGCGACTTTCTCCCCGCAGCCCTGACCCACTCACCGGGTCTGGTCACCGCACCCTGACCCGCTCACAGGTTCTGGCCTCCGCAGCCCTGGCCCGCTCACTGTGACACTGCCCCCCGCAGCCCTGACCCGCTCACTGCGACTTGCCCCCCGCAGACCTCCCCGCTCACTGCGACCTTCCCCCCGCATCCCTGACCCGCTCAGGGGGACCGGCCCCCCGCAGCGCTGACCCGCTTACGGGGACCGGTCCCCCAAGCCCTGACCCGCTCACTGCGACTTGCCCCCCGCAGCCCTAACCCGGTGAAATGGACTGGCCCCCGCAGCTCTGACCAGCTCACAGGGACTGGCCCCCACAGCCCTGACCCGCCTACTGCGACTGGCCCCCCGCAGCCCTGACCCGCTAACTGTGACTGGCCCCCCCGCAGCCCTGACCCGCTCACTGCGACTCGCACCCCGCAGCCCTGATCCGCTCACGGGGCCTTGCCCCCCGCTGCCCTGACCCGCTCACTGCGACACTGCCACTCGCAGCCCTGACCTGCTCACTGCAACTTGCCCCCCGCAGCCCTGACCCGCTGACAGGGACTTGCCCCTGCAGCCCTGACCGCATCACTGCGACACTGCCCCCCGCAGCCCTAACCCGGTGAAAGGGACTGGCCCCCGCAGCTCTGACCAGCTCACAGGGACTGGCCCCCACAGCCCTGACTCGCTCACTGCGACTGGCCCCCCGCAGCCCTGACCCGCTCACTGCGACACTGCCCCCCGAAGCCCTGACCCACCCAGGGGGCCCAGCCGCCCGCAGCCCTGACCCGCTCACTGCGACTGGCCCCTCGCAGCCCTGACTCGCTCACTGCGACTTACCCCCCGCAGACGTGACCCGCTCACTGCGACTGGCCCCCCGCAGTCCTGTCCCGCTGACATGGACTGGCCCCTGCAGCCCTGAACCGCTCACAGGGACTGGCCCCCGCAGCCCTGACCCGCTCAGGGGGACTGGCACCCGCAGACCTGACCCGCTGACTGCGACTTGCCCCCCGGAGCCCTGACCTGCTCACCGACTTTTCCCCCGCAGCCCTGAACCGCTCACAGGGACTGGTCCCCGCACCCTGACCCGCTCACAGGAACTGGCCCCCACAGCCCTGACCCGCTCACTGCGACTTGCCCCCCGCAGTCCTGACCCGCTCACAGGAACTTTTCCCCCGCAGGCCTGACCCGGTGAAAGGGACTGGCCCCCGCAGCCCTGACCAGCTCACAGGGACTGGCCCCCACAGCCCTGACCCGCTCACTGCGACTTGCCCCCCGCAGTCCTGCACCGCTCACAGGGACTTGTCCCCAGCAGCCCTGACCCGCTCACTGCGACGCTGCCCCCCGCAGCCCTGACCCGCTCACTGCGACTTGCCCCCCGCAGGCCTGAGCCGCTGAGTGGGACTGGCCCCCGCAGCCCTGACCCGCTCACAGGGACTGGCCCCCGCAGCCCTGACCCGCTCACTGCGACACTGCCCCCCGCAGCCCTGACCCTCTCACTACGACACTGCCCCCCGCAGCCCTGACCCGCTCACTGCGACTTGCCCCCGCAGTCCTATCCCGCTGACAGGGACTTGCCCCCGCAGCCCTGGCCTGCTCACTGCGACTGGCCCCCCCGCAGCCCTGACCCGCTCACTGCGACACTGCCCCCCGCAGCCCTGACCCGCTCACAGGGTCTGGCCCCCGCAGCCCTGGCCCGCTCACAGGGTCTGGCCCCCGCAGCCCTGGCCCGCTCACAGGGACTGGCCCCCGCAGCCCTGACCCGCTCACAGGGACTGGCCCCCGCAGCCCTGACCCGCTCACAGGGACTGGCCCCCACAGGCCTGACCCGCTCACAGGGACTGGCCCCCGCAGCCCTGACCCGCTCACAGGGACTGGCCGCCGCAGCCCTGACCCGCTCACAGGGACTGGCCCCCGCAGCCCTGACCCGCTGAAATGGACTGGCCCCCGCAGCCCTGTCCCGCCACAGGGACTGGCCCCCGCAGCCCTGACCCGCTCACAGGGACTGGCCCCCGCAGCCCTGACCCGCTCACAGGGACTGGCCCCCGCAGCCCTGACCCGCTGAATTGGACTGGACCCCGCAGCCCTGTCCCGCCACAGGGACTGGCCTATGCAGACCTGTGCGGCTGACAGGGACTGGCCCCCGCAGCCCTGACCCTCTGACAGCTATTTGCCACCGCAGCCCTGACCCGCTCACAGGGACTGGCCCCCGCAGCCCTGACCCGCTCACAGGGACTTGCCCCCGCAGCCCTGACCCGCTCAGGGACTGGCCCCCGCAGCCCTGACCCGCTCCCAGGGACTGCCCCCGCAGCCCTGACCCGCTCACAGGGACTGGCCGCCGCAGCCCTGACCCGCTCACAGGGACTGGCCCCCGCAGCCCTGACCCGCTGAAATGGACTGGCCCCCGCAGCCCTGTCCCGCCACAGGGACTGGCCCCCGCAGCCCTGACCCGCTCACAGGGACTGGCCCCCGCAGCCCTGACCCGCTCACAGGGACTGGCCCCCGCAGCCCTGACCCGCTGAATTGGACTGGACCCCGCAGCCCTGTCCCGCCACAGGGACTGGCCTATGCAGACCTGTGCGGCTGACAGGGACTGGCCCCCGCAGCCCTGACCCTCTGACAGCTATTTGCCACCGCAGCCCTGACCCGCTCACAGGGACTGGCCCCCGCAGCCCTGACCCGCTCACAGGGACTTGCCCCCGCAGCCCTGACCCGCTCAGGGACTGGCCCCCGCAGCCCTGACCCGCTCCCAGGGACTGCCCCCGCAGCCCTGACCCGCTCCCAGGGACTGGCACCCGCAGCCCTGACCCGCTCCCAGGGACTGGCCCCCGCAGCCCTGAACCGCTCCCAGGGAATGGCCCCCGCAGCCCTGACCCGCTCCCAGGTACTGGCCCCCGCAGCCCTGACCGGCTCCCAGGGACCGGCCCCGGCAGCCCTGACCCACTCCCAGGGACCGGCCCCCGCAGCCCTGACCCGCTCACAGGGACCGGCCCCCGCAGCCCTGACCCGCTCACAGGGACCGGCCCCCGCAGCCCTGACCTGCTCACAGGGACCGGCCCCCGCAGCCCTGACCCGCTCAAAGGGACTGGTCCCGGCAGCCCTGACCCCCTGATAGGGACGGGTCCCTGCAGCCCTGACCCCCTGACAGGGACTGGTCCCCGCAGCCCTGACACCCTGACAGGGACTGGTCCCCGCAGCCCTGACCCGCTCACAGGGACTGGTCCCCGCAGCCCTGGCCCGCTCACAGGGACTGGCCCCCGCAGCCCTGGCCCGCTCACAGGGACTGGCCCCCGCAGCCCTGGCCCGCTCACAGGGACTGGCCCCCGCAGCCCTTGCCCGCTCACAGGGACTGGCCCCCGCAGCCCTGGCCCGCTCACAGGGACTGGCCCCCGCAGCCCTGACCCGCTCACAGTGACTGGTCCCCGCAGCCCTGACCCCCTGACAGAGACTGGTCCCCGCAGCCCTGACCCGCTCACAGGGACTCGTCCCCGCAGCCCTGACCCGCTCACAGGGACTGGTCCCCGCAGCCCTGACCCGCTCCCAGGGACTGGACCCCGCAGCCCTGACCCCCTGACAGCTATTTGCCACCGCAGCCCTCACCCGCTCACAGGGACTGGTCCCCGCAGCCCTGACCCGCTCCCAGAGACTGGCCCCCGCAGCCCTGACCCCCTGACAGCTATTTGCCACCGCAGCCCTCACCCGCTCACAGGGACTGGCCCCCGCAGCCCTGACCCGCTCCCAGGGACTGGCCGCCGCAGCCCTGACCCGCTCCCAGGGACTGGCCCCCGCAGCCCTGACCCGCGCCCAGGTTCTGGCCCCCGCAGCCCAGACCGGCTCCCAGGGACTGGCCCCCGCAGCCCTGACCCACTCCCAGGGACTGGCCCCCGCAGCCCTGACCCTCTGACAGCTATTTGCCACCGCAGCCCTGACCCGCTCACAGGGACTGGCCCCCGCAGCCCTGACCCGCTCACAGGGACTTGCCCCCGCAGCCCTGACCCGCTCAGGGACTGGCCCCCGCAGCCCTGACCCGCTCCCAGGGACTGCCCCCGCAGCCCTGACCCGCTCACAGGGACTGGCCGCCGCAGCCCTGACCCGCTCACAGGGACTGGCCCCCGCAGCCCTGACCCGCTGAAATGGACTGGCCCCCGCAGCCCTGTCCCGCCACAGGGACTGGCCCCCGCAGCCCTGACCCGCTCACAGGGACTGGCCCCCGCAGCCCTGACCCGCTCACAGGGACTGGCCCCTGCAGCCCTGACCCGCTGAATTGGACTGGACCCCGCAGCCCTGTCCCGCCACAGGGACTGGCCTATGCAGACCTGTGCGGCTGACAGGGACTGGCCCCCGCAGCCCTGACCCTCTGACAGCTATTTGCCACCGCAGCCCTGACCCGCTCACAGGGACTGGCCCCCGCAGCCCTGACCCGCTCACAGGGACTTGCCCCCGCAGCCCTGACCCGCTCAGGGACTGGCCCCCGCAGCCCTGACCCGCTCCCAGGGACTGCCCCCGCAGCCCTGACCCGCTCCCAGGGACTGGCACCCGCAGCCCTGACCCGCTCCCAGGGACTGGCCCCCGCAGCCCTGAACCGCTCCCAGGGAATGGCCCCCGCAGCCCTGACCCGCTCCCAGGTACTGGCCCCCGCAGCCCTGACCGGCTCCCAGGGACCGGCCCCGGCAGCCCTGACCCACTCCCAGGGACCGGCCCCCGCAGCCCTGACCCGCTCACAGGGACCGGCCCCCGCAGCCCTGACCCGCTCACAGGGACCGGCCCCCGCAGCCCTGACCTGCTCACAGGGACCGGCCCCCGCAGCCCTGACCCGCTCAAAGGGACTGGTCCCGGCAGCCCTGACCCCCTGATAGGGACGGGTCCCTGCAGCCCTGACCCCCTGACAGGGACTGGTCCCCGCAGCCCTGACACCCTGACAGGGACTGGTCCCCGCAGCCCTGACCCGCTCACAGGGACTGGTCCCCGCAGCCCTGGCCCGCTCACAGGGACTGGCCCCCGCAGCCCTGGCCCGCTCACAGGGACTGGCCCCCGCAGCCCTGGCCCGCTCACAGGGACTGGCCCCCGCAGCCCTGGCCCGCTCACAGGGACTGGCCCCCGCAGCCCTGGCCCGCTCACAGGGACTGGCCCCCGCAGCCCTTGCCCGCTCACAGGGACTGGCCCCCGCAGCCCTGGCCCGCTCACAGGGTCTGGCCCCCGCAGCCCTGACCCGCTCACAGTGACTGGTCCCCGCAGCCCTGACCCCCTGACAGAGACTGGTCCCCGCAGCCCTGACCCGCTCACAGGGACTCGTCCCCGCAGCCCTGACCCGCTCACAGGGACTGGTCCCCGCAGCCCTGACCCGCTCCCAGGGACTGGACCCCGCAGCCCTGACCCCCTGACAGCTATTTGCCACCGCAGCCCTCACCCGCTCACAGGGACTGGTCCCCGCAGCCCTGACCCGCTCCCAGAGACTGGCCCCCGCAGCCCTGACCCCCTGACAGCTATTTGCCACCGCAGCCCTCACCCGCTCACAGGGACTGGCCCCCGCAGCCCTGACCCGCTCCCAGGGACTGGCCCCCGCAGCCCTGACCCGCTCCCAGGGACTGGCCCCCGCAGCCCTGACCCGCGCCCAGGTTCTGGCCCCCGCAGCCCAGACCGGCTCCCAGGGACTGGCCCCCGCAGCCCTGACCCACTCCCAGGGACTGGCCCCCGCAGCCCTGACCCGCTCACAGGGACTGGCCCCCGCAGCCCTGACCCGCTCAGGGACTGGCCCCCGCAGCCCTGACCCGCTCCCAGGGACTGGCCCCCGCAGCCCTGACCGGCTCCCAGGGACTGGCCCCCGCAGCCCTGACCCGCTCCCAGGGACTGGCCCCCGCAGCCCTGACCCGGTCACAGGGACCGGCCCCCGCAGCCCTGACCCCCTCACAGGGACCGGCCCCGCAGCCCTGACCTGCTCACAGGGACCGACCCCCGCAGCCCTGACCCGCTCAAAGGGACTGGTCCCGGCAGCCCTGACCCCCTGATAGGGACTGGTCCCTGCAGCCCTGACCCCCTGACAGGGACTGGTCCCCGCAGCCCTGACACCCTGACAGGGACTGGTTCCCGCAGCCCTGACCCGCTCACAGGGACTGGTCCCCGCAGCCCTGGCCCGCTCACAGGCACTGGCCCCCGCAGCCCTGGCCCGCTCACAGGGACTGGCCCCCGCAGCCCTGGCCTGCTCACAGGGACTGGCCCCCGCAGCCCTTGCCCGCTCACAGGGACTGGCCCCCGCAGCCCTGACCCCCTGACAGCTATTTGCCACCGCAGCCCTCACCCGCTCACAGGGACTGGCCCCCGCAGCCATGACACAATCACAGGCACTGTCCCCTGCAGCCCTGTCCCGCTGACATGGACTGGCCCCCGCAGCCCTGACCCCCTGACAGCTAATTGCCATCGCAGCCGTCACCCGCTCACAGGGACTGGCCCCCGCAGCCCTGACCCGCTCCCAGGGACTGGCCATGCAGCCCTGACCCGCTCCCAGGTACTGGCCCCCGCAGCCCTGACCCGTTCACAGGGACTGTCCCCCGCAGCCCTGACCCGCTCACAGGGACTGGCCCCCGCAGCCCTGACCCGCTCACAGGGACTGGCCCCCGCAGGCCTGACCCGCTCTCAGGGACTGGCCCCCGCAGCCCTGACCCGCTCACAGGGACTGGCCCCCGCAGCCCTGACCCCCTGACAGCTAATTGCCATCGCAGCCGTCACCCGCTCACAGGGACTGGCCCCCGCAGCCCTGACCCGCTCCCAGGGACTGGCCATGCAGCCCTGACCCGCTCCCAGGTACTGGCCCCCGCAGCCCTGACCCGTTCAAAGGGACTGTCCCCCGCAGCCCTGACCCGCTCACAGGGACTGGCCCCCGCAGCCCTGACCCGCTCACAGGGACTGGCCCCCGCAGCCCTGACCCGCTCACAGGGACTGGCCCCCGCAGGCCTGACCCGCTCTCAGGGACTGGCCCCCGCAGCCCTGACCCGCTCACAGGGACTGGCCCCCGCAGCCCTGACCCGCTCTCAGGAACTGGCCCCCGCAGCCCTGACCCGCTCACAGGGACTGGCCCCCGCAGCCCTGACCCGCTGAAATGGATTGGCACCCGCAGCCCTGACCCGCTCACAGGGACTGGCCCCCGCAGCCCTGACCCGCTCACAGGGACTGGCCCCCGCAGCCCTGACCCGCTCACAGGGACTGGCCCCCGCAGCCCTGACCCGCTCACAGGGACTGGCCCCCGCAGCCCTGACCCGCTGAATTGGACTGGCCCCCGCAGCCCTGTCCCGCCACAGGGACTGGCCTACGCAGACCTGTGCGGCTGACAGGGACTGGCCACCGCAGCCCTGAGCCTCTGACAGCTATTTGCCACCGCAGCCCTGACCCGCTCACAGGGACTGGCCCCCGCAGCCCTGACCCGCTCAGAGGGACTGGCCCCCGCAGCCCTGACCCGCTCACAGGGACTGGCCCCCGCAGCCCTGGCCCGCTCACAGGGACTGGCCCCCGCAGCCCTGGCTCGCTCACAGGGACTGGCCCGCGCAGCCCTGGCCCGCTCACAGGGACTGGCCCCCGCAGCCCCGACCCCCTGACAGCTATTTGCCACCGCAGCCCTCACCCGCTCACAGGGACTGCCCCCGCAGCCGTGACCCGCTCCCAGGGACTGGCCCCCGCAGCCCTGACCCGCTCCCAGGGACTGGCCCCCGCAGCCCTGACCCACTCCCAGGGACTGGCCCCCGCAGCCCTGACCCGCTCACAGGGACTAGCCCCCGCAGCCCTGACCCGCTCACAGGGACTGGCCCCCGCAGCCCTGACCCGCTCACAGGGTCTGGCCCCCGCAGCCCTGAGCCGCTCACAGGGACTGGCCCCCGCAGCCCTGACCCGCTCCCAGGGACTGGCCCCTGCAGCCCTGACCCGCTCACAGGGACTGGCCCCCGCAGCCCTGACGCGCTCACAGGGACTGGCCCCCGCAGCCCTGACCCGCTCACAGGGACTGGCGCCCGCAGCCCTCACCCGCTCACAGGGACTGGCCCCCGCAGCCCTGACCCGCACACAGGGACTGGCCCCCGCAGCCCTGACCGGCCCACAGGGACTGGCCCCCGCAGCCCTGACCCGCTCACACGGACTGGTCCCCGCAGCCCTGACCCCCTCACAGGGACTGGTCCCCGCAGCCCTGACCCGCTCACAGGGACTGGTCCCCGCAGCCCTGACCCGCTCACAGGGACTGGTCCCCGCAGCCCTGAGCCGCTCACAGGGACTGGTCCCCGCAGCCCTGACCCGCTCACAGGGACTGGCCCCCGCAGCCCTGACCCCCTGACAGCTATTTGCCACCGCAGCCCTCACCCGGTCACTGGGACTGGCCCCCGTAGCCCTGACCCGCTCACAGGGACTGTCCCCCGCAGCCCTGACCCGCTCACAGGGACTGGCCCCCGCAGCCCTGACCCGCTGACAGGGACTGGCCCCGGCAGCCCTGACCCGCTCACAGGGACTGGCCCCCGCAGCCCTGACCCGCTCACAGGGACTGGCCCCCGCAGCCCTGACCCGCTCGCAGGGACTGGCCCCCGCAGCCCTGACCCGCTCACAGGGACTGGCCCCCGCAGCCCTGACCCGCTCACAGGGACTTGCCCCCGCAGCCCTGACCCGCTCAGGGACTGGCCCCCGCAGCCCTGACCCGCTCCCAGGGACTGCCCCCGCAGCCCTGACCCGCTCACAGGGACTGGCCGCCGCAGCCCTGACCCGCTCACAGGGACTGGCCCCCGCAGCCCTGACCCGCTGAAATGGACTGGCCCCCGCAGCCCTGTCCCGCCACAGGGACTGGCCCCCGCAGCCCTGACCCGCTCACAGGGACTGGCCCCCGCAGCCCTGACCCGCTCACAGGGACTGGCCCCCGCAGCCCTGACCCGCTGAATTGGACTGGACCCCGCAGCCCTGTCCCGCCACAGGGACTGGCCTATGCAGACCTGTGCGGCTGACAGGGACTGGCCCCCGCAGCCCTGACCCTCTGACAGCTATTTGCCACCGCAGCCCTGACCCGCTCACAGGGACTGGCCCCCGCAGCCCTGACCCGCTCACAGGGACTTGCCCCCGCAGCCCTGACCCGCTCAGGGACTGGCCCCCGCAGCCCTGACCCGCTCCCAGGGACTGCCCCCGCAGCCCTGACCCGCTCCCAGGGACTGGCACCCGCAGCCCTGACCCGCTCCCAGGGACTGGCCCCCGCAGCCCTGAACCGCTCCCAGGGAATGGCCCCCGCAGCCCTGACCCGCTCCCAGGTACTGGCCCCCGCAGCCCTGACCGGCTCCCAGGGACCGGCCCCGGCAGCCCTGACCCACTCCCAGGGACCGGCCCCCGCAGCCCTGACCCGCTCACAGGGACCGGCCCCCGCAGCCCTGACCCGCTCACAGGGACCGGCCCCCGCAGCCCTGACCTGCTCACAGGGACCGGCCCCCGCAGCCCTGACCCGCTCAAAGGGACTGGTCCCGGCAGCCCTGACCCCCTGATAGGGACGGGTCCCTGCAGCCCTGACCCCCTGACAGGGACTGGTCCCCGCAGCCCTGACACCCTGACAGGGACTGGTCCCCGCAGCCCTGACCCGCTCACAGGGACTGGTCCCCGCAGCCCTGGCCCGCTCACAGGGACTGGCCCCCGCAGCCCTGGCCCGCTCACAGGGACTGGCCCCCGCAGCCCTGGCCCGCTCACAGGGACTGGCCCCCGCAGCCCTTGCCCGCTCACAGGGACTGGCCCCCGCAGCCCTGGCCCGCTCACAGGGACTGGCCCCCGCAGCCCTGACCCGCTCACAGTGACTGGTCCCCGCAGCCCTGACCCCCTGACAGAGACTGGTCCCCGCAGCCCTGACCCGCTCACAGGGACTCGTCCCCGCAGCCCTGACCCGCTCACAGGGACTGGTCCCCGCAGCCCTGACCCGCTCCCAGGGACTGGACCCCGCAGCCCTGACCCCCTGACAGCTATTTGCCACCGCAGCCCTCACCCGCTCACAGGGACTGGTCCCCGCAGCCCTGACCCGCTCCCAGAGACTGGCCCCCGCAGCCCTGACCCCCTGACAGCTATTTGCCACCGCAGCCCTCACCCGCTCACAGGGACTGGCCCCCGCAGCCCTGACCCGCTCCCAGGGACTGGCCCCCGCAGCCCTGACCCGCTCCCAGGGACTGGCCCCCGCAGCCCTGACCCGCGCCCAGGTTCTGGCCCCCGCAGCCCAGACCGGCTCCCAGGGACTGGCCCCCGCAGCCCTGACCCACTCCCAGGGACTGGCCCCCGCAGCCCTGACCCGCTCACAGGGACTGGCCCCCGCAGCCCTGACCCGCTCAGGGACTGGCCCCCGCAGCCCTGACCCGCTCCCAGGGACTGGCCCCCGCAGCCCTGACCCGCTCCCAGGGACTGGCCCCCGCAGCCCTGACCCGCTCCCAGGGACTGGCCCCCGCAGCCCTGACCCGCTCCCATGGACTGGCACCCGCAGCCCTGAACTGCTCCCAGGGAATGGCCCCCGCAGCCCAGACCCGCTCCCAGGTACTGGCCCCAGCAGCCCTGACCGGCTCCCAGGGACTGGCCCCCGCAGCCCTGACCCGCTCCCAGGGACTGGCCCCCGCAGCCCTGACCCGGTCACAGGGACCGGCCCCCGCAGCCCTGACCCCCTCACAGGGACCGGCCCCGCAGCCCTGACCTGCTCACAGGGACCGACCCCCGCAGCCCTGACCCCCTGATAGGGACTGGTCCCGGCAGCCCTGACCCCCTGATAGGGACTGGTCCCTGCAGCCCTGACCCCCTGACAGGGACTGGTCCCCGCAGCCCTGACACCCTGACAGGGACTGGTTCCCGCAGCCCTGACCCGCTCACAGGGACTGGTCCCCGCAGCCCTGGCCCGCTCACAGGCACTGGCCCCCGCAGCCCTGGCCCGCTCACAGGGACTGGCCCCCGCAGCCCTGGCCTGCTCACAGGGACTGGCCCCCGCAGCCCTTGCCCGCTCACAGGGACTGGCCCCCGCAGCCCTGACCCCCTGACAGCTATTTGCCACCGCAGCCCTCACCCGCTCACAGGGACTGGCCCCCGCAGCCATGACACAATCACAGGCACTGTCCCCTGCAGCCCTGTCCCGCTGACATGGACTGGCCCCCGCAGCCCTGACCCCCTGACAGCTAATTGCCATCGCAGCCGTCACCCGCTCACAGGGACTGGCCCCCGCAGCCCTGACCCGCTCCCAGGGACTGGCCATGCAGCCCTGACCCGCTCCCAGGTACTGGCCCCCGCAGCCCTGACCCGTTCACAGGGACTGTCCCCCGCAGCCCTGACCCGCTCACAGGGACTGGCCCCCGCAGCCCTGACCCGCTCACAGGGACTGGCCCCCGCAGGCCTGACCCGCTCTCAGGGACTGGCCCCCGCAGCCCTGACCCGCTCACAGGGACTGGCCCCCGCAGCCCTGACCCCCTGACAGCTAATTGCCATCGCAGCCGTCACCCGCTCACAGGGACTGGCCCCCGCAGCCCTGACCCGCTCCCAGGGACTGGCCATGCAGCCCTGACCCGCTCCCAGGTACTGGCCCCCGCAGCCCTGACCCGTTCAAAGGGACTGTCCCCCGCAGCCCTGACCCGCTCACAGGGACTGGCCCCCGCAGCCCTGACCCGCTCACAGGGACTGGCCCCCGCAGCCCTGACCCGCTCACAGGGACTGGCCCCCGCAGGCCTGACCCGCTCTCAGGGACTGGCCCCCGCAGCCCTGACCCGCTCACAGGGACTGGCCCCCGCAGCCCTGACCCGCTCTCAGGAACTGGCCCCCGCAGCCCTGACCCGCTCACAGGGACTGGCCCCCGCAGCCCTGACCCGCTGAAATGGATTGGCACCCGCAGCCCTGACCCGCTCACAGGGACTGGCCCCCGCAGCCCTGACCCGCTCACAGGGACTGGCCCCCGCAGCCCTGACCCGCTCACAGGGACTGGCCCCCGCAGCCCTGACCCGCTCACAGGGACTGGCCCCCGCAGCCCTGACCCGCTGAATTGGACTGGCCCCCGCAGCCCTGTCCCGCCACAGGGACTGGCCTACGCAGACCTGTGCGGCTGACAGGGACTGGCCCCCGCAGCCCTGAGCCTCTGACAGCTATTTGCCACCGCAGCCCTGACCCGCTCACAGGGACTGGCCCCCGCAGCCCTGACCCGCTCAGAGGGACTGGCCCCCGCAGCCCTGACCCGCTCACAGGGACTGGCCCCCGCAGCCCTGGCCCGCTCACAGGGACTGGCCCCCGCAGCCCTGGCTCGCTCACAGGGACTGGCCCGCGCAGCCCTGGCCCGCTCACAGGGACTGGCCCCCGCAGCCCTGACCCGCTCACAGTGACTGGTCCCCGCAGCCCTGACCCCCTGACAGAGACTGGTCCCCGCAGCCCTGACCCGCTCACAGGGACTCGTCCCCGCAGCCCTGACCCGCTCACAGGGACTGGTCCCCGCAGCCCTGACCCGCTCCCAGGGACTGGACCCCGCAGCCCTGACCCCCTGACAGCTATTTGCCACCGCAGCCCTCACCCGCTCACAGGGACTGGTCCCTGCAGCCCTGACCCGCTCCCAGAGACTGGCCCCCGCAGCCCTGACCCCCTGACAGCTATTTGCCACCGCAGCCCTCACCCGCTCACAGGGACTGGCCCCCGCAGCCCTGACCCGCTCCCAGGGACTGGCCCCCGCAGCCCTGACCCGCTCCCAGGGACTGGCCCCCGCAGCCCTGACCCGCGCCCAGGTTCTGGCCCCCGCAGCCCAGACCGGCTCCCAGGGACTGGCCCCCGCAGCCCTGACCCACTCCCAGGGACTGGCCCCCGCAGCCCTGACCCGCTCACAGGGACTGGCCCCCGCAGCCCTGACCCGCTCAGGGACTGGCCCCCGCAGCCCTGACCCGCTCCCAGGGACTGGCCCCCGCAGCCCTGACCGGCTCCCAGGGACTGGCCCCCGCAGCCCTGACCCGCTCCCAGGGACTGGCCCCCGCAGCCCTGACCCGGTCACAGGGACCGGCCCCCGCAGCCCTGACCCCCTCACAGGGACCGGCCCCGCAGCCCTGACCTGCTCACAGGGACCGACCCCCGCAGCCCTGACCCGCTCAAAGGGACTGGTCCCGGCAGCCCTGACCCCCTGATAGGGACTGGTCCCTGCAGCCCTGACCCCCTGACAGGGACTGGTCCCCGCAGCCCTGACACCCTGACAGGGACTGGTCCCCGCAGCCCTGACCCGCTCACAGGGACTGGTCCCCGCAGCCCTGGCCCGCTCACAGGCACTGGCCCCCGCAGCCCTGGCCCGCTCACAGGGACTGGCCCCCGCAGCCCTGGCCTGCTCACAGGGACTGGCCCCCGCAGCCCTTGCCCGCTCACAGGGACTGGCCCCCGCAGCCCTGACCCCCTGACAGCTATTTGCCACCGCAGCCCTCACCCGCTCACAGGGACTGGCCCCCGCAGCCATGACACAATCACAGGCACTGTCCCCTGCAGCCCTGTCCCGCTGACATGGACTGGCCCCCGCAGCCCTGACCCCCTGACAGCTAATTGCCATCGCAGCCGTCACCCGCTCACAGGGACTGGCCCCCGCAGCCCTGACCCGCTCCCAGGGACTGGCCATGCAGCCCTGACCCGCTCCCAGGTACTGGCCCCCGCAGCCCTGACCCGTTCACAGGGACTGTCCCCCGCAGCCCTGACCCGCTCACAGGGACTGGCCCCCGCAGCCCTCACCCGCTCACAGGGACTGGCCCCCGCAGGCCTGACCCGCTCTCAGGGACTGGCCCCCGCAGCCCTGACCCGCTCACAGGGACTGGCCCCCGCAGCCCTGACCCCCTGACAGCTAATTGCCATCGCAGCCGTCACCCGCTCACAGGGACTGGCCCCCGCAGCCCTGACCCGCTCCCAGGGACTGGCCATGCAGCCCTGACCCGCTCCCAGGTACTGGCCCCCGCAGCCCTGACCCGTTCAAAGGGACTGTCCCCCGCAGCCCTGACCCGCTCACAGGGACTGGCCCCCGCAGCCCTGACCCGCTCACAGGGACTGGCCCCCGCAGCCCTGACCCGCTCACAGGGACTGGCCCCCGCAGGCCTGACCCGCTCTCAGGGACTGGCCCCCGCAGCCCTGACCCGCTCACAGGGACTGGCCCCCGCAGCCCTGACCCGCTCTCAGGAACTGGCCCCCGCAGCCCTGACCCGCTCACAGGGACTGGCCCCCGCAGCCCTGACCCGCTGAAACGGATTGGCACCCGCAGCCCTGACCCGCTCACAGGGACTGGCCCCCGCAGCCCTGACCCGCTCACAGGGACTGGCCCCCGCAGCCCTGACCCGCTCACAGGGACTGGCCCCCGCAGCCCTGACCCGCTCACAGGGACTGGCCCCCGCAGCCCTGACCCGCTGAATTGGACTGGCCCCCGCAGCCCTGTCCCGCCACAGGGACTGGCCTACGCAGACCTGTGCGGCTGACAGGGACTGGCCACCGCAGCCCTGAGCCTCTGACAGCTATTTGCCACCGCAGCCCTGACCCGCTCACAGGGACTGGCCCCCGCAGCCCTGACCCGCTCAGAGGGACTGGCCCCCGCAGCCCTGACCCGCTCACAGGGACTGGCCCCCGCAGCCCTGGCCCGCTCACAGGGACTGGCCCCCGCAGCCCTGGCTCGCTCACAGGGACTGGCCCGCGCAGCCCTGGCCCGCTCACAGGGACTGGCCCCCGCAGCCCCGACCCCCTGACAGCTATTTGCCACCGCAGCCCTCACGCGCTCACAGGGACTGCCCCCGCAGCCGTGACCCGCTCCCAGGGACTGGCCCCCGCAGCCCTGACCCGCTCCCAGGGACTGGCCCCCGCAGCCCTGACCCACTCCCAGGGACTGGCCCCCGCAGCCCTGACCCGCTCACAGGGACTAGCCCCCGCAGCCCTGACCCGCTCACAGGGACTGGCCCCCGCAGCCCTGACCCGCTCACAGGGTCTGGCCCCCGCAGCCCTGAGCCGCTCACAGGGACTGGCCCCCGCAGCCCTGACCCGCTCCCAGGGACTGGCCCCTGCAGCCCTGACCCGCTCACAGGGACTGGCCCCCGCAGCCCTGACGCGCTCACAGGGACTGGCCCCCGCAGCCCTGACCCGCTCACAGGGACTGGCGCCCGCAGCCCTCACCCGCTCACAGGGACTGGCCCCCGCAGCCCTGACCCGCACACAGGGACTGGCCCCCGCAGCCCTGACCGGCTCACAGGGACTGGCCCCCGCAGCCCTGACCCGCTCACACGGACTGGTCCCCGCAGCCCTGACCCCCTCACAGGGACTGGTCCCCGCAGCCCTGACCCGCTCACAGGGACTGGTCCCCGCAGCCCTGACCCGCTCACAGGGACTGGTCCCCGCAGCCCTGAGCCGCTCACAGGGACTGGTCCCCGCAGCCCTGACCCGCTCACAGGGACTGGCCCCCGCAGCCCTGACCCCCTGACAGCTATTTGCCACCGCAGCCCTCACCCGGTCACTGGGACTGGCCCCCGTAGCCCTGACCCGCTCACAGGGACTGTCCCCCGCAGCCCTGACCCGCTCACAGGGACTGGCCCCCGCAGCCCTGACCCGCTGACAGGGACTGGCCCCGGCAGCCCTGACCCGCTCACAGGGACTGGCCCCCGCAGCCCTGACCCGCTCACAGGGACTGGCCCCCGCAGCCCTGACCCGCTCGCAGGGACTGGCCCCCGCAGCCCTGACCCGCTCACAGGGACTGGCCCCCGCAGCCCTGACCCGCTCACAGGGACTTGCCCCCGCAGCCCTGACCCGCTCAGGGACTGGCCCCCGCAGCCCTGACCCGCTCCCAGGGACTGCCCCCGCAGCCCTGACCCGCTCACAGGGACTGGCCGCCGCAGCCCTGACCCGCTCACAGGGACTGGCCCCCGCAGCCCTGACCCGCTGAAATGGACTGGCCCCCGCAGCCCTGTCCCGCCACAGGGACTGGCCCCCGCAGCCCTGACCCGCTCACAGGGACTGGCCCCCGCAGCCCTGACCCGCTCACAGGGACTGGCCCCCGCAGCCCTGACCCGCTGAATTGGACTGGACCCCGCAGCCCTGTCCCGCCACAGGGACTGGCCTATGCAGACCTGTGCGGCTGACAGGGACTGGCCCCCGCAGCCCTGACCCTCTGACAGCTATTTGCCACCGCAGCCCTGACCCGCTCACAGGGACTGGCCCCCGCAGCCCTGACCCGCTCACAGGGACTTGCCCCCGCAGCCCTGACCCGCTCAGGGACTGGCCCCCGCAGCCCTGACCCGCTCCCAGGGACTGCCCCCGCAGCCCTGACCCGCTCCCAGGGACTGGCACCCGCAGCCCTGACCCGCTCCCAGGGACTGGCCCCCGCAGCCCTGAACCGCTCCCAGGGAATGGCCCCCGCAGCCCTGACCCGCTCCCAGGTACTGGCCCCCGCAGCCCTGACCGGCTCCCAGGGACCGGCCCCGGCAGCCCTGACCCACTCCCAGGGACCGGCCCCCGCAGCCCTGACCCGCTCACAGGGACCGGCCCCCGCAGCCCTGACCCGCTCACAGGGACCGGCCCCCGCAGCCCTGACCTGCTCACAGGGACCGGCCCCCGCAGCCCTGACCCGCTCAAAGGGACTGGTCCCGGCAGCCCTGACCCCCTGATAGGGACGGGTCCCTGCAGCCCTGACCCCCTGACAGGGACTGGTCCCCGCAGCCCTGACACCCTGACAGGGACTTGTCCCCGCAGCCCTGACCCGCTCACAGGGACTGGTCCCCGCAGCCCTGACCCCCTGACAGCTATTTGCCACCGCAGCCCTCACCCGCTCACAGGGACTGGCCCCCGCAGCCCTGACCCGCTCCCAGGGACTGGCCCCCGCAGCCCTGACCCGCTCCCAGGGACTGGCCCCCGCAGCCCTGACCCGCGCCCAGGTTCTGGCCCCCGCAGCCCAGACCGGCTCCCAGGGACTGGCCCCCGCAGCCCTGACCCACTCCCAGGGACTGGCCCCCGCAGCCCTGACCCGCTCACAGGGACTGGCCCCCGCAGCCCTGACCCGCTCAGGGACTGGCCCCCGCAGCCCTGACCCGCTCCCAGGGACTGGCCCCCGCAGCCCTGACCCGCTCCCAGGGACTGGCCCCCGCAGCCCTGACCCGCTCCCATGGACTGGCACCCGCAGCCCTGAACTGCTCCCAGGGAATGGCCCCCGCAGCCCAGACCCGCTCCCAGGTACTGGCCCCAGCAGCCCTGACCGGCTCCCAGGGACTGGCCCCCGCAGCCCTGACCCGCTCCCAGGGACTGGCCCCCGCAGCCCTGACCCGGTCACAGGGACCGGCCCCCGCAGCCCTGACCCCCTCACAGGGACCGGCCCCGCAGCCCTGACCTGCTCACAGGGACCGACCCCCGCAGCCCTGACCCGCTCAAAGGGACTGGTCCCGGCAGCCCTGACCCCCTGATAGGGACTGGTCCCTGCAGCCCTGACCCCCTGACAGGGACTGGTCCCCGCAGCCCTGACACCCTGACAGGGACTGGTTCCCGCAGCCCTGACCCGCTCACAGGGACTGGTCCCCGCAGCCCTGGCCCGCTCACAGGCACTGGCCCCCGCAGCCCTGGCCCGCTCACAGGGACTGGCCCCCGCAGCCCTGGCCTGCTCACAGGGACTGGCCCCCGCAGCCCTTGCCCGCTCACAGGGACTGGCCCCCGCAGCCCTGACCCCCTGACAGCTATTTGCCACCGCAGCCCTCACCCGCTCACAGGGACTGGCCCCCGCAGCCATGACACAATCACAGGCACTGTCCCCTGCAGCCCTGTCCCGCTGACATGGACTGGCCCCCGCAGCCCTGACCCCCTGACAGCTAATTGCCATCGCAGCCGTCACCCGCTCACAGGGACTGGCCCCCGCAGCCCTGACCCGCTCCCAGGGACTGGCCATGCAGCCCTGACCCGCTCCCAGGTACTGGCCCCCGCAGCCCTGACCCGTTCACAGGGACTGTCCCCCGCAGCCCTGACCCGCTCACAGGGACTGGCCCCCGCAGCCCTGACCCGCTCACAGGGACTGGCCCCCGCAGGCCTGACCCGCTCTCAGGGACTGGCCCCCGCAGCCCTGACCCGCTCACAGGGACTGGCCCCCGCAGCCCTGACCCCCTGACAGCTAATTGCCATCGCAGCCGTCACCCGCTCACAGGGACTGGCCCCCGCAGCCCTGACCCGCTCCCAGGGACTGGCCATGCAGCCCTGACCCGCTCCCAGGTACTGGCCCCCGCAGCCCTGACCCGTTCAAAGGGACTGTCCCCCGCAGCCCTGACCCGCTCACAGGGACTGGCCCCCGCAGCCCTGACCCGCTCACAGGGACTGGCCCCCGCAGCCCTGACCCGCTCACAGGGACTGGCCCCCGCAGGCCTGACCCGCTCTCAGGGACTGGCCCCCGCAGCCCTGACCCGCTCACAGGGACTGGCCCCCGCAGCCCTGACCCGCTCTCAGGAACTGGCCCCCGCAGCCCTGACCCGCTCACAGGGACTGGCCCCCGCAGCCCTGACCCGCTGAAATGGATTGGCACCCGCAGCCCTGACCCGCTCACAGGGACTGGCCCCCGCAGCCCTGACCCGCTCACAGGGACTGGCCCCCGCAGCCCTGACCCGCTCACAGGGACTGGCCCCCGCAGCCCTGACCCGCTCACAGGGACTGGCCCCCGCAGCCCTGACCCGCTGAATTGGACTGGCCCCCGCAGCCCTGTCCCGCCACAGGGACTGGCCTACGCAGACCTGTGCGGCTGACAGGGACTGGCCCCCGCAGCCCTGAGCCTCTGACAGCTATTTGCCACCGCAGCCCTGACCCGCTCACAGGGACTGGCCCCCGCAGCCCTGACCCGCTCAGAGGGACTGGCCCCCGCAGCCCTGACCCGCTCACAGGGACTGGCCCCCGCAGCCCTGGCCCGCTCACAGGGACTGGCCCCCGCAGCCCTGGCTCGCTCACAGGGACTGGCCCGCGCAGCCCTGGCCCGCTCACAGGGACTGGCCCCCGCAGCCCCGACCCCCTGACAGCTATTTGCCACCGCAGCCCTCACCCGCTCACAGGGACTGCCCCCGCAGCCGTGACCCGCTCCCAGGGACTGGCCCCCGCAGCCCTGACCCGCTCCCAGGGACTGGCCCCCGCAGCCCTGACCCACTCCCAGGGACTGGCCCCCGCAGCCCTGACCCGCTCACAGGGACTAGCCCCCGCAGCCCTGACCCGCTCACAGGGACTGGCCCCCGCAGCCCTGACCCGCTCACAGGGTCTGGCCCCCGCAGCCCTGAGCCGCTCACAGGGACTGGCCCCCGCAGCCCTGACCCGCTCCCAGGGACTGGCCCCTGCAGCCCTGACCCGCTCACAGGGACTGGCCCCCGCAGCCCTGACGCGCTCACAGGGACTGGCCCCCGCAGCCCTGACCCGCTCACAGGGACTGGCGCCCGCAGCCCTCACCCGCTCACAGGGACTGGCCCCCGCAGCCCTGACCCGCACACAGGGACTGGCCCCCGCAGCCCTGACCGGCTCACAGGGACTGGCCCCCGCAGCCCTGACCCGCTCACACGGACTGGTCCCCGCAGCCCTGACCCCCTCACAGGGACTGGTCCCCGCAGCCCTGACCCGCTCACAGGGACTGGTCCCCGCAGCCCTGACCCGCTCACAGGGACTGGTCCCCGCAGCCCTGAGCCGCTCACAGGGACTGGTCCCCGCAGCCCTGACCCGCTCACAGGGACTGGCCCCCGCAGCCCTGACCCGCTGACAGCTATTTGCCACCGCAGCCCTCACCCGGTCACTGGGACTGGCCCCCGTAGCCATGACCAGATCACAGGCACTGTCGCCCGCAGCCCTGTCCCGCTCACATGGACTCGCCCCCGCAGCCCTGTCCCGCCACAGGGACTGGCCCCCGCAGCCCTGACCCGCTCACAGGGACTGGCACGTGCACCCCTGCCCGCTCACAGGGACTGGTCCCCACAGCCCTGACCCGCTCACAGTGACTGGTCCCCGCAGCCCTGACCCGCTCACAGGGACTGACCCCGCAGCCCTGACCCGCTCACAGGGACTGGCCCCCGCAGCCCTGACCCGCTCACAGGGACTGGCCCGCGCAGCCCTCCCCGCTCACAGGGACTGGCCCCCCAGCCCTGACCCGCTCACAGGTGTCTTCGCCCGCTGCCCTGTCCCGCTGACAGCTATTTGCCACCGCAGCCCTGACCCACTCACAGTGACCGTCCCCCGCAGCCCTCACCCGCTCACAGGGACTGTCCCCCGCAGCCCTGACCCGCTCACAGGGACTGGCCCCCGCAGCCCTGACCCGCTGACAGGGACTGGCCCCGGCAGCCCTGACCCGCTCACAGGGACTGGCCCCCGCAGCCCTGACCCGCTCACAGGGACTGGCCCCCGCAGCCCTGACCCGCTCGCAGGGACTGGCCCCCGCAGCCCTGACCCGCTCACAGGGACTGGTCCCCGCAGCCCTGACCCGCTCACAGGGACTGGTCCCCGCAGCCCTGACCCGCTCACAGGGATTGGTCCCCGCAGCCCTGACCCGCTCACAGGGACTGGTCCCCGCTGCCCTGACCCGCTCACAGGGACTGGTCCCCGCAGCCCTGAGCCGCTCAGAGGGACTGGTCCCCGCAGCCCTGACCCGCTCACAGGGACTGGCCCCCGCAGCCCTGACCCCCTGACAGCTATTTGCCACCGCAGCCCTCACCCGCTCACAGGGACTGGCCCCCGCAGCCATGACACGATCACAGGCACTGTCCCCCGCTGCCCTGTCCCGCTCACAGCTATTTGCCACCGCAGCCTGAACCGCTCACAGGGACTGTTCCCCGCAGCCCTGACCCGCTCACAGGGACTGTCCCCCGCAGCCCTGACCCGCTCACAGGGACTGGCCCGCGCAACCCTCCCCGCTCACAGGGACTGGCCCCCCAGCCCTGACCCGCTCACAGGTATCTTCGCCCGCTGCCCTGTCCCGCTGACAGCTATTTGCCACCGCAGCCCTGACCCGCTCACAGGGACCGGCCCCCGCAGCCCTGACCCGCTCACAGGGACTGGCCCCCGCAGCCCTAACCCGCTCACAGCGTCTGGCCCCCGCAGCCCTGACCCGCTCACAGGGTCCGGCCCCCGCAGCCCTGACCCGCTCACAGGGACCGGCCCCCGCAGCCCTGACCCGCTCACAGGGACTGGCCCCCGCAGCCCTGACCCGCTCACAGGGACCGGCCCCCGCTGCCCTGACCCGCTGACAGGGACCGGCCCCCGCAGCCCTGACCCGCTGACAGGGACTGGCCCCCGCAGCCCTGACCCGCTGACAGGGACTGGCCCCCGCAGCCCTGACCCGCTGACAGGGACTGGCCCCCGCAGCCCTGACCCCCTGACAGCTATTTGCCACCGCAGCCCTGACCCACTCACAGGGACCGTCCCCCGCAGCCCTGACCCGCTCACAGGGACTGGCCCCGGCAGCCCGGACCCGCTCACAGGGACTGGCCCCCGCAGCCCTGACCCGCTCACAGGGACTGGCCCCGGCAGCCCTGACCCGCTTACAGGGACTGCCCCCCGCAGCCCTGACCCGCTGACATGGACTGGCCCCCGCAGCCCTGTCCCGCCACAGGGACTGGCCTACACAGACCTGTCTGGCTGACAGGGACTGGCCCCCGCAGCCCTGACCCGCTCACAGGGACTGGCCCCCGCCCCACTGACCCGCTCACGGGGCTGGCCCCCGCAGCCCTGACCCGCTCACAGGGACTGGTCCCCGAAGCCCTGACCCCCTGACAGGGACTGGTCCCCGCAGCCCTGACCCGCTCACAGGGACTGGCCCCCGCAGCCCTGACCCGCTGAATTGGACTGGCCCCCGCAGCCCTGTCCCGCCACAGGGACTGGCCTACGCAGACCTGTGCGGCTGACAGGGACTGGCCCCCGCAGCCCTGACCCTCTGACAGCTATTTGCCACCGCAGCCCTGACCCACTCACAGGGACCGTCCCCCGCAGCCCTGACCCGCTCACAGGGACTGGCCCCGGCAGCCCGGACCCGCTCACAGGGACTGGCCCCCGCAGCCCTGACCCGCTCACAGGGACTGGCCCCGGCAGCCCTGACCCGCTTACAGGGACTGCCCCCCGCAGCCCTGACCCGCTGACATGGACTGGCCCCCGCAGCCCTGTCCCGCCACAGGGACTGGCCTACACAGACCTGTCTGGCTGACAGGGACTGGCCCCCGCAGCCCTGACCCGCTCACAGGGACTGGCCCCCGCCCCACTGACCCGCTCACGGGGCTGGCCCCCGCAGCCCTGACCCGCTCACAGGGACTGGTCCCCGAAGCCCTGACCCCCTGACAGGGACTGGTCCCCGCAGCCCTGACACGCTCACAGGGACTGGTCCCCGCAGCCCTGTCCCGCTGACATGGACTGGCCCCCGCAGCCCTGACACGCTCACAGGGACTGGTCCCTGCAGCCCTGACCCGCTCCCAGGGACTGGCCCCCGCAGCCCTGACCCCCTGACAGCTATTTGCCACCGCAGCCCTCACCCGCTCACAGGGACTGGTCCCCGCAGCCCTGACCCGCTCCCAGGGACTGGCCCCCTCAGCCCTGACCCCCTGACAGCTATTTGCCACCGCAGCCCTCACCCGATCCCAGCGACTGGCCCCCGCAGCCCTGACCCGCTCCCAGGGACTGGCCCCTGCAGCCCTGACCCGCTCCCAGGGAATGGCCCCCGCAGCCCTGAACCGCTCCCAGGACTGGCCCCCGCAGCCCTGACCCGCACCCAGGTACTGGCCCCCGCAGCCCTGACCGGCTCCCAGGGACTGGCCCCCGCAGCCCTGACCCGCTGACATGGACTGGCCCCCGCAGCCCTGTCCCGCCACAGGGACTGGCCTACACAGACCTGTGCGGCTGACAGGGACTGGCCCCCGCAGCCCTGACCCGCTCACAGGGACTGTCCCCCGCCCCACTGACCTGCTCACGGGGACTGGCCCCCGCAGCCCTGACCCGCTCACGGGGACTGGCCCCCGCAGCCCTGACCCGCTCACAGGGACTGGTCCCCGCAGCCCTGACCCCCTGACAGGGACTGGTCCCCGCAGCCCTGACACGCTCACAGGGACTGGTCCCCGCAGCCCTGACCCGCTGACATGGACTGGCCCCCGCAGCCCTGACACGTTCACAGGGACTGGTCCCTGCAGACCTGACCCGCTCCCAGGGACTGGCCCCCGCTGCCCTGACCCCCTGACAGCTATTTGCCACCGCAGCCCTCACCCGCTCACAGGGACTGGTCCCCGCAGCCCTGACCCGCTCCCAGGGACTGGCCCCCTCAGCCCTGACCCCCTGACAGCTATTTGCCACCGCAGCCCTCACCCGATCCCAGCGACTGGCCCCCGCAGCCCTGACCCGCTCCCAGGGACTGGCTCCTGCAGCCCTGACCCGCTCCCAGGTACTGGCCCCCGCAGCCCTGACCCGCTCCCAGGGACTGGCCCCCGCAGCCCTGAACCGCTCCCAGGGACAGGCCCCCGCAGCCCTGACCCGCTCCCAGGTACTGGCCCCCGCAGCCCTGACCCGCTCCCAGGGACTGTCCCCCGCAGCCCTGACCCGCTCCCAGGGACTGGCCCCCGCAGCCCTGACCCGCTCCCAGGTACTGGCCCCCGCAGCCCTGACCCGCTCCCAGGGACTGGCCCCCGCAGCCCTGAACCGCTCCCAGGGACAGGCCCCCGCAGCCCTGACCCGCTCCCAGGTACTGGCCCCCGCAGCCCTGACCGGCTCCCAGGGACCGGCCCCCGCAGCCCTGACCCGCTCACAGGGACCAGCCCCCGCAGCCCTGACCCGCTCACAGGGACCGTCCCCCGCAGCCCTGACCCCCTCACAGGGACCGTCCCCCGCAGCCCTGACCCGCTCACAGGGACCGGCCCCCGCAGCCCTGACCCGCTCACAGTGACCGGCCCCCGCAGCCCTGACCCGCTGACAGGGACCGGCCCCCGCAGCCCTGGCCTGCTCACAGGGACTGGCCCCCGCAGCCCTTGCCCGCTCACAGGGACTGGCCCCCGCAGCCCTGACCCCCTGACAGCTATTTGCCACCGCAGCCCTCACCCGCTCACAGGGACTGGCCCCCGCAGCCAGGACACAATCACAGGCACTGTCCCCCGCAGCCCTGTCGCGCTGACATGGACTGGCCCCCGCAGCCCTGACCCCCTGACAGCTAATTGCCATCGCAGCCGTCACCCGCTCTCAGGGACTGGCCCCCGCAGCCCTGACCCGCTCCCAGGGACTGGCCATGCAGCCCTGACCCGCTCCCAGGTACTGGCCCCCGCAGCCCTGACCCGCTCACAGGGACTGGCCCCCGCAGCCCTGACCCGCTCACAGGGACTGGCCCCCGCAGGCCTGACCCGCTCACAGGGACTGGCCCCCGCAGGCCTGACCCGCTCACAGGGACTGGCCCCCGCAGCCCTGACCCGCTCACAGGGACTGGCCCCCGCAGCCCTGACCCGCTCACAGGGACTGGCCCCCGCAGCCCTGACCCGCTCTCAGGGACTGGCCCCTGCAGCCCTGACCCGCTCACAGGGACTGGCCCCCGCAGCCCTGACCCGCTGAAATGGATTGGCCCCCGCAGCCCTGTCCCGCCACAGGGACTGGCCCCCGCAGCCCTGACCCGCTCACAGGGACTGGCCCCCGCAGCCCTGACCCGCTCACAGCGACTGGCCCCCGCAGCCCTGACCCGCTGAATTGGACTGGCCCCCGCAGCCCTGTCCCGCCACAGGGACTGGCCTACGCAGACCTGTGCGGCTGACAGGGACTGGCCCCCGCAGCCCTGACCCTCTGACAGCTATTTGCCACCGCAGCCCTGACCCACTCCCAGGGACCGTCCCCCGCAGCCTTGACCCGCTCACAGGGACTGTCCCCCGCAGCCCTGACCCGCTCACAGGGACTGGCCCCGGCAGCCCTGACCCGCTGAATTGGACTGGCCCCCGCAGCCCTGACCCTCTGACAGCTATTTGCCACCGCAGCCCTGACCCACTCACAGGGACCGTCCCCCGCAGCCCTGACCCGCTGAATTGGACTGGCCCCCGCAGCCCTGTCCCGCCACAGGGACTGGCCTACGCAGACCTGTGCGGCTGACAGGGACTGGCCCCCGCAGCCCTTACCCTCTGACAGCTATTTGCCACCGCAGCCCTGACCCACTCACAGGGACCGTCCCCCGCAGCCTTGACCCGCTCACAGGGACTGTCCCCCGCAGCCCTGACCCGCTCACAGGGACTGGCCCCGGCAGCCCTGACCCGCTGACAGGGACTGGCCCCCGCAGCCCTGACCCGCTCACAGGGACTGGCCCCGGCAGCCCTGACCCGCTTACAGGGACTGGCCCCCGCAGCCCTGACCCGCTCACAGGGACTGGCCCCCGCAGCCCTGACCCGCTCGCAGGGACTGGCCCCCGCAGCCCTGACCCGCTCGCAGGGACTGGCCCCCGCAGCCCTGACCCGCTCGCAGGGACTGGCCCCCGCAGCCCTGACCCGCTCGCAGGGACTGGCCCCCGCAGCCCTGACCCGCTCGCAGGGACTGGCCCCCGCAGCCCTGACCCGCTCGCAGGGACTGGCCCCCGCAGCCCTGACCCGCTCGCAGGGACTGGCCCCCGCAGCCCTGACCCGCTCGCAGGGACTGGCCCCCGCAGCCCTGACCCGCTCGCAGGGACTGGCCCCCGCAGCCCTGACCCGCTCGCAGGGACTGTTCCCCGCAGCCCTGACCCGCTCGCAGGGACTGTCCCCCGCAGCCCTGACCCGCTCACAGGGACTGGCCCGCGCAACCCTCCCCGCTCAAAGGGACTGGCCCCCCAGCCCTGACCCGCTCACAGGTATCTTCGCCCGCTGCCCTGTCCCGCTGACAGCTATTTGCCACCGCAGCCCTGACCCGCTCACAGGGACCGGCCCCCGCAGCCCTGACCCGCTCACAGGGACTGGCCCCCGCAGCCCTGACCCGCTCACAGGGACCGGCCCCCGCAGCCCTGACCCGCTCACAGGGACCGGCCCCCGCAGCCCTGACCCGCTCACAGGGACCGGCCCCCGCAGCCCTGACCCGCTCACAGGGACCGGCCCCCGCAGCCCTGACCCGCTCACAGGGACCGGCCCCCGCAGCCCTGACCCGCTCACAGGGACCGGCCCCCGCTGCCCTGACCCGCTGACAGGGACCGGCCCCCGCAGCCCTGACCCGCTGACAGGGACCGGCCCCCGCAGCCCTGACCCGCTGACAGGGACCGGCCCCCGCAGCCCTGACCCGCTGACAGGGACTGGCCCCCGCAGCCCTGACCCGCTGACATGGACTGGCCCCCGCAGCCCTGTCCCGCCACAGGGACTGGCCTACACAGACCTATGCGGCTGACAGGGACTGGCCCCCGCAGCCCTGACCCACTCACAGGGACTGGCCCCCGCCCCCCTGACCCGCTCACGGGGACTGGCCCCCGCAGCCCTGACCCGCTCACGGGGACTGGCCCCCGCAGCCCTGACCCGCTCACGGGGACCGGCCCCCGCAGCCCTGACCCGCTCACGGGGACCGGCCCCCGCAGCCCTGACCCGCTCACGGGGACCGGCCCCCGCAGCCCTGACCCGCTCACGGGGACCGGCCCCCGCAGCCCTGACCCGCTCACAGGGACCGGCCCCCGCTGCCCTGACCCGCTCACAGGGACCGGCCCCCGCAGCCCTGACCCGCTGACAGGGACTGGCCCCCGCAGCCCTGACCCGCTCACAGGGACTGGCCCCCGCAGCCCTGACCCGCTGACATGGACTAGCCCCCGCAGCCCTGTCCCGCCACAGGGACTGGCCGACACAGACCTATGCGGCAGACAGGGACTGGCCCCCGCAGCCCTGACCCGCTCACAGGGACTGGCCCCCGCCCCCCTGACCCGCTCACGGGGACTGGCCCCTGCAGCCCTGACCCGCTCACGGGGACTGTCCCCCGCAGCCCTGACCCGCTCACAGGGACTGGCCCCCGCAGCCCTGACCCGCTGACATGGACTGGCCCCCGCAGCCCTGTCCCGCCACAGGGACTGGCCTACACAGACCTGTGCGGCTGACAGGGACTGGCCCCCGCAGCCCTGACCCGCTCACAGGGACTGTCCCCCGCCCCACTGACCCGCTCACGGGGACTGGCCCCCGCAGCCCTGACCCGCTCACGGGGACTGGCCCCCGCAGCCCTGACCCGCTCACAGGGACTGGTCCCCGCAGCCCTGACCCCCTGACAGGGACTGGTCCCCGCAGCCCTGACACGCTCACAGGGACTGGTCCCTGCAGCCCTGACCCGCTCCCAGGGACTGGCCCCCGCAGCCCTGACCCCCTGACAGCTATTTGCCACCGCAGCCCTCACCCGCTCACAGGGACTGGTCCCCGCAGCCCTGACCCGCTCCCAGGGACTGGCCCCCTCAGCCCTGACCCCCTGACAGCTATTTGCCACCGCAGCCCTCACCCGATCCCAGCGACTGGCCCCCGCAGCCCTGACCCGCTCCCAGGGACTGGCTCCTGCAGCCCTGACCCGCTCCCAGGGAATGGCCCCCGCAGCCCAGAACCGCTCCCAGGACTGGCCCCCGCAGCCCTGACCCGGACCCAGGTACTGGCCCCCGCAGCCCTGACCGGCTCCCAGGGACTGGGATCCGCAGCCCTGACCCGCTCACAGGGACCGGCCCCCGCAGCCCTGACCCGCTCACAGGGACCGGCACCCGCTGCCCTGACCCGCTGACAGGGACTGGCCGCCGCAGCCCTGACCCGCTGACAGGGACTGGCCCCCGCAGCCCTGACCCGCTGACAGGGACTGGCCCCCGCAGCCCTGACCCGCTCACAGGGACTGGCCCCAGCAGCCCTGACCCGCTGACATGGACTGGCCCCCGCAGCCCTGTCCCGCCACAGGGACTGGCCGACACAGACCTATGCGGATGACAGGGACTGGCCCCCGCAGCCCTGACCCGCTCACAGGGACTGGCCCCCGCCCCCCTGACCCGCTCACGGGGAGTGGCCCCCGCAGCCCTGACCCGCTCACTGGGACTGGCCCCCGCAGCCCTGACCCGCTCACTGGGACTGGCCCCCGCAGCCCTGACCCCCTGACAGGGACTGGTCCCCGCAGCCCTGACACGCTCACAGGGACTGGTCCCCGCAGCCCTGACCCGCTGACATGGACTGGCCCCCGCAGCCCTGACACGCTCACAGGGACTGGTCCCTGCAGCCCTGACCCGCTCCCAGGGACTGGCCCCCTCAGCCCTGACCCCCTGACAGCTATTTGCCACCGCAGCCCTTACCCGCTCCCAGGGAATGGCCCCCGCAGCCCTGAACCGCTCCCAGGACTGGCCCCCGCAGCCCTGACCCGCACCCAGGTACTGGCCCCCGCATCCCTGACCGGCTCCCAGGGACTGGGATCCGCAGCCCTGAACCGCTCCCAGGGACTGGCCCCCGCAGCCCTGACCCGCTCACAGGGACTGTCCCCCGCAGCCCTGACCCGCTCCCAGGGACTGGCCCCCGCAGCCCTGACCCGCTCACGGGGACTGGCCCCCGCAGCCCTGACCCGCTCATGGGGACTGGCCCCCGCAGCCCTGACCCGCTCACAGGGACTGGCCCCCGCAGCCCTGACCCGCTGACATGGACTGGCCCCCGCAGCCCTGTCCCGCCACAGGGACTGGCCTACACAGACCTGTGCGGCTGACAGGGACTGGCCCCCGCAGCCCTGACCCGCTCACAGGGACTGTCCCCCGCCCCACTGACCTGCTCACGGGGACTGGCCCCCGCAGCCCTGACCCGCTCACGGGGACTGGCCCCCGCAGCCCTGACCCGCTCACAGGGACTGGTCCCCGCAGCCCTGACCCCCTGACAGGGACTGGTCCCCGCAGCCCTGACACGCTCACAGGGACTGGTCCCCGCAGCCCTGACCCGCTGACATGGACTGGCCCCCGCAGCCCTGACACGTTCACAGGGACTGGTCCCTGCAGCCCTGACCCGCTCCCAGGGACTGGCCCCCGCTGCCCTGACCCCCTGACAGCTATTTGCCACCGCAGCCCTCACCCGCTCACAGGGACTGGTCCCCGCAGCCCTGACCCGCTCCCAGGGACTGGCCCCCTCAGCCCTGACCCCCTGACAGCTATTTGCCACCGCAGCCCTCACCCGATCCCAGCGACTGGCCCCCGCAGCCCTGACCCGCTCCCAGGGACTGGCTCCTGCAGCCCTGACCCGCTCCCAGGTACTGGCCCCCGCAGCCCTGACCCGCTCCCAGGGACTGGCCCCCGCAGCCCTGAACCGCTCCCAGGGACAGGCCCCCGCAGCCCTGACCCGCTCCCAGGTACTGGCCCCCGCAGCCCTGACCCGCTCCCAGGGACTGTCCCCCGCAGCCCTGACCCGCTCCCAGGGACTGGCCCCCGCAGCCCTGACCCGCTCCCAGGTACTGGCCCCCGCAGCCCTGACCCGCTCCCAGGGACTGGCCCCCGCAGCCCTGAACCGCTCCCAGGGACAGGCCCCCGCAGCCCTGACCCGCTCCCAGGTACTGGCCCCCGCAGCCCTGACCGGCTCCCAGGGACCGGCCCCCGCAGCCCTGACCCGCTCACAGGGACCAGCCCCCGCAGCCCTGACCCGCTCACAGGGACCGTCCCCCGCAGCCCTGACCCCCTCACAGGGACCGTCCCCCGCAGCCCTGACCCGCTCACAGGGACCGGCCCCCGCAGCCCTGACCCGCTGACAGGGACCGGCCCCCGCAGCCCTGACCCCTTCACAGGGACCGGCCCCCGCAGCCCTGACCCGCTCACAGGGACCGGCCCCCGCAGCCCTGACCAGCTCACAGGGACTGGCCCCCGCAGCCCTGACCCCCTGACAGGGACTGGTCCCCGCAGCCCTGACCCCCTGACAGGGACTGGCCCCCGCAGCCCTCGCCCGCTCACAGGGACTGGCCCCCGCAGCCCTCGCCCGCTCACAGGGACTGGCCCCCGCAGCCCTGGCCAGCTCACAGGGACTGGCCCCCGCAGCCCTGGGCCGCTCACAGGGACTGGCCCCCGCAGCCCTGACCCCCTGACAGCTATTTGCCACCGCAGCCCTCTCCCGCTCAGAGGGACTGGCCCCCACAGCCATGACACGATCACAGGCACTGTCCCCCGCAGCCCTGTCCCGCTGACATGGACTGGCCCCCGCAGCCCTGTCCCGCCACAGGGACTGGCCCCCGCAGCCCTGTCCCGCTGACATGGACTGGCCCACGCAGCCCTGTCCCGCCACAGGGACTGGCCCCCGCAGCCCTGACCCGCTCCCAGGTACTGGCCCCCGCAGCCCTGACCCGCTCCCAGGGACTGGCCCCCGCAGCCCTGACCCGCTCACGGGGACTGGCCCCCGCAGCCCTGACCCGCTCACGGGGACTGGCCCCCGCAGCCCTGACCCGCTCACGGGGACTGGCCCCCGCAGCCCTGACCCGCTCACAGGGACTGGCCCCCGCAGCCCTGACCCGCTGACAAGGACTGGCCCCCGCAGCCCTGTCCCGCCACAGGGACTGGCCTACACAGACCTGTGCGGCTGACAGGGACTGGCCCCCGCAGCCCTGACCCGCTCACAGGGACTGTCCCCCGCCCCACTGACCCGCTCACGGGGACTGGCCCCCGCAGCCCTGACCCGCTCACGGGGACTGGCCCCCGCAGCCCTGACCCGCTCACAGGGACTGGTCCCCGCAGCCCTGACCCCCTGACAGGGACTGGTCCCCGCAGCCCTGACACGCTCACAGGGACTGGTCCCCGCAGCCCTGACCCGCTGACATGGACTGGCCCCCGCAGCCCTGACACGCTCACAGGGACTGGTCCCTGCAGCCCTGACCCGCTCCCAGGGACTGGCCCCCGCAGCCCTGACCCCCTGACAGCTATTTGCCACCGCAGCCCTCACCCGCTCACAGGGACTGTTCCCCGCAGCCCTGACCCGCTCCCAGGGACTGGCCCCCTCCGCCCTGACCCCCTGACAGCTATTTGCCACCGCAGCCCTCACCCGATCCCAGCGACTGGCCCCCGCAGCCCTGACCCGCTCCCAGGGACTGGCTCCTGCAGCCCTGACCCGCTCCCAGGGAATGGCCCCCGCAGCCCTGAACCGCTCCCAGGACTGGCCCCCGCAGCCCTGACCCGCACCCAGGTACTGGCCCCCGCAGCCCTGACCGGCTCCCAGGGACTGGCCCCCGCAGCCCTGACCCGCTCGCAGGGACTGGCCCCCGCAGCCCTGACCCGCTCGCAGGGACTGGCCCCCGCAGCCCTGACCCGCTCGCAGGGACTGGCCCCCGCAGCCCTGACCCGCTCGCAGGGACTGGCCCCCGCAGCCCTGACCCGCTCGCAGGGACTGGCCCCCGCAGCCCTGACCCGCTCGCAGGGACTGGCCCCCGCAGCCCTGACCCCCTGACAGCTATTTGCCACCACAGCCCTCACCCGCTCACAGGGACTGGCCCCCGCAGCCATGACACGATCACAGGCACTGTCCCCCGCTGCCCTGTCCCGCTCACAGCTATTTGCCACCGCAGCCTGACCCGCTCACAGGGACTGTTCCCCGCAGCCCTGACCCGCTGACAGGGACTGTCCCCCGCAGCCCTGACCCGCTCACAGGGACTGGCCCGCGCAACCCTCCCCGCTCACAGGGACTGGCCCCCCAGCCCTGACCCGCTCACAGGTATCTTCGCCCGCTGCCCTGTCCCGCTGACAGCTATTTGCCACCGCAGCCCTGACCCGCTCACAGGGACCGGCCCCCGCAGCCCTGACCCGCTCACAGGGACCGGCCCCCGCAGCCCTGACCCGCTCACAGGGACCGGCCCCCGCAGCCCTGACCCGCTCACAGGGACCGGCCCCCGCAGCCCTGACCCGCTCACAGGGACCGGCCCCCGCAGCCCTGACCCGCTGACAGGGACCGGCCCCCGCAGCCCTGACCCGCTGACAGGGACCGGCCCCCGCAGCCCTGACCCGCTGACAGGGACCGGCCCCCGCAGCCCTGACCCGCTGACAGGGACTGGCCCCCGCAGCCCTGACCCGCTGACATGGACTGGCCCCCGCAGCCCTGACCCGCTCACAGGGACTGTCCCCCGCCCCACTGACCCGCTCACGGGGACTGGCCCCCGCAGCCCTGACCCGCTCACGGGGACTGGCCCCCGCAGCCCTGACCCGCTCACAGGGACTGGTCCCCGCAGCCCTGACCCCCTGACAGGGACTGGTCCCCGCAGCCCTGACACGCTCACAGGGACTGGTCCCCGCAGCCCTGACCCACTGACATGGACTGGCCCCCGCAGCCCTGACACGCTCACAGGGACTGGTCCCTGCAGCCCTGACCCGCTCCCAGGGACTGGCCCCCGCAGCCCTGACCCCCTGACAGCTATTTGCCACCGCAGCCCTCACCCGCTCACAGGGACTGTTCCCCGCAGCCCTGACCCGCTCCCAGGGACTGGCCCCCTCCGCCCTGACCCCCTGACAGCTATTTGCCACCGCAGCCCTCACCCGATCCCAGCGACTGGCCCCCGCAGCCCTGACCCGCTCCCAGGGACTGGCTCCTGCAGCCCTGACCCGCTCCCAGGGAATGGCCCCCGCAGCCCTGAACCGCTCCCAGGACTGGCCCCCGCAGCCCTGACCCGCACCCAGGTACTGGCCCCCGCAGCCCTGACCGGCTCCCAGGGACTGGCCCCCGCAGCCCTGACCCGCTCGCAGGGACTGGCCCCCGCAGCCCTGACCCGCTCGCAGGGACTGGCCCCCGCAGCCCTGACCCGCTCGCAGGGACTGGCCCCCGCAGCCCTGACCCGCTCGCAGGGACTGGCCCCCGCAGCCCTGACCCGCTCGCAGGGACTGGCCCCCGCAGCCCTGACCCCCTGACAGCTATTTGCCACCACAGCCCTCACCCGCTCACAGGGACTGGCCCCCGCAGCCATGACACGATCACAGGCACTGTCCCCCGCTGCCCTGTCCCGCTCACAGCTATTTGCCACCGCAGCCTGACCCGCTCACAGGGACTGTTCCCCGCAGCCCTGACCCGCTCACAGGGACTGTCCCCCGCAGCCCTGACCCGCTCACAGGGACTGGCCCGCGCAACCCTCCCCGCTCACAGGGACTGGCCCCCCAGCCCTGACCCGCTCACAGGTATCTTCGCCCGCTGCCCTGTCCCGCTGACAGCTATTTGCCACCGCAGCCCTGACCCGCTCACAGGGACCGGCCCCCGCAGCCCTGACCCGCTCACAGGGACCGGCCCCCGCAGCCCTGACCCGCTCACAGGGACCGGCCCCCGCAGCCCTGACCCGCTCACAGGGACCGGCCCCCGCAGCCCTGACCCGCTCACAGGGACCGGCCCCCGCAGCCCTGACCCGCTGACAGGGACCGGCCCCCGCAGCCCTGACCCGCTGACAGGGACCGGCCCCCGCAGCCCTGACCCGCTGACAGGGACCGGCCCCCGCAGCCCTGACCCGCTGACAGGGACTGGCCCCCGCAGCCCTGACCCGCTGACATGGACTGGCCCCCGCAGCCCTGTCCCGCCACAGGGACTGGCCTACACAGACCTATGCGGCTGACAGGGACTGGCCCCCGCAGCCCTGACCCGCTGACAGGGACTGGCCCCCGCAGCCCTGACCCGCTCACAGGGACTGGCCCCCGCAGCCCTGACCCGCTGACATGGACTAGCCCCCGCAGCCCTCTCCCGCCACAGGGACTGGCCGACACAGACCTATGCGGCAGACAGGGACTGGCCCCCGCAGCCCTGACCCGCTCACAGGGACTGGCCCCCGCCCCCCTGACCCGCTCACGGGGACTGGCCCCCGCAGCCCTGACCCGCTCACGGGGACTGGCCCCCGCAGCCCTGACCCGCTCACAGGGACTGGCCCCCGCAGCCCTGACCCGCTGACATGGACTGGCCCCCGCAGCCCTCGCCCGCTCACAGGGACTGGCCCCCGCAGCCCTGGCCAGCTCACAGGGACTGGCCCCCGCAGCCCTGGGCCGCTCACAGGGACTGGCCCCCGCAGCCCTGACCCCCTGACAGCTATTTGCCACCGCAGCCCTCTCCCGCTCAGAGGGACTGGCCCCCACAGCCATGACACGATCACAGGCACTGTCCCCCGCAGCCCTGTCCCGCTGACATGGACTGGCCCCCGCAGCCCTGTCCCGCCACAGGGACTGGCCCCCGCAGCCCTGTCCCGCTGACATGGACTGGCCCACGCAGCCCTGTCCCGCCACAGGGACTGGCCCCCGCAGCCCTGACCCGCTCCCAGGTACTGGCCCCCGCAGCCCTGACCCGCTCCCAGGGACTGGCCCCCGCAGCCCTGACCCGCTCACGGGGACTGGCCCCCGCAGCCCTGACCCGCTCACGGGGACTGGCCCCCGCAGCCCTGACCCGCTCACAGGGACTGGCCCCCGCAGCCCTGACCCGCTGACAAGGACTGGCCCCCGCAGCCCTGTCCCGCCACAGGGACTGGCCGACACAGACCTGTGCGGCTGACAGGGACTGGCCCCCGCAGCCCTGACCCGCTCACAGGGACTGTCCCCCGCCCCACTGACCTGCTCACGGGGACTGGCCCCCGCAGCCCTGACCCGCTCACGGGGACTGGCCCCCGCAGCCCTGACCCGCTCACAGGGACTGGTCCCCGCAGCCCTGACCCCCTGACAGGGACTGGTCCCCGCAGCCCTGACACGCTCACAGGGACTGGTCCCCGCAGCCCTGACCCGCTGACATGGACTGGCCCCCGCAGCCCTGACACGCTCACAGGGACTGGTCCCTGCAGCCCTGACCCGCTCCCAGGGACTGGCCCCCGCAGCCCTGACCCCCTGACAGCTATTTGCCACCGCAGCCCTCACCCGCTCACAGGGACTGTTCCCCGCAGCCCTGACCCGCTCCCAGGGACTGGCCCCCTCCGCCCTGACCCCCTGACAGCTATTTGCCACCGCAGCCCTCACCCGATCCCAGCGACTGGCCCCCGCAGCCCTGACCCGCTCCCAGGGACTGGCTCCTGCAGCCCTGACCCGCTCCCAGGGAATGGCCCCCGCAGCCCTGAACCGCTCCCAGGACTGGCCCCCGCAGCCCTGACCCGCACCCAGGTACTGGCCCCCGCAGCCCTGACCGGCTCCCAGGGACTGGGATCCGCAGCCCTGACCGGCTCCCAGGGACTGGGATCCGCAGCCCTGACCCGCTCGCAGGGACTGGCCCCCGCAGCCCTGACCCGCTCGCAGGGACTGGCCCCCGCAGCCCTGACCCGCTCGCAGGGACTGGCCCCCGCAGCCCTGACCCGCTCGCAGGGACTGGCCCCCGCAGCCCTGACCCGCTCGCAGGGACTGGCCCCCGCAGCCCTGACCCCCTGACAGCTATTTGCCACCACAGCCCTCACCCGCTCACAGGGACTGGCCCCCGCAGCCATGACACGATCACAGGCACTGTCCCCCGCTGCCCTGTCCCGCTCACAGCTATTTGCCACCGCAGCCTGACCCGCTCACAGGGACTGTTCCCCGCAGCCCTGACCCGCTCACAGGGACTGACCCCCGCAGCCCTGACCCGCTCACAGGGACTGGCCCGCGCAACCCTCCCCGCTCACAGGGACTGGCCCCCCAGCCCTGACCCGCTCACAGGTATCTTCGCCCGCTGCCCTGTCCCGCTGACAGCTATTTGCCACCGCAGCCCTGACCCGCTCACAGGGACCGGCCCCCGCAGCCCTGACCCGCTCACAGGGACCGGCCCCCGCAGCCCTGACCCGCTCACAGGGACCGGCCCCCGCAGCCCTGACCCGCTCACAGGGACCGGCCCCCGCAGCCCTGACCCGCTCACAGGGACCGGCCCCCGCAGCCCTGACCCGCTCACAGGGACCGGCCCCCGCAGCCCTGACCCGCTCACAGGGACCGGCCCCCGCAGCCCTGACCCGCTCACAGGGACCGGCCCCCGCTGCCCTGACCCGCTGACAGGGACCGGCCCCCGCAGCCCTGACCCGCTGACAGGGACCGGCCCCCGCAGCCCTGACCCGCTGACAGGGACCGGCCCCCGCAGCCCTGACCCGCTGACAGGGACCGGCCCCCGCAGCCCTGACCCGCTGACATGGACTGGCCCCCGCAGCCCTGTCCCGCCACAGGGACTGGCCTACACAGACCTATGCGGCTGACAGGGACTGGCCCCCGCAGCCCTGACCCACTCACAGGGACTGGCCCCCGCCCCCCTGACCCGCTCACGGGGACTGGCCCCCGCAGCCCTGACCCGCTCACGGGGACCGGCCCCCGCAGCCCTGACCCGCTCACGGGGACCGGCCCCCGCAGCCCTGACCCGCTCACGGGGACCGGCCCCCGCAGCCCTGACCCGCTCACGGGGACCGGCCCCCGCAGCCCTGACCCGCTCACGGGGACCGGCCCCCGCAGCCCTGACCCGCTCACGGGGACCGGCCCCCGCTGCCCTGACCCGCTCACAGGGACCGGACCCCGCAGCCCTGATCCGCTGACAGGGACCGGCCCCCGCAGCCCTGACCCGCTCACAGGGACTGGCCCCCGCAGCCCTGACCCGCTGACATGGACTAGCCCCCGCAGCCCTGTCCCGCCACAGGGACTGGCCGACACAGACCTATGCGGCAGACAGGGACTGGCCCCCGCAGCCCTGACCCGCTCACAGGGACTGGCCCCCGCCCCCCTGACCCGCTCACGGGGACTGGCCCCCGCAGCCCTGACCCGCTCACGGGGACTGGCCCCCGCAGCCCTGACCCGCTCACAGGGACTGGCCCCCGCAGCCCTGACCCCCTGACAGGGACTGGTCCCCGCAGCCCTGACACGCTCACAGGGACTGGTCCCCGCAGCCCTGACCCGCTGACATGGACTGGCCCCCGCAGCCCTGACACGCTCACAGGGACTGGTCCCTGCAGCCCTGACCCGCTCCCAGGGACTGGCCCCCGCAGCCCTGACCCCCTGACAGCTATTTGCCACCGCAGCCCTCACCCGCTCACAGGGACTGGTCCCCGCAGCCCTGACCCGCTCCCAGGGACTGGCCCCCTCAGCCCTGACCCCCTGACAGCTATTTGCCACCGCAGCCCTCACCCGATCCCAGCGACTGGCCCCCGCAGCCCTGACCCGCTCCCAGGGACTGGCTCCTGCAGCCCTGACCCGCTCCCAGGGAATGGCCCCCGCAGCCCAGAACCGCTCCCAGGACTGGCCCCCGCAGCCCTGACCCGGACCCAGGTACTGGCCCCCGCAGCCCTGACCGGCTCCCAGGGACTGGGATCCGCAGCCCTGAACCGCTCCCAGGGACTGGCCCCCGCAGCCCTGACCCGCTCACAGGGACTGTCCCCCGCAGCCCTGACCCGCTCCCAGGGACTGGCCCCCGCAGCCCTGACCCGCTGACATGGACTGGCCCCCGCAGCCCTGTCCCGCCACAGGGACTGGCCGACACAGACCTATGCGGCTGACAGGGACTGGCCCCCGCAGCCCTCACCCGCTCACGGGGACTTCCCCCGCAGCCCTGACCCGCTCACGGGGACTGGCCCCCGCAGCCCTGACCCGCTCATGGGGACTGGCCCCCGCAGCCCTGACCGGCTCACAGGGACTGGCCCCCGCAGCCCTGACCCGCTGACATGGACTGGCCCCCGCAGCCCTGTCCCGCCACAGGGACTGGCCTACACAGACCTGTGCGGCTGACAGGGACTGGCCCCCGCAGCCCTGACCCGCTCACAGGGACTGTCCCCCGCCCCACTGACCTGCTCACGGGGACTGGCCCCCGCAGCCCTGACCCGCTCACGGGGACTGGCCCCCGCAGCCCTGACCCGCTCACAGGGACTGGTCCCCGCAGCCCTGACCCCCTGACGGGGACTGGTCCCCGCAGCCCTGACACGCTCACAGGGACTGGTCCCCGCAGCCCTGACCCGCTGACATGGACTGGCCCCCGCAGCCCTGACACGCTCACAGGGACTGGTCCCTGCAGCCCTGACCCGCTCCCAGGGACTGGCCCCCGCAGCCCTGACCCCCTGACAGCTATTTGCCACCGCAGCCCTCACCCGCTCACAGGGACTGGTCCCCGCAGCCCTGACCCGCTCCCAGGGACTGGCCCCCTCAGCCCTGACCCCCTGACAGCTATTTGCCACCGCAGCCCTCACCCGATCCCAGCGACTGGCCCCCGCAGCCCTGACCCGCTCCCAGGGACTGGCTCCTGCAGCCCTGACCCGCTCCCAGGGAATGGCCCCCGCAGCCCTGACCCGCACCCAGGGACTGGCCCCCGCAGCCCTGACCGGCTCCCAGGGACTGGGATCCGCAGCCCTGAACCGCTCCCAGGGACTGGCCCCCGCAGCCCTGACCCGCTCACAGGGACTGTCCCCCGCAGCCCTGACCCGCTCCCAGGGACTGGCCCCCGCAGCCCTGACCCGCTGACAGGGACTGGCCCCCGCAGCCCTGACCCGCTGACATGGACTGGCCCCCGCAGCCCTGTCCCGCCACAGGGACTGGGATCCGCAGCCCTGAACCGCTCCCAGGGACTGGCCCCCGCAGCCCTGACCCGCTCACAGGGACTGTCCCCCGCAGCCCTGACCCGCTCACAGGGACTGGCCCCCGCAGCCCTTGCCCGCTCACAGGGACTGGCCCCCGCAGCCCTGACCCCCTGACAGCTATTTGCCACCGCAGCCCTCACCCGCTCACAGGGACTGGCCCCGGCAGCCCTGACCCGCTTACAGGGACTGCCCCCCGCAGCCCTGTCCCGCTGACATGGACTGGCCCCCGCAGCCCTGTCCCGCTAACATGGACTGGCCCCCGCAGCCCTGACCCCCTGACAGCTAATTGCCATCGCAGCCGTCACCCGCTCACAGGGACTGGCCCCCGCAGCCCTGACCCGCTCCCAGGGACTGGCCATGCAGCCCTGACCCGCTCCCAGGTACTGGCCCCCGCAGCCCTGACCCGTTCACAGGGACTGTCCCCCGCAGCCCTGCCCCGCTCACAGGGACTGGCCCCCGCAGCCCTGACCCGCTCACAGGGACTGGCCCCCGCAGGCCTGACCCGCTCACAGGGACTGGCCCCCGCAGGCCTGACCCGCTCACAGGGACTGGCCCCCGCAGCCCTGACCCGCTCACAGGGACTGGCCCCCGCAGCCCTGACCCGCTCTCAGGGACTGGCCCCCGCAGCCCTGACCCGCTCTCAGGGACTGGCCCCCGCAGCCCTGACCCGCTCACAGGGACTGGCCCCCGCAGCCCTGACCCTCTGAAATGGATTGGCCCTCGCAGCCCTGTCCCGCCACAGGGACTGGCCCCCGCAGCCCTGACCCGCTCACAGGGACTGGCCCCCGCAGCCCTGACCCGCTCACAGGGACTGGCCCCCGCAGCCCTGACCCGCTGAATTGGACTGGCCCCCGCAGCCCTGTCCCGCCACAGGGACTGGCCTACGCAGACCTGTGCGGCTGACAGGGACTGGCCCCCGCAGCCCTGACCCTCTGACAGCTATTTGCCACCGCAGCCCTGACCCACTCACAGGGACCGTCCCCCGCAGCCCTGACCCGCTCACAGGGACTGGCCCCGGCAGCCCGGACCCGCTCACAGGGACTGGCCCCCGCAGCCCTGACCCGCTCACAGGGACTGGCCCCCGCAGCCCTGACCCGCTGACATGGACTGGCCCCCGCAGCCCTGTCCCGCCACAGGGACTGGCCTACACAGACCTGTCTGGCTGACAGGGACTGGCCCCCGCAGCCCTGACCCGCTCACAGGGACTGTCCCCCGCCCCACTGACCCGCTCACGGGGACTGGCCCCCGCAGCCCTGACCCGCTCACGGGGACTGGCCCCCGCAGCCCTGACCCGCTCACAGGAACTGGTCCCCGAAGCCCTGACCCCCTGACAGGGACTGGTCCCCGCAGCCCTGACACGCTCACAGGGACTGGTCCCCGCAGCCCTGTCCCGCTGACATGGACTGGCCCCCGCAGCCCTGACACGCTCACAGGGACTGGTTCCCGCAGCCCTGACCCGCTCCCAGGGACTGGCCCCCGCAGCCCTGACCCCCTGACAGCTATTTGCCACCGCAGCCCTCACCCGATCCCAGCGACTGGCCCCCGCAGCCCTGACCCGCTCCCAGGGACTGGCCCCTGCAGCCCTGACCCGCTCCCAGGGAATGGCCCCCGCAGCCCTGAACCGCTCCCAGGACTGGCCCCCGCAGCCCTGACCCGCACCCAGGTACTGGCCCCCGCAGCCCTGACCGGCTCCCAGGGACTGGGATCCGCAGCCCTGAACCGCTCCCAGGGACTGGCCCCCGCAGCCCTGACCCGCTCACAGGGACTGTCCCCCCCAGCCCTGACCCGCTCACAGGGACTGGCCCCCGCAGCCCTGGCCTGCTCACAGGGACTGGCCCCCGCAGCCCTTGCCCGCTCACAGGGACTGGCCCCCGCAGCCCTGACCCCCTGACAGCTATTTGCCACCGCAGCCCTCACCCGCTCACAGGGACTGGCCCCCGCAGCCATGACACAATCACAGGCACTGTCCCCCGCAGCCCTGTCCCGCTGACATGGACTGGCCCCCGCAGCCCTGACCCCCTGACAGCTAATTGCCATCGCAGCCGTCACCCGCTCACAGGGACTGGCCCCCGCAGCCCTGACCCGCTCCCAGGGACTGGCCATGCAGCCCTGACCCGCTCCCAGGTACTGGCCCCCGCAGCCCTGACCCGTTCACAGGGACTGTCCCCCGCAGCCCTGACCCGCTCACAGGGACTGGCCCCCGCAGCCCTGACCCGCTCACAGGGACTGGCCCCCGCAGGCCTGACCCGCTCACAGGGACTGGCCCCCGCAGCCCTGACCCGCTCACAGGGACTGGCCCCCGCAGCCCTGACCCGCTCTCAGGGACTGGCCCCCGCAGCCCTGACCCGCTCACAGGGACTGGCCCCCGCAGCCCTGACCCGCTGAAATGGATTGGCCCCCGCAGCCCTGTCCCGCCACAGGGACTGGCCCCCGCAGCCCTGACCCGCTCACAGGTACTGGCCCCCGCTGCCCTGACCCGCTCACAGGGACTGGCCCCCGCAGCCCTGACCCGCTGAATTGGACTGGCCCCCGCAGCCCTGTCCCGCTCACAGGGACCGGCCCCCGCAGCCCTGACCCGCTCACAGGGACCGGCCCCCGCAGCCCTGACCCGCTGACAGGGACCGGCCCCCGCAGCCCTGACCCGCTCACAGGGACCGGCCCCCGCAGCCCTGACCCGCTCACAGGGACCGGCCCCCGCAGCCCTGACCCGCTGACAGGGACCGGCCCCCGCAGCCCTGACCCGCTGACAGGGACCGGCCCCCGCAGCCCTGACCCGCTGACAGGGACCGGCCCCCGCAGCCCTGACCCGCTGACAGGGACTGGCCCCCGCAGCCCTGACCCGCTGACATGGACTGGCCCCCGCAGCCCTGTCCCGCCACAGGGACTGGCCTACACAGACCTATGCGGCTGACAGGGACTGGCCCCCGCAGCCCTGACCCGCTGACAGGGACTGGCCCCCGCAGCCCTGACCCGCTCACAGGGACTGGCCCCCGCAGCCCTGACCCGCTGACATGGACTAGCCCCCGCAGCCCTCTCCCGCCACAGGGACTGGCCGACACAGACCTATGCGGCAGACAGGGACTGGCCCCCGCAGCCCTGACCCGCTCACAGGGACTGGCCCCCGCCCCCCTGACCCGCTCACGGGGACTGGCCCCCGCAGCCCTGACCCGCTCACGGGGACTGGCCCCCGCAGCCCTGACCCGCTCACAGGGACTGGCCCCCGCAGCCCTGACCCGCTGACATGGACTGGCCCCCGCAGCCCTCGCCCGCTCACAGGGACTGGCCCCCGCAGCCCTGGCCAGCTCACAGGGACTGGCCCCCGCAGCCCTGGGCCGCTCACAGGGACTGGCCCCCGCAGCCCTGACCCCCTGACAGCTATTTGCCACCGCAGCCCTCTCCCGCTCAGAGGGACTGGCCCCCACAGCCATGACACGATCACAGGCACTGTCCCCCGCAGCCCTGTCCCGCTGACATGGACTGGCCCCCGCAGCCCTGTCCCGCCACAGGGACTGGCCCCCGCAGCCCTGTCCCGCTGACATGGACTGGCCCACGCAGCCCTGTCCCGCCACAGGGACTGGCCCCCGCAGCCCTGACCCGCTCCCAGGTACTGGCCCCCGCAGCCCTGACCCGCTCCCAGGGACTGGCCCCCGCAGCCCTGACCCGCTCACGGGGACTGGCCCCCGCAGCCCTGACCCGCTCACGGGGACTGGCCCCCGCAGCCCTGACCCGCTCACAGGGACTGGCCCCCGCAGCCCTGACCCGCTGACAAGGACTGGCCCCCGCAGCCCTGTCCCGCCACAGGGACTGGCCGACACAGACCTGTGCGGCTGACAGGGACTGGCCCCCGCAGCCCTGACCCGCTCACAGGGACTGTCCCCCGCCCCACTGACCTGCTCACGGGGACTGGCCCCCGCAGCCCTGACCCGCTCACGGGGACTGGCCCCCGCAGCCCTGACCCGCTCACGGGGACTGGCCCCCGCAGCCCTGACCCGCTCACAGGGACTGGTCCCCGCAGCCCTGACCCCCTGACAGGGACTGGTCCCCGCAGCCCTGACACGCTCACAGGGACTGGTCCCCGCAGCCCTGACCCGCTGACATGGACTGGCCCCCGCAGCCCTGACACGCTCACAGGGACTGGTCCCTGCAGCCCTGACCCGCTCCCAGGGACTGGCCCCCGCAGCCCTGACCCCCTGACAGCTATTTGCCACCGCAGCCCTCACCCGCTCACAGGGACTGTTCCCCGCAGCCCTGACCCGCTCCCAGGGACTGGCCCCCTCCGCCCTGACCCCCTGACAGCTATTTGCCACCGCAGCCCTCACCCGATCCCAGCGACTGGCCCCCGCAGCCCTGACCCGCTCCCAGGGACTGGCTCCTGCAGCCCTGACCCGCTCCCAGGGAATGGCCCCCGCAGCCCTGAACCGCTCCCAGGACTGGCCCCCGCAGCCCTGACCCGCACCCAGGTACTGGCCCCCGCAGCCCTGACCGGCTCCCAGGGACTGGGATCCGCAGCCCTGACCGGCTCCCAGGGACTGGGATCCGCAGCCCTGACCCGCTCGCAGGGACTGGCCCCCGCAGCCCTGACCCGCTCGCAGGGACTGGCCCCCGCAGCCCTGACCCGCTCGCAGGGACTGGCCCCCGCAGCCCTGACCCGCTCGCAGGGACTGGCCCCCGCAGCCCTGACCCGCTCGCAGGGACTGGCCCCCGCAGCCCTGACCCCCTGACAGCTATTTGCCACCACAGCCCTCACCCGCTCACAGGGACTGGCCCCCGCAGCCATGACACGATCACAGGCACTGTCCCCCGCTGCCCTGTCCCGCTCACAGCTATTTGCCACCGCAGCCTGACCCGCTCACAGGGACTGTTCCCCGCAGCCCTGACCCGCTCACAGGGACTGTCCCCCGCAGCCCTGACCCGCTCACAGGGACTGGCCCGCGCAACCCTCCCCGCTCACAGGGACTGGCCCCCCAGCCCTGACCCGCTCACAGGTATCTTCGCCCGCTGCCCTGTCCCGCTGACAGCTATTTGCCACCGCAGCCCTGACCCGCTCACAGGGACCGGCCCCCGCAGCCCTGACCCGCTCACAGGGACCGGCCCCCGCAGCCCTGACCCGCTCACAGGGACCGGCCCCCGCAGCCCTGACCCGCTCACAGGGACCGGCCCCCGCAGCCCTGACCCGCTCACAGGGACCGGCCCCCGCAGCCCTGACCCGCTCACAGGGACCGGCCCCCGCAGCCCTGACCCGCTCACAGGGACCGGCCCCCGCAGCCCTGACCCGCTCACAGGGACCGGCCCCCGCTGCCCTGACCCGCTGACAGGGACCGGCCCCCGCAGCCCTGACCCGCTGACAGGGACCGGCCCCCGCAGCCCTGACCCGCTGACAGGGACCGGCCCCCGCAGCCCTGACCCGCTGACAGGGACCGGCCCCCGCAGCCCTGACCCGCTGACATGGACTGGCCCCCGCAGCCCTGTCCCGCCACAGGGACTGGCCTACACAGACCTATGCGGCTGACAGGGACTGGCCCCCGCAGCCCTGACCCACTCACAGGGACTGGCCCCCGCCCCCCTGACCCGCTCACGGGGACTGGCCCCCGCAGCCCTGACCCGCTCACGGGGACCGGCCCCCGCAGCCCTGACCCGCTCACGGGGACCGGCCCCCGCAGCCCTGACCCGCTCACGGGGACCGGCCCCCGCAGCCCTGACCCGCTCACGGGGACCGGCCCCCGCAGCCCTGACCCGCTCACGGGGACCGGCCCCCGCAGCCCTGACCCGCTCACGGGGACCGGCCCCCGCTGCCCTGACCCGCTCACAGGGACCGGACCCCGCAGCCCTGATCCGCTGACAGGGACCGGCCCCCGCAGCCCTGACCCGCTCACAGGGACTGGCCCCCGCAGCCCTGACCCGCTGACATGGACTAGCCCCCGCAGCCCTGTCCCGCCACAGGGACTGGCCGACACAGACCTATGCGGCAGACAGGGACTGGCCCCCGCAGCCCTGACCCGCTCACAGGGACTGGCCCCCGCCCCCCTGACCCGCTCACGGGGACTGGCCCCCGCAGCCCTGACCCGCTCACGGGGACTGGCCCCCGCAGCCCTGACCCGCTCACAGGGACTGGCCCCCGCAGCCCTGACCCCCTGACAGGGACTGGTCCCCGCAGCCCTGACACGCTCACAGGGACTGGTCCCCGCAGCCCTGACCCGCTGACATGGACTGGCCCCCGCAGCCCTGACACGCTCACAGGGACTGGTCCCTGCAGCCCTGACCCGCTCCCAGGGACTGGCCCCCGCAGCCCTGACCCCCTGACAGCTATTTGCCACCGCAGCCCTCACCCGCTCACAGGGACTGGTCCCCGCAGCCCTGACCCGCTCCCAGGGACTGGCCCCCTCAGCCCTGACCCCCTGACAGCTATTTGCCACCGCAGCCCTCACCCGATCCCAGCGACTGGCCCCCGCAGCCCTGACCCGCTCCCAGGGACTGGCTCCTGCAGCCCTGACCCGCTCCCAGGGAATGGCCCCCGCAGCCCAGAACCGCTCCCAGGACTGGCCCCCGCAGCCCTGACCCGGACCCAGGTACTGGCCCCCGCAGCCCTGACCGGCTCCCAGGGACTGGGATCCGCAGCCCTGAACCGCTCCCAGGGACTGGCCCCCGCAGCCCTGACCCGCTCACAGGGACTGTCCCCCGCAGCCCTGACCCGCTCCCAGGGACTGGCCCCCGCAGCCCTGACCCGCTGACATGGACTGGCCCCCGCAGCCCTGTCCCGCCACAGGGACTGGCCGACACAGACCTATGCGGCTGACAGGGACTGGCCCCCGCAGCCCTCACCCGCTCACGGGGACTTCCCCCGCAGCCCTGACCCGCTCACGGGGACTGGCCCCCGCAGCCCTGACCCGCTCATGGGGACTGGCCCCCGCAGCCCTGACCGGCTCACAGGGACTGGCCCCCGCAGCCCTGACCCGCTGACATGGACTGGCCCCCGCAGCCCTGTCCCGCCACAGGGACTGGCCTACACAGACCTGTGCGGCTGACAGGGACTGGCCCCCGCAGCCCTGACCCGCTCACAGGGACTGTCCCCCGCCCCACTGACCTGCTCACGGGGACTGGCCCCCGCAGCCCTGACCCGCTCACGGGGACTGGCCCCCGCAGCCCTGACCCGCTCACAGGGACTGGTCCCCGCAGCCCTGACCCCCTGACGGGGACTGGTCCCCGCAGCCCTGACACGCTCACAGGGACTGGTCCCCGCAGCCCTGACCCGCTGACATGGACTGGCCCCCGCAGCCCTGACACGCTCACAGGGACTGGTCCCTGCAGCCCTGACCCGCTCCCAGGGACTGGCCCCCGCAGCCCTGACCCCCTGACAGCTATTTGCCACCGCAGCCCTCACCCGCTCACAGGGACTGGTCCCCGCAGCCCTGACCCGCTCCCAGGGACTGGCTCCTGCAGCCCTGACCCGCTCCCAGGGAATGGCCCCCGCAGCCCTGACCCGCACCCAGGGACTGGCCCCCGCAGCCCTGACCGGCTCCCAGGGACTGGGATCCGCAGCCCTGAACCGCTCCCAGGGACTGGCCCCCGCAGCCCTGACCCGCTCACAGGGACTGTCCCCCGCAGCCCTGACCCGCTCCCAGGGACTGGCCCCCGCAGCCCTGACCCGCTGACAGGGACTGGCCCCCGCAGCCCTGACCCGCTGACATGGACTGGCCCCCGCAGCCCTGTCCCGCCACAGGGACTGGGATCCGCAGCCCTGAACCGCTCCCAGGGACTGGCCCCCGCAGCCCTGACCCGCTCACAGGGACTGTCCCCCGCAGCCCTGACCCGCTCACAGGGACTGGCCCCCGCAGCCCTTGCCCGCTCACAGGGACTGGCCCCCGCAGCCCTGACCCCCTGACAGCTATTTGCCACCGCAGCCCTCACCCGCTCACAGGGACTGGCCCCGGCAGCCCTGACCCGCTTACAGGGACTGCCCCCCGCAGCCCTGTCCCGCTGACATGGACTGGCCCCCGCAGCCCTGTCCCGCTAACATGGACTGGCCCCCGCAGCCCTGACCCCCTGACAGCTAATTGCCATCGCAGCCGTCACCCGCTCACAGGGACTGGCCCCCGCAGCCCTGACCCGCTCCCAGGGACTGGCCATGCAGCCCTGACCCGCTCCCAGGTACTGGCCCCCGCAGCCCTGACCCGTTCACAGGGACTGTCCCCCGCAGCCCTGACCCGCTCACAGGGACTGGCCCCCGCAGCCCTGACCCGCTCACAGGGACTGGCCCCCGCAGGCCTGACCCGCTCACAGGGACTGGCCCCCGCAGGCCTGACCCGCTCACAGGGACTGGCCCCCGCAGCCCTGACCCGCTCACAGGGACTGGCCCCCGCAGCCCTGACCCGCTCTCAGGGACTGGCCCCCGCAGCCCTGACCCGCTCTCAGGGACTGGCCCCCGCAGCCCTGACCCGCTCACAGGGACTGGCCCCCGCAGCCCTGACCCTCTGAAATGGATTGGCCCTCGCAGCCCTGTCCCGCCACAGGGACTGGCCCCCGCAGCCCTGACCCGCTCACAGGGACTGGCCCCCGCAGCCCTGACCCGCTCACAGGGACTGGCCCCCGCAGCCCTGACCCGCTGAATTGGACTGGCCCCCGCAGCCCTGTCCCGCCACAGGGACTGGCCTACGCAGACCTGTGCGGCTGACAGGGACTGGCCCCCGCAGCCCTGACCCTCTGACAGCTATTTGCCACCGCAGCCCTGACCCACTCACAGGGACCGTCCCCCGCAGCCCTGACCCGCTCACAGGGACTGGCCCCGGCAGCCCGGACCCGCTCACAGGGACTGGCCCCCGCAGCCCTGACCCGCTCACAGGGACTGGCCCCCGCAGCCCTGACCCGCTGACATGGACTGGCCCCCGCAGCCCTGTCCCGCCACAGGGACTGGCCTACACAGACCTGTCTGGCTGACAGGGACTGGCCCCCGCAGCCCTGACCCGCTCACAGGGACTGTCCCCCGCCCCACTGACCCGCTCACGGGGACTGGCCCCCGCAGCCCTGACCCGCTCACGGGGACTGGCCCCCGCAGCCCTGACCCGCTCACAGGAACTGGTCCCCGAAGCCCTGACCCCCTGACAGGGACTGGTCCCCGCAGCCCTGACACGCTCACAGGGACTGGTCCCCGCAGCCCTGTCCCGCTGACATGGACTGGCCCCCGCAGCCCTGACACGCTCACAGGGACTGGTTCCCGCAGCCCTGACCCGCTCCCAGGGACTGGCCCCCGCAGCCCTGACCCCCTGACAGCTATTTGCCACCGCAGCCCTCACCCGATCCCAGCGACTGGCCCCCGCAGCCCTGACCCGCTCCCAGGGACTGGCCCCTGCAGCCCTGACCCGCTCCCAGGGAATGGCCCCCGCAGCCCTGAACCGCTCCCAGGACTGGCCCCCGCAGCCCTGACCCGCACCCAGGTACTGGCCCCCGCAGCCCTGACCGGCTCCCAGGGACTGGGATCCGCAGCCCTGAACCGCTCCCAGGGACTGGCCCCCGCAGCCCTGACCCGCTCACAGGGACTGTCCCCCCCAGCCCTGACCCGCTCACAGGGACTGGCCCCCGCAGCCCTGGCCTGCTCACAGGGACTGGCCCCCGCAGCCCTTGCCCGCTCACAGGGACTGGCCCCCGCAGCCCTGACCCCCTGACAGCTATTTGCCACCGCAGCCCTCACCCGCTCACAGGGACTGGCCCCCGCAGCCATGACACAATCACAGGCACTGTCCCCCGCAGCCCTGTCCCGCTGACATGGACTGGCCCCCGCAGCCCTGACCCCCTGACAGCTAATTGCCATCGCAGCCGTCACCCGCTCACAGGGACTGGCCCCCGCAGCCCTGACCCGCTCCCAGGGACTGGCCATGCAGCCCTGACCCGCTCCCAGGTACTGGCCCCCGCAGCCCTGACCCGTTCACAGGGACTGTCCCCCGCAGCCCTGACCCGCTCACAGGGACTGGCCCCCGCAGCCCTGACCCGCTCACAGGGACTGGCCCCCGCAGGCCTGACCCGCTCACAGGGACTGGCCCCCGCAGCCCTGACCCGCTCACAGGGACTGGCCCCCGCAGCCCTGACCCGCTCTCAGGGACTGGCCCCCGCAGCCCTGACCCGCTCACAGGGACTGGCCCCCGCAGCCCTGACCCGCTGAAATGGATTGGCCCCCGCAGCCCTGTCCCGCCACAGGGACTGGCCCCCGCAGCCCTGACCCGCTCACAGGTACTGGCCCCCGCTGCCCTGACCCGCTCACAGGGACTGGCCCCCGCAGCCCTGACCCGCTGAATTGGACTGGCCCCCGCAGCCCTGTCCCGCCACAGGGACTGGCCTACGCAGACCTGTGCGGCTGACAGGGACTGGCCCCCGCAGCCCTGACCCTCTGACAGCTATTTGCCACCGCAGCCCTGACCCACTCACAGGGACCGTCCCCCGCAGCCTTGACCCGCTCACAGGGGCTGTCCCCCGCAGCCCTGACCCGCTCACCGGGACTGGCCCCGGCAGCCCTGACCCGCTGAATTGGACTGGCCCCCGCAGCCCTGACCCTCTGACAGCTATTTGCCACCGCAGCCCTGACCCACTCACAGGGACCGTCCCCCGCAGCCCTGACCCGCTGAATTGGACTGGCCCCCGCAGCCCTGTCCCGCCACAGGGACTGGCCTACGCAGACCTGTGCGGCTGACAGGGACTGGCCCCCGCAGCCCTGACCCTCTGACAGCTATTTGCCACCGCAGCCCTGACCCACTCACAGGGACCGTCCCCCGCAGCCTTGACCCGCTCACAGGGACTGTCCCCCGCAGCCCTGACCCGCTCACAGGGACTGGCCCCGGCTGCCCTGACCCGCTCACAGGGACTGGCCCCCGCAGCCCTTACCCGCTCACAGGGACTGGCCCCCGCAGCCCTGACCCGCTCACAGGGACTGGCCCCCGCAGCCCTGACCCGCTCTCAGGGACTGACCCCCGCAGCCCTGACCCGCTCACAGGGACTGTCCCCCGCCCCACTGACCCGCTCACGGGGACTGGCCCCCGCAGCCCTGACCCGCTCACGGGGACTGGCCCCCGCAGCCCTGACCCGCTCACAGGGACTGGTCCCCGAAGCCCTGACCCCCTGACAGGGACTGGTCCCCGCAGCCCTGACACGCTCACAGGGACTGGTCCCCGCAGCCCTGTCCCGCTGACATGGACTGGCCCCCGCAGCCCTGACACGCTCACAGGGACTGGTCCCTGCAGCCCTGACCCGCTCCCAGGGACTGGCCCCCGCAGCCCTGACCCCCTGACAGCTATTTGCCACCGCAGCCCTCACCCGCTCACAGGGACTGGTTCCCGCAGCCCTGACCCGCTCCCAGGGACTGGCCCCCTCAGCCCTGACCCCCTGACAGCTATTTGCCACCGCAGCTCTCACCCGATCCCAGCGACTGGCCCCCGCAGCCCTGACCCGCTCCCAGGGACTGGCCCCTGCAGCCCTGACCCGCTCCCAGGGAATGGCCCCCGCAGCCCTGAACCGCTCCCAGGACTGGCCCCCGCAGCCCTGACCCGCACCCAGGTACTGGCCCCCGCAGCCCTGACCGGCTCCCAGGGACTGGGATCCGCAGCCCTGAACCGCTCCCAGGGACTGGCCCCCGCAGCCCTGACCCGCTCACAGGGACTGTCCCCCGCAGCCCTGACCCGCTCACAGGGACTGGCCCCCGCAGCCCTGACCCGCTCACAGGGACTGGCCCCCGCAGCCCTGGCCTGCTCACAGGGACTGGCCCCCGCAGCCCTTGCCCGCTCACAGGGACTGGCCCCCGCAGCCCTGACCCCCTGACAGCTATTTGCCACCGCAGCCCTCACCCGCTCACAGGGACTGGCCCCCGCAGCCATGACACAATCACAGGCACTGTCCCCCGCAGCCCTGTCCCGCTGACATGGACTGGCCCCCGCAGCCCTGACCCCCTGACAGCTAATTGCCATCGCAGCCGTCACCCGCTCACAGGGACTGGCCCCCGCAGCCCTGACCCGCTCCCAGGGACTGGCCATGCAGCCCTGACCCGCTCCCAGGTACTGTCCCCCGCAGCCCTGACCCGTTCACAGGGACTGTCCCCCGCAGCCCTGACCCGCTCACAGGGACTGGCCCCCGCAGCCCTGACCCGCTCACAGGGACTGGCCCCCGCAGGCCTGACCCGCTCACAGGGACTGGCCCCCGCAGCCCTGACCCGCTCACAGGGACTGGCCCCCGCAGCCCTGACCCGCTCTCAGGGACTGGCCCCCGCAGCCCTGACCCGCTCACAGGGACTGGCCCCCGCAGCCCTGACCCGCTGAAATGGATTGGCCCCCGCAGCCCTGTCCCGCCACAGGGACTGGCCCCCGCAGCCCTGACCCGCTCACAGGGACTGGCCCCCGCTGCCCTGACCCGCTCACAGGGACTGGCCCCCGCAGCCCTGACCCGCTGAATTGGACTGGCCCCCGCAGCCCTGTCCCGCCACAGGGACTGGCCTACGCAGACCTGTGCGGCTGACAGGGACTGGCCCCCGCAGCCCTGACCCTCTGACAGCTATTTGCCACCGCAGCCCTGACCCACTCACAGGGACCGTCCCCCGCAGCCTTGACCCGCTCACAGGGACTGTCCCCCGCAGCCCTGACCCGCTCACAGGGACTGGCCCCGGCAGCCCTGACCCGCTGAATTGGACTGGCCCCCGCAGCCCTGACCCTCTGACAGCTATTTGCCACCGCAGCCCTGACCCACTCACAGGGACCGTCCCCCGCAGCCCTGACCCGCTGAATTGGACTGGCCCCCGCAGCCCTGTCCCGCCACAGGGACTGGCCTACGCAGACCTGTGCGGCTGACAGGGACTGGCCCCCGCAGCCCTGACCCTCTGACAGCTATATGCCACCGCAGCCCTGACCCACTCACAGGGACCGTCCCCCGCAGCCTTGACCCGCTCACAGGGACTGTCCCCCGCAGCCCTGACCCGCTCACAGGGACTGGCCCCGGCAGCCCTGACCCGCTCACAGGGACTGGCCCCCGCAGCCCTGACCCGCTCACAGGGACTGGCCCCGGCAGCCCTGACCCGCTTACCGGGACTGGCCCCCGCAGCCCTGACCCGCTTACCGGGACTGGCCCCCGCAGCCCTGACCCGCTCGCAGGGACTGGCCCCCGCAGCCCTGACCCGCTCGCAGGGACTGGCCCCCGCAGCCCTGACCCGCTCGCAGGGACTGGCCCCCGCAGCCCTGACCCGCTCGCAGGGACTGGCCCCCGCAGCCCTGACCCGCTCGCAGGTACTGGCCCCCGCAGCCCTGACCCGCTCGCAGGGACTGGCCCCCGCAGCCCTGACCCGCTCGCAGGGACTGGCCCCCGCAGCCCTGACCCGCTCGCAGGGACTGGCCCCCGCAGCCCTGACCCCCTGACAGCTATTTGCCACCACAGCCCTCACCCGCTCACAGGGACTGGCCCCCGCAGCCATGACACGATCACAGGCACTGTCCCCCGCTGCCCTGTCCCGCTCACAGCTATTTGCCACCGCAGCCTGACCCGCTCACAGGGACTGTTCCCCGCAGCCCTGACCCGCTCACAGGGACTGTCCCCCGCAGCCCTGACCCGCTCACAGGGACTGGCCCGCGCAACCATCCCCGCTCACAGGGACTGGCCCCCCAGCCCTGACCCGCTCACAGGTATCTTCGCCCGCTGCCCTGTCCCGCTGACAGCTATTTGCCACCGCAGCCCTGACCCGCTCACAGGGACCGGCCCCCGCAGCCCTGACCCGCTCACAGGGACTGGCCCCCGCAGCCCTAACCCGCTCACAGGGACCGGCCCCCGCAGCCCTGACCCGCTCACAGGGACCGGCCCCCGCAGCCCTGACCCGCTCACAGGGACCGGCCCCCGCAGCCCTGACCCGCTCACAGGGACCGGCCCCCGCAGCCCTGACCCGCTCACAGGGACCGGCCCCCGCTGCCCTGACCCGCTGACAGGGACCGGCCCCCGCAGCCCTGACCCGCTGACAGGGACCGGCCCCCGCAGCCCTGACCCGCTGACAGGGACTGGCCCCCGCAGCCCTGACCCGCTGACATGGACTGGCCCCCGCAGCCCTGTCCCGCCACAGGGACTGGCCTACACAGACCTATGCGGCTGACAGGGACTGGCCCCCGCAGCCCTGACCCACTCACAGGGACTGGCCCCCGCCCCCCTGACCCGCTCACGGGGACTGGCCCCCGCAGCCCTGACCCGCTCACGGGGACTGGCCCCCGCAGCCCTGACCCGCTCACGGGGACTGGCCCCCGCAGCCCTGACCCGCTGACAGGGACTGGCCCCCGCAGCCCTGACCCGCTCACAGGGTCTGGCCCCCGCAGCCCTGACCCGCTGACATGGACTGGCCCCCGCAGCCCTGTCCCGCCACAGGGACTGGCCGACACAGACCTATGCGGCTGACAGGGACTGGCCCCCGCAGCCCTGACCCGCTCACAGGGACTGGCCCCCGCAGCCCTGACCCGCTGACATGGACTGGCCCCCGCAGCCCTGTCCCGCCACAGGGACTGGCCTACACAGACCTGTGCGGCTGACAGGGACTGGCCCCCGCAGCCCTGACCCGCTCACAGGGACTGTCCCCCGCCCCACTGACCCGCTCACGGGGACTGGCCCCCGCAGCCCTGACCCGCTCACGGGGACTGGCCCCCGCAGCCCTGACCCGCTCACAGGGACTGGTCCCCGCAGCCCTGACCCCCTGACAGGGACTGGTCCCCGCAGCCCTGACACGCTCACAGGGACTGGTCCCCGCAGCCCTGACCCGCTCACATGGACTGGCCCCCGCAGCCCTGACACGCTCACAGGGACTGGTCCCTGCAGCCCTGACCCGCTCCCAGGGACTGGCCCCCGCAGCCCTGACCCCCTGACAGCTATTTGCCACCGCAGCCCTCACCCGCTCACAGGGACTGGTCCCCGCAGCCCTGACCCGCTCCCAGGGACTGGCCCCCTCAGCCCTGACCCCCTGACAGCTATTTGCCACCGCAGCCCTCACCCGATCCCAGCGACTGGCCCCCGCAGCCCTGACCCGCTCCCAGGGACTGGCTCCTGCAGCCCTGACCCGCTCCCAGGGAATGGCCCCCGCAGCCCAGAACCGCTCCCAGGACTGGCCCCCGCAGCCCTGACCCGGACCCAGGTACTGGCCCCCGCAGCCCTGACCGGCTCCCAGGGACTGGGATCCGCAGCCCTGAACCGCTCCCAGGGACTGGCCCCCGCAGCCCTGACCCGCTCACAGGGACTGTCCCCCGCAGCCCTGACCCGCTCCCAGGGACTGGCCCCCGCAGCCCTGACCCGCTGACATGGACTGGCCCCCGCAGCCCTGTCCCGCCACAGGGACTGGCCGACACAGACCTATGCGGCTGACAGGGACTGGCCCCCGCAGCCCTGACCCGCTCACGTGGACTGGCCCCCGCAGCCCTGACCCGCTCACGGGGACTGGCCCCCGCAGCCCTGACCCGCTCATGGGGACTGGCCCCCGCAGCCCTGACCCGCTCACAGGGACTGGCCCCCGCAGCCCTGACCCGCTGACATGGACTGGCCCCCGCAGCCCTGTCCCGCCACAGGGACTGGCCTACACAGACCTGTGCGGCTGACAGGGACTGGCCCCCGCTGCCCTGACCCGCTCACAGGGACTGTCCCCCGCCCCACTGACCTGCTCACGGGGACTGGCCCCCGCAGCCCTGACCCGCTCACGGGGACTGGCCCCCGCAGCCCTGACCCGCTCACAGGGACTGGTCCCCGCAGCCCTGACCCCCTGACAGGGACTGGTCCCCGCAGCCCTGACACGCTCACAGGGACTGGTCCCCGCAGCCCTGACCCGCTGACATGGACTGGCCCCCGCAGCCCTGACACGCTCACAGGGACTGGTCCCTGCAGCCCTGACCCGCTCCCAGGGACTGGCCCCCGCAGCCCTGACCCCCTGACAGCTATTTGCCACCGCAGCCCTCACCCGCTCACAGGGACTGGTCCCCGCAGCCCTGACCCGCTCCCAGGGACTGGCCCCCTCAGCCCTGACCCCCTGACAGCTATTTGCCACCGCAGCCCTCACCCGATCCCAGCGACTGGCCCCCGCAGCCCTGACCCGCTCCCAGGGACTGGCTCCTGCAGCCCTGACCCGCTCCCAGGGAATGGCCCCCGCAGCCCTGAACCGCTCCCAGGACTGGCCCCCGCAGCCCTGACCCGCACCCAGGTACTGGCCCCCGCAGCCCTGACCCGCACCCAGGTACTGGCCCCCGCAGCCCTGACCGGCTCCCAGGGACTGGGATCCGCAGCCCTGAACCGCTCCCAGGGACTGGCCCCCGCAGCCCTGACCCGCTCACAGGGACTGTCCCCCGCAGCCCTGACCCGCTCCCAGGGACTGGCCCCCGCAGCCCTGACCCGCTGACAGGGACTGGCCCCCGCAGCCCTGACCCGCTGACATGGACAGGCCCCCGCAGCCCTGTCCCGCCACAGGGACTGGCCTACACAGACCTATGCGGCTGACAGGGACTGGCCCCCGCAGCCCTGACCCGCTCACGGGGACCGGCCCCCGCAGCCCTGACCCGCTCACGGGGACCGGCCCCCGCAGCCCTGACCCGCTCACAGGGACCGGCCCCCGCAGCCCTGACCCGCTCACAGGGACCGGCCCCCGCAGCCCTGACCCGCTCACAGGGACCGGCCCCCGCAGCCCTGACCCGCTCACAGGGACCGGCACCCGCTGCCCTGACCCGCTCACAGGGACCGGCCCCCGCAGCCCTGACCCGCTGACAGGGACTGGCCCCCGCAGCCCTGACCCGCTGACAGGGACTGGCCCCCGCAGCCCTGACCCGCTCACAGGGACTGGCCCCAGCAGCCCTGACCCGCTGACATGGACTGGCCCCCGCAGACCTGTCCCGCCACAGGGACTGGCCGACACAGACCTATGCGGATGACAGGGACTGGCCCCCGCAGCCCTGACCCGCTCACAGGGACTGGCCCCCGCCCCCCTGACCCGCTCACGGGGAGTGGCCCCCGCAGCCCTGACCCGCTCACTGGGACTGGCCCCCGCAGCCCTGACCCGCTCACTGGGACTGGCCCCCGCAGCCCTGACCCCCTGACAGGGACTGGTCCCCGCAGCCCTGACACGCTCACAGGGACTGGTCCCCGCAGCCCTGACCTGCTGACATGGACTGGCCCCCGCAGCCCTGACACGCTCACAGGGACTGGTCCCTGCAGCCCTGACCCGCTCCCAGGGACTGGCCCCCTCAGCCCTGACCCCCTGACAGCTATTTGCCACCGCAGCCCTTACCCGCTCCCAGGGAATGGCCCCCGCAGCCCTGAACCGCTCCCAGGACTGGCCCCCGCAGCCCTGACCCGCACCCAGGTACTGGCCCCCGCATCCCTGACCGGCTCCCAGGGACTGGGATCCGCAGCCCTGAACCGCTCCCAGGGACTGGCCCCCGCAGCCCTGACCCGCTCACAGGGACTGTCCCCCGCAGCCCTGACCCGCTCCCAGGGACTGGCCCCCGCAGCCCTGACCCGCTCACGGGGACTGGCCCCCGCAGCCCTGACCCGCTCATGGGGACTGGCCCCCGCAGCCCTGACCCGCTCACAGGGACTGGCCCCCGCAGCCCTGACCCGCTGACATGGACTGGCCCCCGCAGCCCTGTCCCGCCACAGGGACTGGCCTACACAGACCTGTGCGGCTGACAGGGACTGGCCCCCGCAGCCCTGACCCGCTCACAGGGACTGTCCCCCGCCCCACTGACCTGCTCACGGGGACTGGCCCCCGCAGCCCTGACCCGCTCACGGGGACTTGCCCCCGCAGCCCTGACCCGCTCACAGGGACTGGTCCCCGCAGCCCTGACCCCCTGACAGGGACTGGTCCCCGCAGCCCTGACACGCTCACAGGGACTGGTCCCCGCAGCCCTGACCCGCTGACATGGACTGGCCCCCGCAGCCCTGACACGTTCACAGGGACTGGTCCCTGCAGCCCTGACCCGCTCCCAGGGACTGGCCCCCGCAGCCCTGACCCCCTGACAGCTATTTGCCACCGCAGCCCTCACCCGCTCACAGGGACTGGTCCCCGCAGCCCTGACCCGCTCCCAGGGACTGGCCCCCTCAGCCCTGACCCCCTGACAGCTATTTGCCACCGCAGCCCTCACCCGATCCCAGCGACTGGCCCCCGCAGCCCTGACCCGCTCCCAGGGACTGGCTCCTGCAGCCCTGACCCGCTCCCAGGGAATGGCCCCCGCAGCCCTGACCCGCTCCCAGGTACTGGCCCCCGCAGCCCTGACCCGCTCCCAGGGACTGGCCCCCGCAGCCCTGAACCGCTCCCAGGGACAGGCCCCCGCAGCCCTGACCCGCTCCCAGGTACTGGCCCCCGCAGCCCTGACCCGCTCCCAGGGACTGTCCCCCGCAGCCCTGACCCGCTCCCAGGGACTGGCCCCCGCAGCCCTGACCCGCTCCCAGGTACTGGCCCCCGCAGCCCTGACCCGCTCCCAGGGACTGGCCCCCGCAGCCCTGAACCGCTCCCAGGGACAGGCCCCCGCAGCCCTGACCCGCTCCCAGGTACTGGCCCCCGCAGCCCTGACCCGCTCACAGGGACCAGCCCCCGCAGCCCTGACCCGCTCACAGGGACCGTCCCCCGCAGCCCTGACCCCCTCACAGGGACCGTCCCCCGCAGCCCTGACCCGCTCACAGGGACCGGCCCCCGCAGCCCTGACCCGCTCACAGTGACCGGCCCCCGCAGCCCTGACCCGCTGACAGGGACCGGCCCCCGCAGCCCTGACCCCTTCACAGGGACCGGCCCCCGCAGCCCTGACCCGCTCACAGGGACCGGCCCCCGCAGCCCTGACCAGCTCACAGGGACTGGCCCCCGCAGCCCTGACCCCCTGACAGGGACTGGTCCCCGCAGCCCTGACCCCCTGACAGGGACTGGCCCCCGCAGCCCTCGCCCGCTGACAGGGACTGGCCCCCGCAGCCCTGACCCGCTGACAGGGACAGGCCCCCGCAGCCCTGACCCGCTCACAGGGACTGGCCCCAGCAGCCCTGACCCGCTGACATGGACTGGCCCCCGCAGCCCTGTCCCGCCACAGGGACTGGCCGACACAGACCTATGCGGATGACAGGGACTGGCCCCCGCAGCCCTGACCCGCTCACAGGGACTGGCCCCCGCCCCCCTCACCCGCTCACGGGGAGTGGCCCCCGCAGCCCTGACCCGCTCACTGGGACTGGCCCCCGCAGCCCTGACCCGCTCACAGGGACTGGCCCCCGCAGCCCTGACCCGCTGACATGGACTGGCCCCCGCAGCCCTGTCCCGCCACAGTGACTGGCCTACACAGACCTGTGCGGCTGACAGGGACTGGCCCCCGCAGCCCTGACCCGCTCACAAGGACTGGCCCCCGCAGCCCTGACCCGCTCACAAGGACTGGCCCCCGCAGCCCTGACCCGCTCACGGGGACTGGCCCCCGCAGCCCTGACCCGCTCACAGGGACTGGTCCCCGCAGCCCTGACCCCCTGACAGGGACTGGTCCCCGCAGCCCTGACACGCTCACAGGGACTGGTCCCCGCAGCCCTGACCCGCTGACATGGACTGGCCCCCGCAGCCCTGACACGCTCACAGGGACTGGCCCCCGCAGCCCTGACCCGCTGACATGGACTGGCCCCCGCAGCCCTGACCCGCTCACAGGGACCAGCCCCCGCAGCCCAGACCCGCTCACAGGGACCGTCCCCCGCAGCCCTGACCCCCTCACAGGGACCGGCCCCCGCAGCCCTGACCCGCTCACAGGGACCGGCCCCCGCAGCCCTGACCCGCTCACAGTGACCGGCCCCCGCAGCCCTGACCCGCTGACAGGGACCGGCCCCCGCAGCCCTGACCCCTTCACAGGGACCGGCCCCCGCAGCCCTGACCCGCTCACAGGGACCGGCCCCCGCAGCCCTGACCCGCTCACAGGGACTGGCCCCCGCAGCCCTGACCCCCTGACAGGGACTGGTCCCCGCAGCCCTGACCCCCTGACAGGGACTGGCCCCCGCAGCCCTGGCCCGCTCACAGGGACTGGCCCCCGCAGCCCTGGCCAGCTCACAGGGACTGGCCCCCGCAGCCCTGGGCCGCTCACAGGGACTGGCCCCCGCAGCCCTGGCCTGCTCACAGGGACTGGCCCCCGCAGCCCTGACCCCCTGACAGCTATTTGCCACCGCAGCCCTCTCCCGCTCAGAGGGACTGGCCCCCACAGCCATGACACGATCACAGGCACTGTCCCCCGCAGCCCTGTCCCGCTGACATGGACTGGCCCCCGCAGCCCTGACCTGCTCCCAGGTAATGGCCCCCGCAGCCCTGACCCGCTCCCAGGGACTGGCCCCCGCAGCCCTGACCCGCTCCCAGGGACTGGCCCCCGCAGCCCTGACCCGCTCACGGGGACTGGCCCCCGCAGCCCTGACCCGCTCATGGGGACTGGCCCCCGCAGCCCTGACCCGTTGACATGGACTGGCCCCCGCAGCCCTGTCCCGCCACAGGGACTGGCCTACACAGACCTGTGCGGCTGACAGGGACTGGCCCCCGCAGCCCTGACCCGCTCACAGGTACTGTCCCCCGCCCCACTGACCTGCTCACGGGGACTGGCCCCCGCAGCCCTGACCCGCTCACGGGGACTGGCCCCCGCAGCCCTGACCCGCTCACAGGGACTGGTCCCCGCAGCCCTGACCCCCTGACAGGGACTGGTCCCCGCAGCCCTGACACGCTCACAGGGACTGGTCCCCGCAGCCCTGACCCGCTGACATGGACTGGCCCCCGCAGCCCTGACACGCTCACAGGGACTGGTCCCTGCAGCCCTGACCCGCTCCCAGGGACTGGCCCCCGCAGCCCTGACCCCCTGACAGCTATTTGCCACCGCAGCCCTCACCCGCTCACAGGGACTGGTCCCCGCAGCCCTGACCCGCTCCCAGGGACTGGCCCCCTCAGCCCTGACCCCCTGACAGCTATTTGCCACCGCAGCCGTCACCCGATCCCAGCGACTGGCCCCCGCAGCCCTGACCCGCTCCCAGGGACTGGCTCCTGCAGCCCTGACCCGCTCCCAGGGAATGGCCCCCGCAGCCCTGAACCGCTCCCAGGACTGGCCCCCGCAGCCCTGACCCGCACCCAGGTACTGGCCCCCGCAGCCCTGACCGGCTCCCAGGGACTGGGATCCGCAGCCCTGAACCGCTCCCAGGGACTGGCCCCCGCAGCCCTGACCCGCTCACAGGGACTGTCCCCCGCAGCCCTGACCCGCTCACAGGGACTGTCCCCCGCAGCCCTGACCCGCTCCCAGGGACTGGCCCCCGCAGCCCTGACCCGCTCACAGGGACTGTCCCCCGCAGCCCTGACCCGCTCCCAGGGACTGGCCCCCGCAGCCCTGACCCGCTGACAGGGACTGGCCCCCGCAGCCCTGACCCGCTGACATGGACTGGCCCCCGCAGCCCTGTCCCGCCACAGGGACTGGCCGACACAGACCTATGCGGATGACAGGGACTGGCCCCCGCAGCCCTGACCCGCTCACAGGGACTGGCCCCCGCCCCCCTCACCCGCTCACGGGGAGTGGCCCCCGCAGCCCTGACCCGCTCACTGGGACTGGCCCCCGCAGCCCTGACCCGCTCACAGGGACTGGCCCCCGCAGCCCTGACCCGCTGACATGGACTGGCCCCCGCAGCCCTGTCCCGCCACAGTGACTGGCCTACACAGACCTGTGCGGCTGACAGGGACTGGCCCCCGCAGCCCTGACCCGCTCACAAGGACTGGCCCCCGCAGCCCTGACCCGCTCACAAGGACTGGCCCCCGCAGCCCTGACCCGCTCACGGGGACTGGCCCCCGCAGCCCTGACCCGCTCACAGGGACTGGTCCCCGCAGCCCTGACCCCCTGACAGGGACTGGTGCCCGCAGCCCTGACACGCTCACAGGGACTGGTCCCCGCAGCCCTGACCCGCTGACATGGACTGGCCCCCGCAGCCCTGACACGCTCACAGGGACTGGCCCCCGCAGCCCTGACCCGCTGACATGGACTGGCCCCCGCAGCCCTGACCCGCTCACAGGGACCAGCCCCCGCAGCCCAGACCCGCTCACAGGGACCGTCCCCCGCAGCCCTGACCCCCTCACAGGGACCGGCCCCCGCAGCCCTGACCCGCTCACAGGGACCGGCCCCCGCAGCCCTGACCCGCTCACAGTGACCGGCCCCCGCAGCCCTGACCCGCTGACAGGGACCGGCCCCCGCAGCCCTGACCCCTTCACAGGGACCGGCCCCCGCAGCCCTGACCCGCTCACAGGGACCGGCCCCCGCAGCCCTGACCCGCTCACAGGGACTGGCCCCCGCAGCCCTGACCCCCTGACAGGGACTGGTCCCCGCAGCCCTGACCCCCTGACAGGGACTGGCCCCCGCAGCCCTGGCCCGCTCACAGGGACTGGCCCCCGCAGCCCTGGCCAGCTCACAGGGACTGGCCCCCGCAGCCCTGGGCCGCTCACAGGGACTGGCCCCCGCAGCCCTGGCCTGCTCACAGGGACTGGCCCCCGCAGCCCTGACCCCCTGACAGCTATTTGCCACCGCATCCCTCTCCCGCTCAGAGGGACTGGCCCCCACAGCCATGACACGATCACAGGCACTGTCCCCCGCAGCCCTGTCCCGCTGACATGGACTGGCCCCCGCAGCCCTGACCTGCTCCCAGGTACTGGCCCCCGCAGCCCTGACCCGCTCCCAGGGACTGGCCCCCGCAGCCCTGACCCGCTCCCAGGGACTGGCCCCCGCAGCCCTGACCCGCTCACGGGGACTGGCCCCCGCAGCCCTGACCCGCTCATGGGGACTGGCCCCCGCAGCCCTGACCCGCTGACATGGACTGGCCCCCGCAGCCCTGTCCCGCCACAGGGACTGGCCTACACAGACCTGTGCGGCTGACAGGGACTGGCCCCCGCAGCCCTGACCCGCTCACAGGTACTGTCCCCCGCCCCACTGACCTGCTCACGGGGACTGGCCCCCGCAGCCCTGACCCGCTCACGGGGACTGGCCCCCGCAGCCCTGACCCGCTCACAGGGACTGGTCCCCGCAGCCCTGACCCCCTGACAGGGACTGGTCCCCGCAGCCCTGACACGCTCACAGGGACTGGTCCCCGCAGCCCTGACCCGCTGACATGGACTGGCCCCCGCAGCCCTGACACGCTCACAGGGACTGGTCCCTGCAGCCCTGACCCGCTCCCAGGGACTGGCCCCCGCAGCCCTGACCCCCTGACAGCTATTTGCCACCGCAGCCCTCACCCGCTCACAGGGACTGGTCCCCGCAGCCCTGACCCGCTCCCAGGGACTGGCCCCCTCAGCCCTGACCCCCTGACAGCTATTTGCCACCGCAGCCGTCACCCGATCCCAGCGACTGGCCCCCGCAGCCCTGACCCGCTCCCAGGGACTGGCTCCTGCAGCCCTGACCCGCTCCCAGGGAATGGCCCCCGCAGCCCTGAACCGCTCCCAGGACTGGCCCCCGCAGCCCTGACCCGCACCCAGGTACTGGCCCCCGCAGCCCTGACCGGCTCCCAGGGACTGGGATCCGCAGCCCTGAACCGCTCCCAGGGACTGGCCCCCGCAGCCCTGACCCGCTCACAGGGACTGTCCCCCGCAGCCCTGACCCGCTCCCAGGGACTGGCCCCCGCAGCCCTGACCCGCTGACAGCGACTGGCCCCCGCAGCCCTGACCCGCTGACATGGACTGGCCCCCGCAGCCCTGTCCCGCCACAGGGACTGGCCTACACAGACCTATGCGGCTGACAGGGACTGGCCCCCGCAGCCCTGACCCACTCACAGGGACTGGCCCCCGCCCCCCTGACCCGCTCACGGGGACCGGCCCCCGCAGCCCTGACCCGCTCACGGGGACCGGCCCCCGCAGCCCTGACCCGCTCACGGGGACCGGCCCCCGCAGCCCTGACCCGCTCACGGGGACCGGCCCCCGCAGCCCTGACCCGCTCACGGGGACCGGCCCCCGCAGCCCTGACCCGCTCACAGGGACCGGCCCCCGCAGCCCTGACCCGCTCACAGGGACCGGCACCCGCTGCCCTGACCCGCTCACAGGGACCGGCCCCCGCAGCCCTGACCCGCTGACAGGGACTGGCCCCCGCAGCCCTGACCCGCTGACAGGGACTGGCCCCCGCAGCCCTGACCCGCTCACAGGGACTGGCCCCAGCAGCCCTGACCCTCTGACAGGGACTGGTCCCCGCAGCCCTGACACGCTCACAGGGACTGGTCCCCGCAGCCCTGACCCGCTGACAGGGACTGGCCCCCGCAGCCCTGACCCGCTCACAGGGACTGGCCCCCGCCCCCCTGACCCGCTCACAGGGACTGGCCCCAGCAGCCCTGACCCGCTGACATGGACTGGCCCCCGCAGCCCTGTCCCGCCACAGGGACTGGCCGACACAGACCTATGCGGATGACAGGGACTGGCCCCCGCAGCCCTGACCCGCTCACAGGGACTGGCCCCCGCCCCCCTGACCCGCTCACGGGGAGTGGCCCCCGCAGCCCTGACCCGCTCACTGGGACTGGCCCCCGCAGCCCTGACCCGCTCACAGGGACTGGCCCCCGCAGCCCTGACCCGCTGACATGGACTGGCCCCCGCAGCCCTGTCCCGCCACAGGGACTGGCCTACACAGACCTGTGCGGCTGACAGGGACTGGCCCCCGCAGCCCTGACCCGCTCACAAGGACTGGCCCCCGCCCCACTGACCCGCTCACGGGGACTGGCCCCCGCAGCCCAGACCCGCTCACGGGGACTTGCCCCCGCAGCCCTGACCCGCTCACAGGGACTGGTCCCCGCAGCCCTGACCCCCTGACAGGGACTGGTCCCCGCAGCCCTGACACGCTCACAGGGACTGGTCCCCGCTGCCCTGACCCGCTGACATGGACTGGCCCCCGCAGCCCTGACATGCTCACAGGGACTGGCCCCCGCAGCCCTGACCCGCTGACATGGACTGGCCCCCGCAGCCCTGACCCGCTCACAGGGACCAGCCCCCGCAGCCCTGACCCGCTCACAGGGACCGTCCCCCGCAGCCCTGACCCCCTCACAGGGACCGGCCCCCGCAGCCCTGACCCGCTCACAGGGACCGGCCCCCGCAGCCCTGACCCGCTCACAGGGACCGGCCCCCGCAGCCCTGACCCGCTCACAGTGACCGGCCCCCGCAGCCCTGACCCGCTGACAGGGACCGGCCCCCGCAGCCCTGACCCCTTGACAGGGACCGGCCCCCGCAGCCTTGACCCGCTCACAGGGACCGGCCCCCGCAGCCCTGACCCGCTCACAGGGACTGGCCCCCGCAGCCCTGACCCCCTGACAGGGACTGGTCCCCGCAGCCCTGACCCCCTGACAGGGACTGGCCCCCGCAGCCCTGGCCCGCTCACAGGGACTGGCCCCCGCAGCCCTGGCCAGCTCACAGGGACTGGCCCCCGCAGCCCTGGGCCGCTCACAGGGACTGGCCCCCGCAGCCCTGGCCTGCTCACAGGGACTGGCCCCCGCAGCCTGAACCCCTGACAGCTATTTGCCACCGCAGCCCTCTCCCGCTCAGAGGGACTGGCCCCCACAGCCATGACACGATCACAGGCACTGTCCCCCGCAGCCCTGTCCCGCTGACATGGACTGGCCCCCGCAGCCCTGACCTGCTCCCAGGTACTGGCCCCCGCAGCCCTGACCCGCTCCCAGGGACTGGCCCCCGCAGCCCTGACCCGCTCCCAGGGACTGGCCCCCGCAGCCCTGACCCGCTCACGGGGACTGGCCCCCGCAGCCCTGACCCGCTCATGGGGACTGGCCCCCGCAGCCCTGACCCGCTGACATGGACTGGCCCCCGCAGCCCTGTCCCGCCACAGGGACTGGCCTACACAGACCTGTGCGGCTGACAGGGACTGGCCCCCGCAGCCCTGACCCGCTCACAGGTACTGTCCCCCGCCCCACTGACCTGCTCACGGGGACTGGCCCCCGCAGCCCTGACCCGCTCACGGGGACTGGCCCCCGCAGCCCTGACCCGCTCACAGGGACTGGTCCCCGCAGCCCTGACCCCCTGACAGGGACTGGTCCCCGCAGCCCTGACACGCTCACAGGGACTGGTCCCCGCAGCCCTGACCCGCTGACATGGACTGGCCCCCGCAGCCCTGACACGCTCACAGGGACTGGTCCCTGCAGCCCTGACCCGCTCCCAGGGACTGGCCCCCGCAGCCCTGACCCCCTGACAGCTATTTGCCACCGCAGCCCTCACCCGCTCACAGGGACTGGTCCCCGCAGCCCTGACCCGCTCCCAGGGACTGGCCCCCTCAGCCCTGACCCCCTGACAGCTATTTGCCACCGCAGCCGTCACCCGATCCCAGCGACTGGCCCCCGCAGCCCTGACCCGCTCCCAGGGACTGGCTCCTGCAGCCCTGACCCGCTCCCAGGGAATGGCCCCCGCAGCCCTGAACCGCTCCCAGGACTGGCCCCCGCAGCCCTGACCCGCACCCAGGTACTGGCCCCCGCAGCCCTGACCGGCTCCCAGGGACTGGGATCCGCAGCCCTGAACCGCTCCCAGGGACTGGCCCCCGCAGCCCTGACCCGCTCACAGGGACTGTCCCCCGCAGCCCTGACCCGCTCCCAGGGACTGGCCCCCGCAGCCCTGACCCGCTGACAGGGACTGGCCCCCGCAGCCCTGACCCGCTGACATGGACTGGCCCCCGCAGCCCTGTCCCGCCACAGGGACTGGCCTACACAGACCTATGCGGCTGACAGGGACTGGCCCCCGCAGCCCTGACCCACTCACAGGTACTGGCCCCCGCCCCCCTGACCCGCTCACGGGGACTGGCCCCCGCAGCCCTGACCCGCTCACGGGGACTGGCCCCAGCAGCCCTGACCCGCTCACGGGGACCGGCCCCCGCAGCCCTGACCCGCTCACAGGGACCGGCCCCCGCAGCCCTGACCCGCTCACAGGGACCGGCCCCCGCAGCCCTGACCCGCTCACAGGGACCGGCACCCGCTGCCCTGACCCGCTCACAGGGACCGGCCCCCGCAGCCCTGACCCGCTGACAGGGACCGGCCCCCGCAGCCCTGACCCCTTCACAGGGACCGGCCCCCGCAGCCCTGACCCGCTCACAGGGACCGGCCCCCGCAGCCCTGACCCCCTTACAGGGACTGGCCCCCGCAGCCCTGGCCCGCTCACAGGGACTGGCCCCCGCAGCCCTGGCCAGCTCACAGGGACTGGCCCCCGCAGCCCTGGGCCGCTCACAGGGACTGGCCCCCGCAGCCCTGGCCTGCTCACAGGGACTGGCCCCCGCAGCCCTGACCCCCTGACAGCTATTTGCCACCGCAGCCCTCTCCCGCTCAGAGGGACTGGCCCCCACAGCCATGACACGATCACAGGCACTGTCCCCCGCAGCCCTGTCCCGCTGACATGGACTGGCCCCCGCAGCCCTGACCCGCTCCCAGGTACTGGCCCCCGCAGCCCTGACCCGCTCCCAGGGACTGGCCCCCGCAGCCCTGACCCGCTCCCAGGGACTGGCCCCCGCAGCCCTGACCCGCTCACGGGGACTGGCCCCCGCAGCCCTGACCCGCTCATGGGGACTGGCCCCCGCAGCCCTGACCCGCTGACATGGACTGGCCCCCGCAGCCCTGTCCCGCCACAGGGACTGGCCTACACAGACCTGTGCGGCTGACAGGGACTGGCCCCCGCAGCCCTGACCCGCTCACAGGGACTGTCCCCCGCCCCACTGACCCGCTCACGGGGACTGGCCCCCGCAGCCCTGACCCGCTCACGGGGACTGGTCCCCGCAGCCCTGACCCCCTGACAGGGACTGGTCCCCGCAGCCCTGACACGCTCACAGGGACTGGTCCCCGCAGCCCTGACCCGCTGACATGGACTGGCCCCCGCAGCCCTGACACGCTCACAGGGACTGGTCCCTGCAGCCCTGACCCGCTCCCAGGGACTGGCCCCCGCAGCCCTGACCCCCTGACAGCTATTTGCCACCGCAGCCCTCACCCGCTCACAGGGACTGGTCCCCGCAGCCCTGACCCGCTCCCAGGACTGGCCCCCTCAGCCCTGACCCCCTGACAGCTATTTGCCACCGCAGCCCTCACCCGATCCCAGCGACTGGCCCCCGCAGCCCTGACCCGCTCCCAGGGACTGGCTCCTGCAGCCCTGACCCGCTCCCAGGGAATGGCCCCCGCAGCCCTGAACCGCTCCCAGGACTGGCCCCCGCAGCCCTGACCCGCACCCAGGTACTGGCCCCCGCAGCCCTGACCGGCTCCCAGGGACTGGGATCCGCAGCCCTGAACCGCTCCCAGGGACTGGCCCCCGCAGCCCTGACCCGCTCACAGGGACTGTCCCCCGCAGCCCTGACCCGCTCCCAGGGACTGGCCCCCGCAGCCCTGACCCGCTGACAGGGACTGGCCCCCGCAGCCCTGACCCGCTGACATGGACTGGCCCCCGCAGCCCTGTCCCGCCACAGGGACTGGCCTACACAGACCTATGCTGCTGACAGGGACTGGCCCCCGCAGCCCTGACCCACTCACAGGGACTGGCCCCCGCCCCCCTGACCTGCTCACGGGGACTGGCCCCCGCAGCCCTGACCCGCTCACGGGGACTGGCCCCCGCAGCCCTGACCCGCTCACGGGGACCGGCCCCCGCAGCCCTGACCCGCTCACGGGGACCGGCCCCCGCAGCCCTGACCCGCTCACAGGGACCGGCCCCCGCAGCCCTGACCCGCTCACAGGGACCGGCCCCCGCAGCCCTGACCCGCTCACAGGGACCGGCCCCCGCTGCCCTGACCCGCTCACAGGGACCGGCCCCCGCAGCCCTGACCCGCTGACAGGGACTGGCCCCCGCAGCCCTGACCCGCTCACAGGGACTGCACCCAGCAGCCCTGACCCGCTGACATGGACTGGCCCCCGCAGCCCTGTCCCGCCACAGGGACTGGCCGACACAGACCTATGCGGATGACAGGGACTGGCCCCCGCAGCCCTGACCCGCTCACAGGGACTGGCCCCCGCCCCCCTGACCCGCTCACGGGGAGTGGCCCCCGCAGCCCTGACCCGCTCACTGGGACTGGCCCCCGCAGCCCTGACCCGCTCACAGGGACTGGCCCCCGCAGCCCTGACCCGCTGACATGGACTGGCCCCCGCAACCCTGTCCCGCCACAGGGACTGGCCTACACAGACCTGTGCGGCTGACAGGGACTGGCCCCCGCAGCCCTGACCCGCTCACAAGGACTGGCCCCCGCCCCACTGACCCGCTCACGGGGACTGGCCCCCGCAGCCCTGACCCGCTCACGGGGACTGTCCCCCGCAGCCCTGACCCGCTCACAGGGACTGGTCCCCGCACCCCTGACCCCCTGACAGGGACTGGTCCCCGCAGCCCTGACACGCTCACAGGGACTGGTCCCCGCAGCCCTGACCCGCTGACATGGACTGGCCCCCGCAGCCCTGACACGCTCACAGGGACTGGTCCCTGCAGCCCTGACCCGCTCCCAGGGACTGGCCCCCTCAGCCCTGACCCCCTGACAGCTATTTGCCACCGCAGCCCTCACCCGATCCCAGCGACTGGCCCCCGCAGCCCTGACCCGCTCCCAGGTACCGGACCCCGCAGCCCTGACGCGCTCCCAGGGACTGGCCCCCGGAGCCCTGACCCGCTCACAGGGACTGGCCCCCGCAGCCCTGACCCGCTCACAGGGACTGGCCCCCGCAGCCCTGACCCGCTCTCAGGGTCTGGCCCCCGCAGCCCTGAACCGCTCCCAGGGACTGGCCCCCGCAGCCATGACATGATCACAGGCACTGTCCCCCGCAGCCCAGTCCCGCTGACATGGACTGGCCCCCGCAGCCCTGTCCCGCCACAGGGACTGGCCCCCGCAGCCCTGTCCCGCTGACATGGACTGGCCCCCGCAGCCCTGTACCGCTCCCAGGTACTTGCCCCCGCAGCCCAGACTGGCTCCCAGGGACTGGCCCCCGCAGCCCTGACCCGCTCCCAGGGACTGGCCCCCACAGCCCTGACCCGCTCACAGGGACTGGCCCCCGCAGCCCTGACCCGCTCACAGGGACTTGCCCCCGCAGCCCTGACCCGCTCCCAGGTACTGGCCCCCGCAGCCCTGACGCGCTCCCAGGGACTGGCCCCCGCAGCCCTGACCCGCTCCCCGGGACTGGCCCCCGCAGCCCTGACCCGATCCAAGGTACTAGCCCCCGCCGCCCTGACCCGCTCCCAGGGACTGGCCCCCGCAGCCCTGACCCGCTCCCAGGGTCTGGCCCCCGCAGCCCTGACCCGCTCACAGGGACTGGCCCCCGCAGCCCTGACCCGCTCACAGGGACTGGCCCCCGCAGCCCTGACCCGCTCTCAGGGTCTTGCCCCCGCAGCCGTGAACCGCTCCCAGGGACAGGCCCCCGCAGCCATGACATGATCACAGGCACCGTCCCCCGCAGCCCAGTCCCGCTGACATGGACTGGCCCCCGCAGCCCTGTCCCGCCACAGGGACTGGCCCCCGCAGCCCTGTCCCGCTGACATGGACTGGCCCCCGCAGCCCTGTCCCGCCACAAGGACTGGCCCCCGCAGCCCTGACCCGCTCACAGGGACTGGCCTCCGCAGTCCTGACCCCCTGACAGCTATTTGCCACCGCAGCCCTCTCCCGCTCACAGGGACTGGTCTCCGCAGCCCTGACCCGCTCCCAGGGACTGGCCTCTGCAGCCCTGACCCCCTGACAGCTATTTGCCCCCGCAGCCGTCACCCGCTCACAGGGACTGGCCCCCGCAGCCCTGACCCGCTCCCAGCGACTGGCCCCCGCAGCCCTGACCCGCTCTCAGGGTCTGGCCCCCGCAGCCCTGACCCGCTCCCAGGGACTGGCCCCCGCAGCCCTGACCCGCTCACAGGGACTGGCCCCCACAGCCCTGACCCGCTCCCAGGGACTGGCCCCCGCAGCCCTGACCCGCTCACAGGGACTGGCCCCCGCAGCCCTGACCCGCTCACAGGGACTGGACCCCGCAGCCCTTGCCCGCTCACAGGGACTGTCCCCCGCAGCCCTGACCCCCTGACAGCTATTTGCCACCGCAGCCCTCACCCGCTCACAGGGACTGGCCCCCGCAGCCATGACACGATCACAGGCACTGTCCCCCGCAGCCCTGTCCCGCTGACATGGAATGGCCCCCGCAGCCCTGTCCCGCTACAGGGTCTGGCCCCCGCAGCCCAGTACCGCTGACATGGACTGGCCCCCGCAGCCATGTCCCGCCACAGGGACTGGCCCCCGCATTCCTGACCCGCTCCCAGGTGCTGGTCCCCGCAGCCCTGACCCCCTGACAGCTATTTGCCACCGCAGCCCTCACCCGCTCACAGGGACTGGTCCCCGCAGCCCTGACCCGCTCCCAGGGACTGGCCCCCGCAGCCCTGACCCGCTCACAGGGACTGGCCCCCACAGCCCTGACCCGCTGCCAGGGACTGGCCCCCGCAGCCCTGACCCGCTCTCAGGGTCTGGCCCCCGCAGCCCTGAACCGCTCACACGGACTGGCCCCCGCAGCCCTCACCCGCTCTCAGGGACTGGCCCCCGCAGCCCTGACCCGCTCACAGGGACTGGCCCCCGCAACCCTGACCCGCTGCCAGGGACTGGCCCCCGCAGCCCTCACCCGCTCACAGGGACTGACCCCCGCAGCCCCGACCCCCTCACAGGGACTGGCCCCCGCAGCCCTGACCCGCTCACAGGGACTGGCCCCCGCAGCCCTGACCCGCTGACATGGACTGGCCCCCGCAGCCCTGACCCGCCACAGGGACTGGCCTACGCAGACCTGTGCGGCTGATAGGGACTGGCCCCCGCAGCCCTTACCCTCTGCAAGCTATTTGTCACCGCAGCTCTGACCCGCTCACAGGGACTGGTCCCTGCAGCCCTGACCCGCTCACAGAGACTGGCCCCCGCAGCCCTGACCCGCTCACAGGGACTGGTCCCCGCAGCCCTGACCCGCTCACAGGGACTGGCCCCCGCAGCCCTGAACCGCTCAAAGGGAATGGCCCCCGCAGCCCTGACCCGCTCACAGGGACTGGTCCCCGCAGGCCTGACCCCCTGACAGGGACTGGTCCCCGCAGCCCTGACGCGCTCACAGGGACTGGTCCCCGCAGCCCTGACCCGCTCACAGGGACTGGCCCCCACAGCCCTGACCCCCTGACAGCTATTTGCCACCGCAGCCCTCATCCGCTCACAGGGACTGGCCCCCGCAGCCCTGACCCGCTCCCAGGGACTCGCCCCCGCAGCCCTGACCCGCTCCCAGGTACTGGCCCCCGCAGCCCTGACGCGCTCCCAGGGACTGGCCCCCGCAGCCCTGACCCGCTCACAGGGACTGGCCCCCGCAGCCCTGACCCGCTCACAGGGACTGGCCCCCGCAGCCCTGACCCGCTCTCAGGGTCTGGCCCCCGCAGCCCTGAACCGCTCCCAGGGACTGGCCCCCGCAGCCATGACATGATCACAGGCACTGTCCCCCGCAGCCCAGTCCCGCTGACATGGACTGGCCCCCGCAGCCCTGTCCCGCCACAGGGACTGGCCCCCGCAGCCCTGTCCCGCTGACATGGACTGGCCCCCGCAGCCCTGACCCGCTCCCAGGTACTTGCCCCCGCAGCCCAGACCGGCTCCCAGGGACTGGCCCCCGCAGCCCTGACCCGCTCCCAGGGACTGGCCCCCACAGCCCAGACCCGCTCACAGGGACTGGCCCCCGCAGCCCTGACCCGCTCACAGGGACTTGCCCCCGCAGCCCTGACCCGCTCACAGGGACTGGCCCCCGCAGCCCTGAACCGCTCCCAGGGACTGGCCCCCGCAGCCCTGACCCGCTCCCAGGGACTGGCCCCCGCAGCCCTGACCCGCTCACAGGTACTGGCCCCCGCAGCCCTGACCCGCTCACAGGTGCTGGCCCCCGCAGCCCTGACCCGCTCACAGGTGCTGGCCCCCGCAGCCCTGACCCGCTCACAGGGTCTGGCCCCCGCAGCCCTGGCCCGCTCACAGGGACTGGCCCCCGCTGCCCTGGCCCGCTCACAGGTTCTAGCCCCCGCAGCCCTGGCCCGCTGACAGGGACTGGCCCCCGCAGCCCTGACCCGCTCACAGGGACCGGCCCCCGCAGTCCTGACCCCCTCACAGGGACCGGCCCCTGTAGCCCTCACCCGCTCACAGGGACCGGCCCCCGCAGCCCTGACCCCCTCACACGGACCGCCCCCCGCATCCCTGACACGCTCACAGGGTGCGGCCCCCGCAGCCCTGTCCCGCTGACATGGACTGGCCCCCGCAGCCCTGTCCCGCTGACATGGACTGGCCCCCGCAGCCCTGACCCGCTCACAGGGACTGGCCCCCGCAGCCCTGACCCGCTCACAGGGTCTGGCCCCCGCAGCCCTGGCCCGCTCACAGGGACTGGCCCCCGCAGCCCTGGCCCGCTCCCAGGGACTGGCCCCCGCAGCCCTGACCCGCTCCCAGGGACTGGCCCCCGCAGCCCTGAAGCGCTCCCAGGGACTGGCCCCCGCAGCCCAGACCCGCTCACAGGGACTGACCCCCGCAGCCCCGACCCCCTCACAGGGACTGGCACCCGCAGCCCTGACCCGCTCACAGGGACTGGCCCCCGCAGCCCTGACCCGCTGACATGGACTGGCCCCCGCAGCCCTGTCCCGCCACAGGGACTGGCCTACGCAGACCTGTGCGGCTGATAGGGACTGGCCCCCGCAGCCCTGATCCTCTGCAAGCTATTTGCCACCGCAGCTCTGACCCGCTCACAGGGACTGGCCCCTGCAGCCCTGACCCGCTCACAGAGACTGGCCCCCGCAGCCCTGACCCGCTCACAGGGACTGGGCCCCGCAGCCCTGACCCGCTCACAGGGACTGGCCCCCGCAGCCCTGAACCGCTCAAAGGGAATGGCCCCCGCAGCCCTGACCCGCTCACAGGGACTGGTCCCCGCAGGCCTGACCCCCTGACAGGGACTGGTCCCCGCAGCCCTGACGCGCTCACAGGGACTGGTCCCCGCAGCCCTGACCCGCTCACAGGGACTGGCCCCCACAGCCCTGACCCCCTGACAGCTATTTGCCACCGCAGCCCTCATCCGCTCACAGGGACTGGCCCCGCAGCCCTGACCCGCTCCCAGGGACTTGCCCCCGCAGCCCTGATGCGCTCACAGGGACTGTCCCCCGCAGCCCTGATCCGCTCCCAGGGACTGGCCCCGGCAGCCCTGACCCGCTCCCAGGGACTGGCCCCGGCAGCCCTGACCCGCTCCCAGGGACTGGCCCCCGCAGCCCTGAACCGCTCCCAGGGACTGGCCCCCGCAGCCCTGACCCGCTCTCAGGGTCTGGCCCCCGCAGCCCTGAACCGCTCACACGGACTGCCCCCCGCAGCCCTGACCCGCACACAGGGACTGGCCCCCGCAGCCCTGACCCGCTCACAGGAACTGGCCCCCGCAGCCCTGACCCGCTCACAGGGACTGGCCCCCGCAGCCCTGACCCGCTCACAGGGACTGGCCCCCGCAGCCCTGACCCGCTCACAGGGACTAGACCCCGCAGCCCTGACCCGCTCACAGGGACTGGCCCCCGCAGCCCTGACCCGCTCACAGGGACTGGCCCCCGCAGCCCTGACCCGCTCACAGGGTCTGGCCCCCGCAGCCCTGGCCCGCTCACAGGGACTGGCCCCCGCAGCCCTGGCCCGCTCACAGGTTTCGGCCCCCGCAGCCCTGACCCGCTCACAGTGACTGGCCCCCGCAGCCCTGACCCGCTCACAGGGACCGGCCCCCGCAGCCCTGACCCGCTCACAGGGACCGGCCCCCGCAGCCCTGACCCGCTCACAGGGACCGGCCCCCGCTGCCCTGACCCGCTCACAGGGACCGGCCCCCGCAGCCCTGACCCGCTGACAGGGACTGGCCCCCGCAGCCCTGACCCGCTGACAGGGACTGGCCCCCGCAGCCCTGACCCGCTCACAGGGACTGGCCCCAGCAGCCCTGACCCGCTGACATGGACTGGCCCCCGCAGCCCTGTCCCGCCACAGGGACTGGCCGACACAGACCTATGCGGATGACAGGGACTGGCCCCCGCAGCCCTGACCCGCTCACAGGGACTGGCCCCCGCCCCCCTGACCCGCTCACGGGGAGTGGCCCCCGCAGCCCTGACCCGCTCACTGGGACTGGCCCCCGCAGCCCTGACCCGCTCACAGGGACTGGCCCCCGCAGCCCTGACCCGCTGACATGGACTGGCCCCCGCAACCCTGTCCCGCCACAGGGACTGGCCTACACAGACCTGTGCGGCTGACAGGGACTGGCCCCCGCAGCCCTGACCCGCTCACAAGGACTGGCCCCCGCCCCACTGACCCGCTCACGGGGACTGGCCCCCGCAGCCCTGACCCGCTCACGGGGACTGGCCCCCGCAGCCCTGACCCGCTCACAGGGACTGGTCCCCGCACCCCTGACCCCCTGACAGGGACTGGTCCCCGCAGCCCTGACACGCTCACAGGGACTGGTCCCCGCAGCCCTGACCCGCTGACATGGACTGGCCCCCGCAGCCCTGACACGCTCACAGGGACTGGTCCCTGCAGCCCTGACCCGCTCCCAGGGACTGGCCCCCTCAGCCCTGACCCCCTGACAGATATTTGCCACCGCAGCCCTCACCCGATCCCAGCGACTGGCCCCCGCAGCCCTGACCCGCTCCCAGGTACCGGACCCCGCAGCCCTGACGCGCTCCCAGGGACTGGCCCCCGGAGCCCTGACCCGCTCTCAGGGACTGGCCCCCGCAGCCCTGACCCGCTCACAGGGACTGGCCCCCGCAGCCCTGACCCGCTCTCAGGGTCTGGCCCCCGCAGCCCTGAACCGCTCCCAGGGACTGGCCCCCGCAGCCATGACATGATCACAGGCACTGTCCCCCGCAGCCCAGGCCCGCTGACATGGACTGGCCCCCGCAGCCCTGTCCCGCCACAGGGACTGGCCCCCGCAGCCCTGTCCCGCTGACATGGACTGGCCCCCGCAGCCCTGTACCGCTCCCAGGTACTTGCCCCCGCAGCCCAGACTGGCTCCCAGGGACTGGCCCCCGCAGCCCTGACCCGCTCCCAGGGACTGGCCCCCACAGCCCTGACCCGCTCACAGGGACTGGCCCCCGCAGCCCTGACCCGCTCACAGGGACTTGCCCCCGCAGCCCTGACCCGCTCCCAGGTACTGGCCCCCGCAGCCCTGACGCGCTCCCAGGGACTGGCCCCCGCAGCCCTGACCCGCTCCCAGGGACTGGCCCCCGCAGCCCTGACCCGATCCAAGGTACTAGCCCCCGCCGCCCTGACCCGCTCCCAGGGACTGGCCCCCGCAGCCCTGACCCGCTCCCAGGGTCTGGCCCCCGCAGCCCTGACCCGCTCACAGGGACTGGCCCCCGCAGCCCTGACCCGCTCCCAGGGACTGGCCCCCGCAGCCCTGACCCGCTCTCAGGGTCTTGCCCCCGCAGCCGTGAACCGCTCCCAGGGACAGGCCCCCGCAGCCATGACATGATCACAGGCACCGTCCCCCGCAGCCCAGTCCCGCTGACATGGACTGGCCCCCGCAGCCCTGTCCCGCCACAGGGACTGGCCCCCGCAGCCCTGTCCCGCTGACATGGACTGGCCCCCGCAGCCCTGTCCCGCCACAAGGACTGGCCCCCGCAGCCCTGACCCGCTCACAGGGACTGGCCTCCGCAGCCCTGACCCCCTGACAGCTATTTGCCACCGCAGCCCTCTCCCGCTCACAGGGACTGGTCTCCGCAGCCCTGACCCGCTCCCAGGGACTGGCCTCCGCAGCCCTGACCCCCTGACAGCTATTTGCCCCCGCAGCCGTCACCCGCTCACAGGGACTGGCCCCCGCAGCCCTGACCCGCTCCCAGGGACTGGCCCCCGCAGCCCTGACCCGCTCTCAGGGTCTGGCCCCCGCAGCCCTGACCCGCTCCCAGGGACTGGCCCCCGCAGCCCTGACCCGCTCACAGGGACTGGCCCCCACAGCCCTGACCCGCTCCCAGGGACTGGCCCCCGCAGCCCTGACCCGCTCACAGGGACTGGCCCCCGCAGCCCTGACCCGCTCACAGGGACTGGACCCCGCAGCCCTTGCCCGCTCACAGGGACTGTCCCCCGCAGCCCTGACCCCCTGACAGCTATTTGCCACGGCAGCCCTCACCCGCTCACAGGGACTGGCCCCCGCAGCCATGACACGATCACAGGCACTGTCCCCCGCAGCCCTGTCCCGCTGACATGGAATGGCCCCCGCAGCCCTGTCCCGCTACAGGGTCTGGCCCCCGCAGCCCAGTACCGCTGACATGGACTGGCCCCCGCAGCCATGTCCCGCCACAGGGACTGGCCCCCGCATTCCTGACCCGCTCCCAGGTGCTGGTCCCCGCAGCCCTGACCCCCTTACAGCTATTTGCCACCGCAGCCGTCATCCGCTCACAGGGACTGGCCCCCGCAGCCCTGACCCGCTCCCAGGGACTGGCCCCCGCAGCCCTGACCCGCTCTCAGGGTCTGGCCCCCGCAGCCCTGACCCGCTCCCAGGGACTGGCCCCCGCAGCCCTGACCCGCTCACAGGGACTGGCCCCCGCAGCCCTGACCCGCTCCCAGGGACTGGCCCCCGCAGCCCTGACCCGCTCACAGGGACTGGCCCCCGCAGCCCTGACCCGCTCACAGGGACTAGACCCCGCAGCCCTTGCCCGCTCACAGGGACTGGCCCCCGCAGCCCTGACCCCCTGACAGCTATTTGCCACCGCAGCCCTCACCCGCTCACAGGGACTGGCCCCCGCAGCCATGACACGATCACAGGCACTGTCCCCCGCAGCCCTGTCCCGTTGACATGGAATGGCCCCCGCAGCCATGTCCCGCCACAGGGACTGGCCCCCGCATTCCTGTCCCGCTCCCAGGTACTGGTCCCCGCAGCCCTGACCCCCTGACAGCTATTTGCCACCGCAGCCCTCACCCGCTCACAGGGACTGGTCCCCGCAGCCCTGACCCGCTCCCAGGGACTGGCCCCCGCAGCCCTGACCCCCTGACAGCTATTTGCCACCGCAGCCGTCACCCGCTCACAGGGACTGGCCCCCTCAGCCCTGACCCGCTCCCAGGGACTGGCCCCCGCAGCCCTGACCCGCTCTCAGGGGCTGGCCCCCGCAGCCCTGACCCGCTCACAGGGACTGGCCCCCGCAGCCCCGACCCGCTCACAGGGACTGGCGCCCGCAGCCCTGACCCGCTCACAGGGACTGGCGCCCGCAGCCCTGACCCGCTCACAGGGACTTGCGCCCGCAGCCCTGACCCGCTCACAGGGACTGGCGCCCGCAGCCCTGACCCGCTCACAGGGACTGTCCCCCGCAGCCCTGACCCTCTCACAGGGACTGTCCCCCGCAGCCCTTACCCGCTCACAGGGACTGGCCCCCGCAGCCCTGACCCGCTCACAGGGACTGGCCCCCGCAGCCCTGACCCGCTCACAGGGTCTGGCCCCCGCACCCCTGACCCGCTCACAGGGACTGGCCCCCACAGCCCTGACCCGCTGCCAGGGACTGGCCCCCGCAGCCCTGACCCGCTCTCAGGGTCTGGCCCCCGCAGCCCTGAACCGCTCACACGGACTGGCCCCCGCAGCCCTCACCCGCTCTCAGGGACTGGCCCCCGCAGCCCTGACCCGCTCACAGGGACTGGCCCCCGCAACCCTGACCCGCTGCCAGGGACTGGCCCCCGCAGCCCTCACCCGCTCACAGGGACTGACCCCCGCAGCCCCGACCCCCTCACAGGGACTGGCCCCCGCAGCCCTGACCCGCTCACAGGGACTGGCCCCCGCAGCCCTGACCCGCTGACATGGACTGGCCCCCGCAGCCCTGTCCCGCCACAGGGACTGGCCTACGCAGACCTGTGCGGCTGATAGGGACTGGCCCCCGCAGCCCTTACCCTCTGCAAGCTATTTGTCACCGCAGCTCTGACCCGCTCACAGGGACTGGTCCCTGCAGCCCTGACCCGCTCACAGAGACTGGCCCCCGCAGCCCTGACCCGCTCACAGGGACTGGTCCCCGCAGCCCTGACCCGCTCACAGGGACTGGCCCCCGCAGCCCTGAACCGCTCAAAGGGAATGGCCCCCGCAGCCCTGACCCGCTCACAGGGACTGGTCCCCGCAGGCCTGACCCCCTGACAGGGACTGGTCCCCGCAGCCCTGACGCGCTCACAGGGACTGGTCCCCGCAGCCCTGACCCGCTCACAGGGACTGGCCCCCACAGCCCTGACCCCCTGACAGCTATTTGCCACCGCAGCCCTCATCCGCTCACAGGGACTGGCCCCCGCAGCCCTGACCCGCTCCCAGGGACTCGCCCCCGCAGCCCTGACCCGCTCCCAGGTACTGGCCCCCGCAGCCCTGACGCGCTCCCAGGGACTGGCCCCCGCAGCCCTGACCCGCTCACAGGGACTGGCCCCCGCAGCCCTGACCCGCTCACAGGGACTGGCCCCCGCAGCCCTGACCCGCTCTCAGGGTCTGGCCCCCGCAGCCCTGAACCGCTCCCAGGGACTGGCCCCCGCAGCCATGACATGATCACAGGCACTGTCCCCCGCAGCCCAGTCCCGCTGACATGGACTGGCCCCCGCAGCCCTGTCCCGCCACAGGGACTGGCCCCCGCAGCCCTGTCCCGCTGACATGGACTGGCCCCCGCAGCCCTGACCCGCTCCCAGGTACTTGCCCCCGCAGCCCAGACCGGCTCCCAGGGACTGGCCCCCGCAGCCCTGACCCGCTCCCAGGGACTGGCCCCCACAGCCCAGACCCGCTCACAGGGACTGGCCCCCGCAGCCCTGACCCGCTCACAGGGACTTGCCCCCGCAGCCCTGACCCGCTCACAGGGACTGGCCCCCGCAGCCCTGAACCGCTCCCAGGGACTGGCCCCCGCAGCCCTGACCCGCTCCCAGGGACTGGCCCCCGCAGCCCTGACCCGCTCACAGGTACTGGCCCCCGCAGCCCTGACCCGCTCACAGGTGCTGGCCCCCGCTGCCCTGACCCGCTCACAGGTGCTGGCCCCCGCAGCCCTGACCCGCTCACAGGGTCTGGCCCCCGCAGCCCTGGCCCGCTCACAGGGACTGGCCCCCGCTGCCCTGGCCCGCTCACAGGTTCTAGCCCCCGCAGCCCTGGCCCGCTGACAGGGACTGGCCCCCGCAGCCCTGACCCGCTCACAGGGACCGGCCCCCGCAGTCCTGACCCCCTCACAGGGACCGGCCCCTGTAGCCCTCACCCGCTCACAGGGACCGGCCCCCGCAGCCCTGACCCCCTCACACGGACCGCCCCCCGCATCCCTGACCCGCTCACAGGGTGCGGCCCCCGCAGCCCTGTCCCGCTGACATGGACTGGCCCCCGCAGCCCTGTCCCGCTGACATGGACTGGCCCCCGCAGCCCTGACCCGCTCACAGGGACTGGCCCCCGCAGCCCTGACCCGCTCACAGGGTCTGGCCCCCGCAGCCCTGGCCCGCTCACAGGGACTGGCCCCCGCAGCCCTGGCCCGCTCCCAGGGACTGGCCCCCGCAGCCCTGACCCCCTAACAGCTATTTGCCACCGAAACTCTCACCCGCTCACACGGACTGGCCCCCGCAGCCCTGACCCGCTCCCAGGGACTGGCCCCCGCAGCCCTGAAGCGCTCCCAGGGACTGGCCCCCGCAGCCCAGACCCGCTCACAGGGACTGACCCCCGCAGCCCCGACCCCCTCACAGGGACTGGCACCCGCAGCCCTGACCCGCTCACAGGGACTGGCCCCCGCAGCCCTGACCCGCTGACATGGACTGGCCCCCGCAGCCCTGTCCCGCCACAGGGACTGGCCTACGCAGACCTGTGCGGCTGATAGGGACTGGCCCCCGCAGCCCTGATCCTCTGCAAGCTATTTGCCACCGCAGCTCTGACCCGCTCACAGGGACTGGCCCCTGCAGCCCTGACCCGCTCACAGAGACTGGCCCCCGCAGCCCTGACCCGCTCACAGGGACTGGGCCCCGCAGCCCTGACCCGCTCACAGGGACTGGCCCCCGCAGCCCTGAACCGCTCAAAGGGAATGGCCCCCGCAGCCCTGACCCGCTCACAGGGACTGGTCCCCGCAGGCCTGACCCCCTGACAGGGACTGGTCCCCGCAGCCCTGACGCGCTCACAGGGACTGGTCCCCGCAGCCCTGACCCGCTCACAGGGACTGGCCCCCACAGCCCTGACCCCCTGTCAGCTATTTGCCACCGCAGCCCTCATCCGCTCACAGGGACTGGCCCCCGCAGCCCTGACCCGCTCCCAGGGACTTGCCCCCGCAGCCCTGATGCGCTCACAGGGACTGTCCCCCGCAGCCCTGATCCGCTCCCAGGGACTGGCCCCGGCAGCCCTGACCCGCTCCCAGGGACTGGCCCCGGCAGCCCTGACCCGCTCCCAGGGACTGGCCCCCGCATCCCTGACCCGCTCACAGGGTCTGGCCCCCGCAGCCCTGACCCGCTCACAGGGACTGGCCCCCGCAGCCCTGAACCGCTCCCAGGGACTGGCCCCCGCAGCCCTGACCCGCTCTCAGGGTCTGGCCCCCGCAGCCCTGAACCGCTCACACGGACTGCCCCCCGCAGCCCTGACCCGCACACAGGGACTGGCCCCCGCAGCCCTGACCCGCTCACAGGAACTGGCCCCCGCAGCCCTGACCCGCTCACAGGGACTAGACCCCGCAGCCCTTGCCCGCTCACAGGGACTGGCCCCCGCAGCCCTGACCCCCTGACAGCTATTTGCCACCGCAGCCCTCACCCGCTCACAGGGACTGGCCCCCGCAGCCATGACACGATCACAGGCACTGTCCCCCGCAGCCCTGTCCCGTTGACATGGAATGGCCCCCGCAGCCATGTCCCGCCACAGGGACTGGCCCCCGCATTCCTGTCCCGCTCCCAGGTACTGGTCCCCGCAGCCCTGACCCCCTGACAGCTATTTGCCACCGCAGCCCTCACCCGCTCACAGGGACTGGTCCCCGCAGCCCTGACCCGCTCCCAGGGACTGGCCCCCGCAGCCCTGACCCCCTGACAGCTATTTGCCACCGCAGCCGTCACCCGCTCACAGGGACTGGCCCCCTCAGCCCTGACCCGCTCCCAGGGACTGGCCCCCGCAGCCCTGACCCGCTCTCAGGGGCTGGCCCCCGCAGCCCTGACCCGCTCACAGGGACTGGCCCCCGCAGCCCCGACCCGCTCACAGGGACTGGCGCCCGCAGCCCTGACCCGCTCACAGGGACTGGCGCCCGCAGCCCTGACCCGCTCACAGGGACTTGCGCCCGCAGCCCTGACCCGCTCACAGGGACTGGCGCCCGCAGCCCTGACCCGCTCACAGGGACTGTCCCCCGCAGCCCTGACCCTCTCACAGGGACTGTCCCCCGCAGCCCTTACCCGCTCACAGGGACTGGCCCCCGCAGCCCTGACCCGCTCACAGGGACTGGCCCCCGCAGCCCTGACCCGCTCACAGGGTCTGGCCCCCGCACCCCTGACCCGCTCACAGGGACTGGCCCCCACAGCCCTGACCCGCTGCCAGGGACTGGCCCCCGCAGCCCTGACCCGCTCTCAGGGTCTGGCCCCCGCAGCCCTGAACCGCTCACACGGACTGGCCCCCGCAGCCCTCACCCGCTCTCAGGGACTGGCCCCCGCAGCCCTGACCCGCTCACAGGGACTGGCCCCCGCAACCCTGACCCGCTGCCAGGGACTGGCCCCCGCAGCCCTCACCCGCTCACAGGGACTGACCCCCGCAGCCCCGACCCCCTCACAGGGACTGGCCCCCGCAGCCCTGACCCGCTCACAGGGACTGGCCCCCGCAGCCCTGACCCGCTGACATGGACTGGCCCCCGCAGCCCTGTCCCGCCACAGGGACTGGCCTACGCAGACCTGTGCGGCTGATAGGGACTGGCCCCCGCAGCCCTTACCCTCTGCAAGCTATTTGTCACCGCAGCTCTGACCCGCTCACAGGGACTGGTCCCTGCAGCCCTGACCCGCTCACAGAGACTGGCCCCCGCAGCCCTGACCCGCTCACAGGGACTGGTCCCCGCAGCCCTGACCCGCTCACAGGGACTGGCCCCCGCAGCCCTGAACCGCTCAAAGGGAATGGCCCCCGCAGCCCTGACCCGCTCACAGGGACTGGTCCCCGCAGGCCTGACCCCCTGACAGGGACTGGTCCCCGCAGCCCTGACGCGCTCACAGGGACTGGTCCCCGCAGCCCTGACCCGCTCACAGGGACTGGCCCCCACAGCCCTGACCCCCTGACAGCTATTTGCCACCGCAGCCCTCATCCGCTCACAGGGACTGGCCCCCGCAGCCCTGACCCGCTCCCAGGGACTCGCCCCCGCAGCCCTGACCCGCTCCCAGGTACTGGCCCCCGCAGCCCTGACGCGCTCCCAGGGACTGGCCCCCGCAGCCCTGACCCGCTCACAGGGACTGGCCCCCGCAGCCCTGACCCGCTCACAGGGACTGGCCCCCGCAGCCCTGACCCGCTCTCAGGGTCTGGCCCCCGCAGCCCTGAACCGCTCCCAGGGACTGGCCCCCGCAGCCATGACATGATCACAGGCACTGTCCCCCGCAGCCCAGTCCCGCTGACATGGACTGGCCCCCGCAGCCCTGTCCCGCCACAGGGACTGGCCCCCGCAGCCCTGTCCCGCTGACATGGACTGGCCCCCGCAGCCCTGACCCGCTCCCAGGTACTTGCCCCCGCAGCCCAGACCGGCTCCCAGGGACTGGCCCCCGCAGCCCTGACCCGCTCCCAGGGACTGGCCCCCACAGCCCAGACCCGCTCACAGGGACTGGCCCCCGCAGCCCTGACCCGCTCACAGGGACTTGCCCCCGCAGCCCTGACCCGCTCTCAGGGACTGGCCCCCGCAGCCCTGAACCGCTCCCAGGGACTGGCCCCCGCAGCCCTGACCCGCTCCCAGGGACTGGCCCCCGCAGCCCTGACCCGCTCACAGGTACTGGCCCCCGCAGCCCTGACCCGCTCACAGGTGCTGGCCCCCGCTGCCCTGACCCGCTCACAGGTGCTGGCCCCCGCAGCCCTGACCCGCTCACAGGGTCTGGCCCCCGCAGCCCTGGCCCGCTCACAGGGACTGGCCCCCGCTGCCCTGGCCCGCTCACAGGTTCTAGCCCCCGCAGCCCTGGCCCGCTGACAGGGACTGGCCCCCGCAGCCCTGACCCGCTCACAGGGACCGGCCCCCGCAGTCCTGACCCCCTCACAGGGACCGGCCCCTGTAGCCCTCACCCGCTCACAGGGACCGGCCCCCGCAGCCCTGACCCCCTCACACGGACCGCCCCCCGCATCCCTGACCCGCTCACAGGGTGCGGCCCCCGCAGCCCTGTCCCGCTGACATGGACTGGCCCCCGCAGCCCTGTCCCGCTGACATGGACTGGCCCCCGCAGCCCTGACCCGCTCACAGGGACTGGCCCCCGCAGCCCTGACCCGCTCACAGGGTCTGGCCCCCGCAGCCCTGGCCCGCTCACAGGGACTGGCCCCCGCAGCCCTGGCCCGCTCCCAGGGACTGGCCCCCGCAGCCCTGACCCCCTAACAGCTATTTGCCACCGAAACTCTCACCCGCTCACACGGACTGGCCCCCGCAGCCCTGACCCGCTCCCAGGGACTGGCCCCCGCAGCCCTGAAGCGCTCCCAGGGACTGGCCCCCGCAGCCCAGACCCGCTCACAGGGACTGACCCCCGCAGCCCCGACCCCCTCACAGGGACTGGCACCCGCAGCCCTGACCCGCTCACAGGGACTGGCCCCCGCAGCCCTGACCCGCTGACATGGACTGGCCCCCGCAGCCCTGTCCCGCCACAGGGACTGGCCTACGCAGACCTGTGCGGCTGATAGGGACTGGCCCCCGCAGCCCTGATCCTCTGCAAGCTATTTGCCACCGCAGCTCTGACCCGCTCACAGGGACTGGCCCCTGCAGCCCTGACCCGCTCACAGAGACTGGCCCCCGCAGCCCTGACCCGCTCACAGGGACTGGGCCCCGCAGCCCTGACCCGCTCACAGGGACTGGCCCCCGCAGCCCTGAACCGCTCAAAGGGAATGGCCCCCGCAGCCCTGACCCGCTCACAGGGACTGGTCCCCGCAGGCCTGACCCCCTGACAGGGACTGGTCCCCGCAGCCCTGACGCGCTCACAGGGACTGGTCCCCGCAGCCCTGACCCGCTCACAGGGACTGGCCCCCACAGCCCTGACCCCCTGTCAGCTATTTGCCACCGCAGCCCTCATCCGCTCACAGGGACTGGCCCCCGCAGCCCTGACCCGCTCCCAGGGACTTGCCCCCGCAGCCCTGATGCGCTCACAGGGACTGTCCCCCGCAGCCCTGATCCGCTCCCAGGGACTGGCCCCGGCAGCCCTGACCCGCTCCCAGGGACTGGCCCCGGCAGCCCTGACCCGCTCCCAGGGACTGGCCCCCGCATCCCTGACCCGCTCACAGGGTCTGGCCCCCGCAGCCCTGACCCGCTCACAGGGACTGGCCCCCGCAGCCCTGAACCGCTCCCAGGGACTGGCCCCCGCAGCCCTGACCCGCTCTCAGGGTCTGGCCCCCGCAGCCCTGAACCGCTCACACGGACTGCCCCCCGCAGCCCTGACCCGCACACAGGGACTGGCCCCCGCAGCCCTGACCCGCTCACAGGAACTGGCCCCCGCAGCCCTGACCCGCTCACAGGGACTGGCCCCCGCAGCCCTGACCCGCTCACAGGGACTGGCCCCCGCAGCCCTGACCCGCTCACAGGGACTAGACCCCGCAGCCCTGACCCGCTCACAGGGACTGGCCCCCGCAGCCCTGACCCGCTCACAGGGACTGGCCCCCGCAGCCCTGACCCGCTCACAGGGTCTGGCCCCCGCAGCCCTGGCCCGCTCACAGGGACTGGCCCCCGCAGCCCTGGCCCGCTCACAGGTTTCGGCCCCCGCAGCCCTGACCCGCTCACAGTGACTGGCCCCCGCAGCCCTGACCCGCTCTGAGGGACCGGCCCCCGCAGCCCTGACCCGCTCACAGGGACCGGCCCCTGCAGCCCTCACCCGCTCACAGGGACTGGCTCCCGCAGCCCTGACTCCCTGACAGCTATTTGCCACCGCAGCCCTCACCCGCTCACAGGGACTGGCCCCCGCAGCCCTGACCCGCTCCCAGGGACTGGCCCCCGCAGCCCTGACCCGCTCCCAGGGACTGGCCCCCGCAGCCCTGACCCGCTCCCAGGGACTGGCCCCCGCAGTGCTGACCCGCTCCCAGGTACTTGCCCCCGCAGCCCAGACCGGCTCCCAGGGACTGGCCCCCGCAGCCCTGACCCGCTCCCAGGGACTGGCCCCCGCAGCCCTGACCCGCTCACAGGGACTGGCCCCCGCAGCCCTGACCCGCTCACAGGGACTGGCCGCCGCAGCCCTGACCCGCTCACAGGGACTGGCCCCCGCAGCCCTGAACCGCTCCCAGGGACTGGCCCCCGCAGCCCTGACCCGCTCACAGGGACTTGCCCCCGCAGCCCAGACCGGCTCCCAGGGACTGGCCCCCGCAGCCCTGACCCGCTCCCAGGGACTGGCCCCCGCAGCCCTGACCCGCTCACAGCGACTGGCCCCCGCAGCCCTGACCCGCTCACAGGGACTGGCCCCCGCAGCCCTGACCCGCTCACAGGGTCTGGCCCCCGCAGCCCTGGCCCGCTCACAGGGACTGGCCCCCGCAGCCCTGGCCCGCTCACAGGGTCTAGCCCCCGCAGCCCTGGCCCGCTCACAGGGTCTGGCCCCCGCAGCCCTGACCCGCTCACAGTGACTGGCCCCCGCAGCCCTGACCCGCTCTGAGGGACCGGCCCCCGCAGCCCTGACCCGCTCACAGGGACCGGCCCCTGTAGCCCTCACCCGCTCACAGGGACCGGCCCCCGCAGCCCTGACCCCCTCACAGGGACTGGCCCCCGCATCCCTGACCCGCTCACAGGGACCGGCCCCCGCAGCCCTGACCCGCTCACAGGGACCGGCCCCCGCAGCCCTGGCCCGCTGACATGGACTGGCCCCCGCAGCCCTGACCCGCTCACAGGGACTGGTCCCCGCAGCCCTGACCCGCTCACAGGTACTGGCCCCCGCAGCCCTGGCCCGCTCACAGGGACTGGCCCCCGCAGCCCTGGCCCGCTCACAGGGTCTGGCCCCCGCAGCCCTGGCCCGCTCACAGGGACTGGCCCCCGCAGCCCTGGCCCGCTCACAGGGACTGGCCCCCGCAGCCCTGACCCCCTGACAGCTATTTGCCACCGCAGCCCTCACCCGCTCACAGGGACTGGCCCCCGCAGCCCTCTCCCGCTCCGAGGGTCTGGCCCCCGCAGCCCTGACCCGCTCCCAGGGACTGGCCCCCGCAGCCCTGAACCGCTCCCAGGGACTGGCCCCCGCAGCCCTGACCCGCTCCCAGGTACTGGCCCCCGCAGCCCAGACCGGCTCCCAGGGACTGGCACGCGCAGCCCTGACCCGCTCCCAGGGACTGGCCCCCGCAGCCCTGACCCGCTCACAGGGACTGGCCCCCGCAGCCCTCACCCGCTCCCAGGGACTGGCCCCCGCAGCCCTGACCCGCTCACAGGGACCGGCCCCCGGCGCCCTGGCCCGCTCACAGGGACAGGCCCCCGCAGCCCTGGCCCCCGCAGCCCTGACCCGCTGACAGTGACTGGTCCCCGCAGCCCTGACCCCCTGACAGGGACTGGTCCCCGCAGCCCTGACCCGCTCACAGGGACTGGCCCCTGCAGCCCTGACCCGCTCACAGGGACTGGTCCCTGCAGCCATGACCCGCTCCCAGGGACTGGCCCCCGCAGCCCTGACCCCCTGACAGCTATTTGCCACCGCAGCCCTCACCCGCTCACAGGGACTGGTCCCCGCAGCCCTGACCCGCTCCCAGGGACTGGCCCCCGCCGCCCTGACCCCCTGACAGCTATTTGCCACCGCAGCCCTCACCCGCTCACAGGGACTGGCCCCCGCATCCCTGACCCGCTCCCAGGGACTGGCCCCCGCAGCCCTGACAGGCTCCCAGGGACTGGCCCCCGCAGCCCTGAACCGCTCCCAGGGACTGGCCCCCGCAGCCCTGACCCGCTCCCAGGTACTTGCCCCCGCAGCCTACACCGGCTCCCATGGACTGGCCCCCGCAGCCCTGACCCGCTCCTAGGGACTGGCCCCCGCAGCCCTGACCCGCTCACAGGGACTGGCCCCCGCAGCCCTGACCCGCTCACAGGGACTGGCCCCCGCAGCCCTGACCCGCTCACATGGACTGGCCCCCGCAGCCCTGACCCGCTCACAGGGTCTGGCCCCCGCAGCCCTGGCCCGCTCACAGGGACTGGCCCCCGCAGCCCTGGCCCGCTCACAGGGTCTGGCCCCCGCAGCCCTGACCCGCTCACGGGGACTGGCCCCCGCAGCCCTGACCCGCTCACAGGGACTGGGCCCCGCAGCCCTGACACTCTCACAGGGACTGGCCCCCGCAGCCCTGACCCGCTCACAGGGACTGGCCCCCGCAGCCCTCCCCCGCTCGCAGCGACTGGCCCCCGCAGCCCTGACCCGCTCACAGGGACCGGCCCCCGTAGCCCTGGCCCGCTCACAGGGACAGGCCCCCGCAGCCCTGACCCGCTCACAGGGACTGGCCCCCGCAGCCCTGACCCGCTGACAGGGACTGGCCCCCGCAGCCGTTGCCCGCTCACAGGGACTGGCCCCCGCAGCCCTGACCCGCTCCCAGGGACTGGCCCCGGCAGCCCTGATCCGCTCCCAGGGACTGGCCCCGGCAGCCCTGACCCGCTCCCAGGGACTGGCCCCGGCAGCCCTGACCCGCTCCCAGGGACTGGCCCCCGCATCCCTGACCCGCTCCCAGGGACCGGCCCCCGCAGCCCTGACCCGCTCCCAGGGACCTGACCCCGCAGCCCTGACCCGCTCCCAGGACCTGACCCCGCAGCCCTGACCCGCTGACATGGACTGGCCCCCGCAGCCCTGTCCCGCCACAGGGACTGGCCTACGCAGACCTGTGCGAACGACAGGGACTGGCCCCCAAGCCCTGACCCTCGGACAGCTAATTGCCACCGTAGCCCTGAACCGCTCACAGGGACTGGCCCCCGCAGCCCTGACCTGCTCACAGGGACTGGCCCCCGCAGCCCTGACCCGCTCACAGGGACTGGCCCACGCAGCCCTGACCCGCTCACTGGCACTGGTCCCCGCAGGCCTGACCCCCTGACAGGGACTGGTCCCCACAGCCCTGACCCGCTCACAGGGACTGGTCCCCGCAGCCCTGACCCGCTCCCAGGGACTGGCCCCCGCAGCCCTGATCCGCTCCCAGGGACTGGCCCCGGCAGCCCTGACCCGCTCCCAGGGACTGGCCCCGGCAGCCCTGACCCGCTCCCAGGAACTGGCCCCCGCATCCCTGACCCGCTCCCAGGGACCGGCCCCCGCAGCCCTGACCCGCTGACAGGGACTGGTCCCAGCAGCCCTTGCCCGCTTACGAGGACTGGCCCCCGCAGCCCTGACCCGCTCACAGGGACTGGCCCCCGCAGCCGTCACCCGCTCTCAGGACTGGCCCCCGCAGCCCTGACCCGCTCCCAGGGACTGGCCCCCGCAGCCCTGACCCGCTCTCAGTGTCTGGCCCCCGCAGCCCTGACCCGCTCCCAGGGACTGGCCCCCGCAGCCCTGACCCGCTCACAGGGACTGGCCCCCGCAGCCCTGACCCCCTCCCAGGGACTGGCCCCCGCAGTCCTGACCCGCTCACAGGGACTGGACCCCGCAGCCCTGACCTGCTGACAGGGACTGGCCCCCGCAGCCCTCACCCGCTCACAGGGACTGGCCCACGCAGCCCTGACCCGCTCACAGGGACCGGCCCCCGCAGCCCTGACCCGCTCCCAGGGACCTGCCCCCGCAGCCCTGACCCGCTGACAGAGACTGGTCCCCGCAGCCCTTGCCCGCTCACGGGGACTGGCCCCCGCAGCCCTGACCCGCTCACGGGGACTGGCCCCCACACCCCTGACCTGCTCACGGGGACTGGCCCCCGCAGCGCTGACACGCTCACGGGGACTGGCCCCCGCAGCCCTGACCCGCTGACATGGACTGGCCCCTGCAGCCCTGTCCCGCCACAGGGACTGGCCTACGCAGACCTGTGCGACCGACAGGGACTGGCCCCCGCAGCCCTGACCCTCGGACAGCTAATTGCCACCGTAGCCCTGAACCGCTCACAGGGACTGGCCCCCGCAGCCCTGACCTGCTCACAGGGACTGGCCCCCGCAGCCCTGACCCGCTCACAGGGACTGTCCCACGCAGCCCTGACCCGCTCACAGGGACTGGTCCCCGCAGCCCTGACCCGCTCCCAGGGACTGGCCCCGGCAGCCGTGATCCGCTCCCAGGGACTGGCCCCGGCAGCCCTGACCCGCTCCCAGGGACTTGCCCCGGCAGCCCTGACCCGCTCCCAGGGACTGGCCCCCGCATCCCTGACCCGCTCCCAGGGACCGGCCCCCGCAGCCCTGACCCGCTCCCAGGGACCTGACCCCGCAGCCCTGACCCGCTCCCTGGGACTGGCCCCCGCAGCCCTGACCCGCTGACATGGACTGGCCCCCGCAGCCCTGTCCCGCCACACGGACTGGCCTACGCAGACCTGTGCGACCGACAGGGACTGACCCCCGCAGCCCTGACCCGCTCCCAGGGACCGGCCCCCGCAGCCCTGACCCGCTCCCAGGGACCTGACCCCGCAGCCCTGACCCGCTCCCAGGGACTGGCCCACGCAGCCCAGACCGTCTCCCAGGGACTGGCCCCCGTAGCCCCGACCCGCTCACGGGGACTGGCCCCCGCAGCCGTGACCCGCTCACGGGGACTGGCCCCCGCAGTCCTGACCCGCTCACGGGGACTGGCCCCCGCAGCCCTGACCCGCTCAGGGGGACTGGTCCCCGCAGCCCAGACCCGCTCACGGGGACTGGCCCCCGCAGCCCTGACCCGCTCATGGGGACTGGCCCCCGCATCCATGACACGATCACAGGCACTGTCCCCGGCAGCCCTGTCCCGCTGACATGGACTGGCCCCCGCAGCCCTGTCCCGCCACAGGGACTGGCCCCGGCAGCCCTGTCCCGCCACAGGGACTGGCCTACGCAGACCTGTGCGGCTGACAGGGACTGGCCCCTGCAGCCCTGACCCGCTCACAGGGACTGGCCCCCGCAGCCCTGACCCGCTCACAGGTACTGGCCCCCGCAGCCCTGGCCCGCTCACAGGGACTGGCCCCCGCAGCCCTGGCCCGCTCACAGGGACTGGCCCCCGCAGCCCTGGCCCGCTCACAGGGACTGGCCCCCGCAGCCCTGGCCCGCTCACAGGGACTGGCCCCCGCAGCCCTGACCCCCTGACAGCTATTTGCCACCGCAGCCCTCACCCGCTCACAGGGACTGGCCCCCGCAGCCCTCTCCCGCTCCGAGGGACTGGCCCCCGCAGCCCTGACCCGCTCCCAGGGACTGGCCCCCGCAGCCCTGAACCGCTCCCAGGGACTGGCCCCCGCAGCCCTGACCCGCTCCCAGGTACTGGCCCCCGCAGCCCAGACCGGCTCCCAGGGACTGGCACGCGCAGCCCTGACCCGCTCCCAGGGACTGGCCCCCGCAGCCCTGACCCGCTCACAGGGACCGGCCCCCGGCGCCCTGGCCCGCTCACAGGGACTGGCCCCCGCAGCCCTGGCCCCCGCAGCCCTGACCCGCTGACAGTGACTGGTCCCCGCAGCCCTGACCCCCTGACAGGGACTGGTCCCCGCAGCCCTGACCCGCTCACAGGGACTGGCCCCTGCAGCCCTGACCCGCTCACAGGGACTGGTCCCTGCAGCCATGACCCGCTCCCAGGGACTGGCCCCCGCAGCCCTGACCCCCTGACAGCTATTTGCCACCGCAGCCCTCACCCGCTCACAGGGACTGGTCCCCGCAGCCCTGACCCGCTCCCAGGGACTGGCCCCCGCCGCCCTGACCCCCTGACAGCTATTTGCCACCGCAGCCCTCACCCGCTCACAGGGACTGGCCCCCGCATCCCTGACCCGCTCCCAGGGACTGGCCCCCGCAGCCCTGACAGGCTCCCAGGGACTGGCCCCCGCAGCCCTGAACCGCTCCCAGGGACTGGCCCCCGCAGCCCTGACCCGCTCCCAGGTACTTGCCCCCGCAGCCTACACCGGCTCCCATGGACTGGCCCCCGCAGCCCTGACCCGCTCCTAGGGACTGGCCCCCGCAGCCCTGACCCGCTCACAGGGACTGGCCCCCGCAGCCCTGACCCGCTCACAGGGACTGGCCCCCGCAGCCCTGACCCGCTCACAGGGACTGGCCCCCGCAGCCCTGACCCGCTCACAGGGACTGGCCCCCGCAGCCCTGACCCGCTCACAGGGACTGGGCCCCGCAGCCCTGACACTCTCACAGGGACTGGCCCCCGCAGCCCTGACCCGCTCACAGGGACTGGCCCCCGCAGCCCTCCCCCGCTCCCAGCGACTGGCCCCCGCAGCCCTGACCCGCTCACAGGGACCGGCCCCCGTAGCCCTGGCCCGCTCACAGGGACAGGCCCCCGCAGCCCTGACCCGCTCACAGGGACTGGCCCCCGCAGCCCTGACCCGCTGACAGGGACTGGCCCCCGCAGCAGTTGCCCGCTCACAGGGACTGGCCCCCGCAGCCCTGACCCGCTCCCAGGGACTGGCCCCGGCAGCCCTGATCCGCTCCCAGGGACTGGCCCCGGCAGCCCTGACCCGCTCCCAGGGACTGGCCCCGGCAGCCCTGACCCGCTCCCAGGGACTGGCCCCCGCATCCCTGACCCGCTCCCAGGGACCGGCCCCCGCAGCCCTGACCCGCTCCCAGGGACCTGACCCCGCAGCCCTGACCCGCTCCCAGGGACCTGACCCCGCAGCCCTGACCCGCTGACATGGCCTGGCCCCCGCAGCCCTGTCCCGCCACAGGGACTGGCCTACGCAGACCTGTGCGAACGACAGGGACTGGCCCCCGCAGCCCTGACCCTCGGACAGCTAATTGCCACCGTAGCCCTGAACCGCTCACAGGGACTGGCCCCCGCAGCCCTGACCTGCTCACAGGGACTGGCCCCCGCAGCCCTGACCCGCTCACTGGCACTGGTCCCCGCAGGCCTGACCCCCTGACAGGGACTGGTCCCCACAGCCCTGACCCGCTCACAGGGACTGGTCCCCGCAGCCCTGACCCGCTCCCAGGGACTGGCCCCCGCAGCCCTGATCCGCTCCCAGGGACTGGCCCCGGCAGCCCTGACCCGCTCCCAGGGACTGGCCCCGGCAGCCCTGACCCGCTCCCAGGAACTGGCCCCCGCATCCCTGACCCGCTCCCAGGGACCGGCCCCCGCAGCCCTGACCCGCTGACAGGGACTGGTCCCAGCAGCCCTTGCCCGCTTACGAGGACAGGCCCCCGCAGCCCTGACCCGCTCACAGGGACTGGCCCCCGCAGCCGTCACCCGCTCTCAGGACTGGCCCCCGCAGCCCTGACCCGCTCCCAGGGTCTGGCCCCCGCAGCCCTGACCCGCTCTCAGTGTCTGGCCCCCGCAGCCCTGACCCGCTCACAGGGACTGGCCCCCGCAGCCCTGACCCGCTCACAGGGACCGGCCCCCGCAGCCCTGACCCCCTCCCAGGGACTGGCCCCCGCAGTCCTGACCCGCTCACAGGGACTGGCCCCCGCAGCCCTGACCCGCTGACAGGGACTGGCCCCCGCAGCCCTTGCCCGCTCACAGGGACTGGCCCCCTCAGCCCTGACCCCCTGACAGCTATTTGCCACTGCAGCCCTCACCCGCTCACAGGGACTGGCCCCCCGCAGGCCTGACCCGCTCCCAGGGACTGGCCCCCGCAGCCCTGACCCGCTCCCAGGGACTGGCCCCCGCAGCCCTGACCCGCTCCCAGGGACTGGCCCCCGCAGCCCTGACCCGATCCAAGGGACTGGCCCCCGCAGCCCTGACCCGCTGACAGGGACTGGCCCCCGCAGCCCTCACCCGCTCACAGGGACTGGCCCACGCAGCCCTGACCCGCTCACAGGGACCGGCCCCCGCAGCCCTGACCCGCTCCCAGGGACCTGCCCCCGCAGCCCTGACCCGCTGACAGGGACTGGTCCCCGCAGCCCTTGCCCGCTCACGGGGACTGGCCCCCGCAGCCCTGACCCGCTCACGGGGACTGGCCCCCGCAGCCCTGACCCGCTCACGGGGACTGGCCCCCGCACCCCTGACCTGCTCACGGGGACTGGCCCCCGCAGCGCTGACACGCTCACGGGGACTGGCCCCCGCAGCCCTGACCCGCTGACATGGACTGGCCCCTGCAGCCCTGTCCCGCCACAGGGACTGGCCTACGCAGACCTGTGCGACCGACAGGGACTGGCCCCCGTAGCCCTGACCCTCGGACAGCTAATTGCCACCGTAGCCCTGAACCGCTCACAGGGACTGGCCCCCGCAGCCCTGACCTGCTCACAGGGACTGGCCCCCGCAGCCCTGACCCCCTCACAGGGACTGTCCCACGCAGCCCTGACCCGCTCACAGGGACTGGTCCCCGCAGGCCTGACCCCCTGACAGGGACTGGTCCCCACAGCCCTGACCCGCTCACAGGGACTGGTCCCCGCAGCCCTGACCCGCTCCCAGGGACTGGCCCCGGCAGCCGTGATCCGCTCCCAGGGACTGGCCCCGGCAGCCCTGACCCGCTCCCAGGGACTTGCCCCGGCAGCCCTGACCCGCTCCCAGGGACTGGCCCCCGCATCCCTGACCCGCTCCCAGGGACCGGCCCCCGCAGCCCTGACCCGCTCCCTGGGACTGGCCCCCGCAGCCCTGACCCGCTCCCTGGGACTGGCCCCCGCAGCCCTGACCCGCTGACATGGACTGGCCCCCGCAGCCCTGTCCCGCCACAGGGACTGGCCTACGCAGACCTGTGCGACCGACAGGGACTGACCCCCGCAGCCCTGACCCGCTCCCAGGGACCGGCCCCCGCAGCCGTCACCCGCTCACAGGGACTGGCCCCCGCAGCCCTGACCCGCTCCCAGGGACTGGCCCCCGCAGGCCTGACCCCCTCTCAGGGTCTGGCCCCCGCAGCCCTGACCCGCTCCCAGGGACCTGCCCCCACAGCCCTGACCCGCTCCCAGGGACCGGCCCCCGCAGCCCTGACCCGCTCACGGGGACTGGCCCCCGCAGCCGTGACCCGCTCACGGGGACTGGCCCCCGCAGCCCTGACCCGCTCACGGGGACTGGCCCCCGCAGCCCTGACCCGCTCAGGGGGACTGGTCCCCGCAGCCCAGACCCGCTCACGGGGACTGGCCCCCGCAGCCCTGACCCGCTCATGGGGACTGGCCCCCGCATCCATGACACGATCACAGGCACTGTCCCCGGCAGCCCTGTCCCGCTGACATGGACTGGCCCCCGCAGCCCTCACCCGCTCACAGGGACTGGTCCCCGCAGCCTTGACCCGCTCCCAGGGACTGGCCCCCGCAGCCCTGAAGCGCTCCCAGGGACTGGCCCCCGCAGCCCAGACCCGCTCACAGGGACTGGCCCCCGCAGCCCAGACCCGCTCACAGGGACTGGCCCCCGCTGCCCTGACCCGCTCACGGGGACTGGCCCCCGCTGCCCTGACCCGCTAACGGGGACTGGCCCCCGCAGCCCTGACCCGCCCACGGGGACTGGCCCCCGCAGCTCTGACCCGCTCACAGGGACTGTCCCCGCAGCCCTGACCCGCTCCCAGGGACTGGCACCCGCAGCCCTGATCCGCTCCCAGGGACTGGCCCCGGCAGCCCTGACCCGCTCCCAGGGACTGGCCCCGGCAGCCCTGAGCCGCTCCCAGGGACTGGCCCCCGCAGCCCTGACCCGCTGACATGGACTGGCCCCCGCAGCCCTGTCCCGCCACAGGGACTGGCCTACGCAGACCTGTGCGGCCGACAGGGACTGGCCTCCGCAGCCCTGACCCTCGGTCTGCTAATTGCCACCGTAGCCCTGACCCGCTCACAGGGACTGGCCCCCGCAGCCCTGACCCACTCACAGGGACTGGCCCCCGCAGCCCTGACCCGCTCACAGGGACTGGCCCCCGCAGCCCTGACCCGCTCACACGGTCTGGCCCCTGCAGCCCTGACCCGCTCACAGGGACTGGTCCCCGCAGGCCTGACCCACTGACAGGGACTGGTCACCGCGGCCCTGACCCGCTCACAGGGACTGGTCCCCGCAGTCCTGACCCGCTCACAGGGACTGGCCCCCTCAGCCCAGACCCCCTGACAGCTATTTGCCACCGCAGCCCTCACCCGCTCACAGGGACTGGCCCCCCGCAGCCCTGACCTGCTCCCAGGGACTGGCCCCCGCAGCCCTGACCCGCTCCCAGGACTGGCCCCCGCAGCCCTGACCCGCTCCCAGGGACTGGCCCCCGCAGCCCTGACCCGCTCTCAGGGTCTGGCCCCCGCAGCCCTGACCCGCTCCCAGGGACTGGCCCCCGCAGCCCTGACCCGCTCACAGGGACTGGCCCCCGCAGCCCTGACCCCCTCCCAGGCACTGGCCCCCGCAGTCCTGACCCGCTCACAGGGACTGGCCCCCGCAGCCCTGACCCGCTGACAGGGACTGGCCCCCGCAGCCCTTGCCCGCTCACAGGGACTGGCCCCCGCAGCCCTGACCCCCTGACAGCTATTTGCCACCGCAGCCCTCACCCGCTCACAGGGACTGGCCCCCGCAGCCATGACACGATCACAGGCACTGGCGCCCGCAGCCCTGACACGCTCACGAGGACTCGCCCCCGCAGCCCTGACCCGCTCACAGGGACTGGGCCCCGCAGCCCTGACCCGCTCACGGGGACTGGCCCCCGCAGCCCTGACCCGCTCACGGGGACTGGCCCCCGCAGCCCTGACCCGCTCACGGGGACTGGCCTCCGCAGCCCTGACCCGCTCACGGGGACTGGCCCCCGCGGCCGAGACCCGCTCACGGGGACTGGCCCCCGCAGCCCTGACCCGCTCATGGGGACTGGCCCCCGCAGCCCTCACCCGCTCACAGGGACTGGCCCCCGCAGCCCTGACCCGCTCCCAGGTACTGGCCCCCGCAGCCCTGACCCGCTCACAGGGACTGGCCCCCGCAGCCCTGACCCGCTCCCAGGGACTGGCCCCCGCAGCCCTGAACGGCTCCCAGGGACTGGCCCCCGCAGCCCTGACCCGCTCCCAGGGACTTGCCCCCGCAGCCCTGACCCGCTAACAGGGACTGACCTCCGCAGCCCTGACCCGCTCACAGGGTCTCGCCCCCGCAGCCGTGACCCGCTGACATGGACTGGCCCCCGCAGCCCTGTCCCGCCACAGGGACTGGCCTACGCAGACCTGTGCGGCCGACAGGGACTGGCCCCCGCAGCCCTGACCCTCGGTCTGCTAATTGCCACCGTATCCCTGACCCGCTCACAGGGACTCGCCCCCGCAGCCCTGACCCACTCACAGGGACTGGCCCCCGCAGCCCTGACACGCTCACAGGGACTGGCCCCCGCAGCCCTGACCCGCTCACAGGGACTGGCCCCCGCAGCCCTGACCCGCTCACAGGGACTGGTCCCCGCAGGCCTGACCCACTGACAGGGACTGGTCCCCGCGGCCCTGACCCGCTCACAGGGACTGGTCCCCGCAGTCCTGACCCGCTCACAGGGACAGGCCCCCTCAGCCCTGACCCCCTGACAGCTATTTGCCACCGCAGCCCTCACCCGCTCACAGGGACTGGCCCCCCGCAGCCCTGACCCGCTCCCAGGGACTGGCCCCCGCAGCCCTGACCCGCTCCCAGGGACTGGCCCCCGCAGCCCTGACCCGCTCCCAGGGACTGGCCCCCGCAGCCCTGACCCGCTCCCAGGGACTGGCCCCCGCAGCCCTGACCCGATCCAAGGGACTGTCCCCCGCAGCCATGACCCGCTCCCAGGGACTGGCCCCCGCAGCCCTGATCCGCTCCCAGGGACTGGCCCCGGCAGCCCTGACCCGCTCCCAGGGACTGGCCCCCGCAGCCCTGACCCGCTCACAGGGACTGGCCCCCGCAGCCCTCACCCGCTCCCAGGGACTGGCCCCCGCATCCCTGACCCGCTCCCAGGGACCGGCCCCCGCAGCCCTGACCCGCTCCCAGGGACCTGACCCCGCAGCCCTGACCCGCTCCCAGGGACTGGCCCCCGCAGCCCTGACCCGCTGACATGGACTGGCCCCCGCAGCCCTGTCCCGCCACAGGGACTGGCCTACGCAGACCTGTGCGACCGACAGGGACTGGCCCCCGCAGCCCTGACCCTCGGACAGCTAATTGCCACCGTAGCCCTGACCTGCTCACAGGGACTGGCCCCCGCAGCCCTGACCTGCTCACAGGGACTGGCCCCCGCAGCCCTGAC